>NC_080672.1:415484556-415801431 GCF_030247195.1 Topomyia yanbarensis | reverse complement strand
TGGTCGTCCTGCACGGACAAACTTTTACAACAAAGCCGATCACAACATGGGTTACAATGATTCTCATACAATCCTATTGTCGGTTTTGAGCAATATTTTTGAATATTCATAATAAGCATTTGAACATGTCTATCCCACAACAGTACGTTTCTAAATCCATTAATTACACTCTTTTGTGAATTAACCCTTTCATGCCCATGTTGTTTGTGGACAACAACGTTTTTAAACAGCTAGAACTTTTGTTTGAGGCGAGATTTCTTTATAAAAACAAGTAAGGCTAATAAATGTAACTATTGTCTTTCATTTGAGCATTAAAAGTTGCAAGGATCAGCTCTAGAACTGAAGTTATTGCAATTAGTCTGATTGGATTCCGATGTAGCAGTGCTGCCAGGGACAGTTTATGTTGATGATGGAAAATGAATTTTTCATATATCTTCGTTATGTTGCAATATTTTTGAAAACTGATGAAACTTATCAATTTAGACTGTCTTTGGCTACGTTTTCGACACAATTGGACTATTGTAAATATTCTTGGAGAATTGCATTGAGCATTAAAAGGAAAAAATTTAACAGCTTCTAGCACTGCAAGGGAAGCACCTATCTATATGAAAAAAGGCTTTTCGTGTTCCTTGATCCCACCATTTTCAAGACAAAATAGTTTTGAAACCCTACATGCACTAGAAAAAAGTTGGGCATGAAAGGGTTAAAACAGCAAGAGCGTTTCTTAATGAATACTAATACAACTTGTTGTCTTCCGGATGACATGGACACCATTGGAGTCTCACAAAACTTCCTCTATGCACTTCCTGATGCTCTGTACAGATATGAGGCGTAAAGTAAGGTAGAATACAGCTAAAGTTATGATAAATACAAATCCTGGATTAGATAGTCAACTTCGGTGCAAAACCCGTACTCAAGGATACGTGTGAATATTTTCTGTTCAAAATTTCAACAAAATTTCATGTAGAAAGTGAAACTATTATAGGATTTTTTTTAATTTAAGACTTTCTGAAACAGTTTGCTATCCAAGTGTTTTGTTTATGCGAAATCGAAATACAACGAATAAAAATGAGGAATTTTCGACACACGATTAACTTTAAATTTTACAAGAAAGATATGATCAGAGTCCGTTCCTAAGCGAAGATTTAGGCGCGAGTTGCTGCCGGGGAACTACATAGTTGACTATATCGATGAATTATCAGGTGCACGAATGTCATGCATAACCAATGCTCTTGGGTCAGACAGAATCAAATTCATCTTTTTGAAGAATCTGCCTGATCCAGTAAAGAGCTGATTATTGAATTCATTCAATAGCTTTCTACCGGAGAACATTGTTCCGCTTGACTGCAGACATGTAACAGTGATTGCTATCCATGAAGCCTCCGGCCACAATTCGTATCGGCCGATTGAAATATGTACTATTCTGCCACGCCTAGACAATTTGGTTAAGGTAAACGGCTTGGTCTCTGAAACAGAATTTGCATTTCGCAAAGGCAAGGGAACGAACGATTGGTTTGCGCTGCTTTCGACTGATATACAACAGATATACGCTCTAAGGAGCAAATGGTTACGTATTCTATAGCAATTGTAGTTCTCTTGTATAAATTTCAGCATTACTGGCTTCTACCAATTATAAACAACTATTTGTTTAACTTGCCTTTAAGAAAAGAAAATAAACTCTTCTCATAGCGATAGGGAAACTTCTAGAATCGGTAACAGGAGTCTTCCGTATGGCTCTTGTTTAAGTCTTCGTCACAATTTCTACACAAGTTCCAGTTCCTAGGTTTAGAATTGCGATATGTGACGATATTTAGTGATGATGTATTTATTGTCGGATAACGGCGATTCAAACCAGTATTCCAACTCATGCAAAATATTATCGGAGCAGAGAGTTAAATCTAACGCCTTTTACGTGTCAAATCGTGCAACTGTTTGGCAATTTTCTACATTAACTGTGTGTAGATTCGTATAATACAGCTCCTCTCATTACGCGGTGAATATGCCGAACAATAGACGCATTCCCTGATTATGTTATTAGCCGTCATATTGATTGTAATAGCATAAATATTGCAGGTTGTGAAATGTTATATCTGTTTGTCAGAGGCGGATCCAGGGGAGGCCTGTAGTTTACATTATATCATAATTAAATACAATAAATAACCCAGTTTTCAAAACTATTGTCCAGTTTACTCTAGTTCGCTCCGATCTGCTATAAGTGCACAGAGTCAAAAAATTGAATTGTAAACATAGTAGTCATGGATTACGTTTCGATTTCGTTTCATCAGTAACGGCCACTGGCTTAGTACCGGATAGTGTATGGTCAAAAAGATGAAACAAATCACAGTTTAAACATGGCAGTTATGATTCGACATAAATACTGGTTAACTATTATTCACTCTCGCCAGTTTCCGGACCAGGAATACAATTTTTGGTTCGATAAAATAGCTTTTCTTTCATAGACAACAAAATTTGTGAGTTTTTTCACTGTACTTTTTCTTATTTCAATACAGCATGAGATATAATTCTTAAACCCCGAACCGATCAGTCACCCGACATTCCGCACTTCCTCCCAAACGGTTCTCTGATCTCATTTGCATGGCTCGGCACGTCTCGTCGGTCATCGTCAGTCGGGGCGACGCGCATTTATTGAAAATTGTTTCCATGTTCGCACCACACATGTTTTCCTCTTTCATCATCACTCGATTGCAATCCACCGAGCGAGAAACGGCACTTATGGTCTATGGTTTCTCGCCGTCAGTCCGCGGCCACACAACCAACTTCAGAACGCAACTAATTTTAGACACACGCATTCATGCTGGTTGCTTTACATCCCATGGGTGACGTCACCTCACCGCGGATGATATGAGATATGTGACCCCCCACTCCCCGTAACCCTTAACCACGCTCATAGGCCACAAGAACTCGACACGGCCGGCGAAATTGCACCGAAGGCTTGCATAATGCTGGATCGAATCGCAAACCGAACCGCAAAGAAGACAGAACCTGTTCCTCGGTTGAGCGAGATTTCGTCAGTTCTTTTTGCCTTTTTTTTGTTGCTGTGGTGTTGCTGCTTAGTCCGGATTTGGTGGTAGACTGCAAAACTTCAACGCCGCTGTGAGGCATGTGCTGGCCTGGCGGGACCACTCGCAAATTGCTTACCCAAATATGGCTGACGTTGTGTTTGTGATGGCAGAGGTAGTAAACAAAACCGAATCGGTGATCCTACGACGCGACGCGATGATGGTTGTAGCGCTGAGCGGTGCCTAGAAGAGCTGTTCGGTGATCGTTAATCAATGGGAACTTTTCAAGCATTCGGCGAAGGTTGAATGAATGGAAGGCCACTCCGGTAGGTGTTTACTATCTTAATATATCATAGTTTATGTTTCGAAAAGCTATGAGAAGATTCAACAAGAATCGTGACCTATTACTTCATTCGTTAGCGCATCGGCATTTCGTGGCATGGTATGGTGTTTTGAATACTTTTAACGTGGTAAGATATGAATTTAGAACAAAGCTAGAAGTTTAAGTAAAACTCTCTCTAAATCAAAAGATTTTTAAATAAGTATTTACAAATCTAGCAATCTAGTTTAGGAGTACACATTCCAAATATTGAGAGCGCCTATGACAATATGTTATGTTCTAAGAAGTGAAAGATAAGCTCTCAAAATTCGCCAAAAAATCATTGTTTGGCAAGCGAACTATGGATGTGGGAAAACAATTCAGTTACTTCTGCACTTCACGAGGTCTCATGAAGACCCACGACTATTTTGGTCGGGTTTGACATCTTTTGCTACGCCTGAACCACGGGGAGTTTTTGTACTACTCTCGGGATCTATAGAAAAATTTCGAACTGTCATGAAACGAACATTAGAAAAATCCCAAACATGTATGAAAAAACTAGTGAAATTGTGATTAAAAGATTTCACATAAATCGACCCTACGGAAACCTGAATGAAAATGTATGCGTTTGAGTTATAAAAGAAGGAACAACGAAACAATGATACATAGTAATAAATACATACATAGTACCTACATTTATCGGGGCGGAGATAGCGTAGTTGGTAAATCGATCGATGAATCTGCAATAAAAAAGTGTTGCATTTCCAGAATACTTGAAGATCATTTGACATTTTGCGGCCTATATTCTGTGTTCATTTTTCTCGTGCTGTCTCATCCTTTTTGTCACAAATTCTTGGACAATGCACAGTGGCTCAAAACAGTGTTTAGAGGTACTTAATTCATTGGAGTCAAAACTGTTCATATTAGCGATTTTACATATTCTACAATGTTTGTGTGTATAAAAAGCGCCATCTTTTGGCAGCATTGTTGTTTTAAAAAGTTGATCATAGTAGGCTATAAAAAATTTAACTTTTGAACCAAAAGAGATAACGCTTGGCCGTCTTCGACAAAGTTGTAGAGGAGAGTATTTTCATAAATTTTGCAGAAGATTTGTTGTCTCTGTCACTCACCGTTATTGAGTTATAAGATATTTTCTATGATGAAGTCCTACAATTCTTATTTTTACTTATAACTTTTTTGTTTCTGATTTTTCGCGTTAACAATGTTCGAAGGTATTTTTTATCATTATAAAACACACAACTTTTTCGAAGAACCAAAATAGCTGTGGATGCTGTGTAAAGACTTATGGCTGATTTTGATTTTATTTTAACCTGTTTTCGAACCCGTGTAGCTTTCCTATCGGCAAAAATTATAATTAAACTATCAATTATTCTAATAGGACTGGGTTTCACCTACAAAACGAAGGCAAAACCGTTTGTCCATAATCATTCGTTCAGAAGTTATACCCTGTTGAAAGCTGTATGTTTGGACCTCTTGAAGTCGCGCGTATGGCTCACTGAACGAGTAGGCGCTGGTGTTCAAAGACGCTTTAGCTTGTTTTTCTGAATGGCGCGCACTCTGTGTACTAGCGCGTCTGCTGGAAGGTTAACATCGATATTGCTTGATATTCTAACGTACAATTCCATTTCCATCTGGGTTACCGTATGAATGTTAGCTTTAGGATAAAGAAGATGCACAAAATTGCTGCATTCACCACTGTATGAAATATTTGAAAATATTCAGCCGGTTAATGCAGCGATTATATGGAAAAAGTGTATCTTTTACCTCTTCTTCAATATCCAGAAACTAAAATTCATTCGATTAACTAGAAAAGTACATCACCCGTTAAAAAATCATTCAATATCGGTGTTAAGCTTCCAGCAGACACGCTAGTACACAGAGTGCGCGCCATTCAGAAAAACAAGCTAAAGCGTCTTTGAACACCAGCGCCTACTCGTTCAGTGAGCCATACGCGCGACTTCAAGAGGTCCAAATATACAGCTTCCAACAGGGTATAACTTCTGAACGGGTGATTATGGACATACAGTTTTGCCTTAGTTTTGTAGGTGAAATCCAGTCCTATTAGAATAATTGATAGTATAATTACAGTTTTTGCCGATAGGAAAGCTACACGGGTTCGAAAACAGGTTAAAATAAAATCAAAATCAGCCATAAGTCTTTACACAGCATTCACAACTATTTTATTTCTTCGGAAAAGTTGTGTGTTTTATAATGATAAAAAATACCTTTGAACATTGTTAACGCGAAAAGTCAGAAACAAAAAAGTTATAAGTTAAAATAAGAAATGGAGGACTTCATCATAGAAAATATCTTATAACTCAATAACGGTGAGTGACAGAGACAACATGTCTTCTGCAAATTTTATGAAAATACTCTCCTCTACAACTTTGTCGAAGACGGCTAAGCGCTATCTCTTTCGGCTCAAAAGTTAAATTTTTTATAGCCTACTATGATCATTTTTTTTAAAACAACAATATTGCCAAAATATGGCGCTTTTTACACGCACAAACATTGTAGAATATGTAAAATCGCTAATATGAACAGTTTTGACTCCAATGAATTAAGTACCTCAAAACGCTGTTTTGAGCCACTGTGCAATGGGGTAATACTAATCAAAGAATGCGTACAGAAGTAGGATATTTTTATGCTGTCGAAATAAAATAATTTTAATTTTAAATCCAGTTTCCGTCTATTGTACATGACTGGAATTGAAATGGTTTGTACCGCTCATATTAAGAACTTCGAGTAATTTTGTTGTTTTGCTTTGAAAGAAATCTTAAGAGCCTGTTACAATTCACCTAAGGAATGCGATTGTGGCTGTGCCATTTATTCAAACTATGATTCCATGACTGGCTATGTTTAAATGTGTGTAGATTTCATATTACATTAGACACCTTTATACAAAAGGTTCGACTGCAACGAACCTGATGAGTTACGTGTCGGTCCTGAAACACTTGTAATAAAAAAAAAATTAGCTTAATCATCATTAGTTAAATTTTGTCTTCATGCTAATTTATTTTGAGATGCGGAGTAAGGGTGTAAGAGTAGGAATATAAGGGAGAGGGGGGGGGGGGGTAGTGAAAAGGGAGGGGATGAGGAGAGAGGAGGGATAAGTGAGTGAGTGGGGGCAACCCTTAACCGGCCCTCTAGTTGCTCCCCTGCTTAATTGTAATTCTAATTTATTTATTAAGGGCTTTAACCGGTGGTCATTCGCCCGTAGCCCCTGTTTATGTTTCAGAGTGTTTTCATAACCTTTCTATAAAAGAAAGGTAAAAAGGTTTATATAGGAAACTCATGTGTGATCGGATTCATTTACTCATAATTTCGATTCAAATGAAGTTCTGTAGCAATCAATGTGAGCGCTACATCTTCCATTTAAGACTAATGGCATATTCGTTTTTGACAGTGCACTACACCGGTGTAATCGGTGCAACACTCATTCAAACTTGGGTGTAATCAGTCTATCTCTTTCTATGCACTACACCGGTGTAGCACTAAGAAAAAACGAAAACGCCATAAGATTGTGAGAGTTGAGTCAACAATATATGAGGAACAGGTGTGAATTTAATATCGGAACTATAGGTTTATGTGGAAATTTTACATGTGACCTGTTACCGTTTGGGTACTTTGCCCTATACAGCTATGGGAGGTGAGTATTAGAGCGTGAGAGAGGAGCAGGTCATACTGCTGTTCATTGCAAATGAGCGCAGATCGATGAGTGCCTATCTGCCATAAAAACATTATTAAGCGATTATAATTAGTTACATATATACACATATGATATTGAGAATAAATAATTAAATAAATGTATTTCGAAAATTATTACTTTTGTAGTTAGGTTAATGTTAATCGTTGTAAGTTATAAGAAAAAGATAAAATTCTCCACTATAATATATGCGACTAACGGTATATTAAAAAACACTAGAACAAAATACACTTAAGATTACAACACAAAACACATACATTCACTGACTGGTCTGCCGGAAAAGGAGGAAAATGCGAAAAGTTTCGGAAAAAGAGAAGAAAAGAAAGGGAATTGGTTAAGGATAGGTGGCTACTGGATTAAGAATTTCATTAGGTTCACTTTACGACTGAACAGCCCAGTGATCAGACAGGAAAGTTTAAAGGAAAAAGTTAGTGAGTTAAGACATTAAGCTAACATTTAGAGATCAACAGTTAGTTAAAAGAAGACGTGAAGGTCTTTAAGCATATACACGGAATTAGGTATGTCCTATAAAAGCGCCACCCAAGTGCCCAGTAGCATAACCTCATCACAATAGTAGGAAATCCTTACACCATCCGCCAACAGGACCCATTCGGTTTCTTTTACGAAACCTTCGAGAAGTGCCGCACGAGTGGAAATACCGTGCCTTAAAAGCTGCTATACATATGAGTAAGCTGACCAACTGTAGGCTAGAAAAAATCCGTACACTTTTCAGCTCTAAATAAACACAAAAGTTTAATTTAGTAGTTTAGTAGTTCAGTATTTCTCACACTCACTATATTTTACCTCTGGTGATGGTATTTTTACAAAATATTTTCTACATTCAGTGTGAGTGATGGAGCACAGAAAGTAAATGTCAAAGTTTGTGTGACGGTGTTCTGAGCTTTGTTGTTTAAATATAAGGGATCATCCATAAATGACGTAGCATTATATGGGGGAGGGGGGAGTTTTGTATATTGTGATGATGTGTGACGACAGGGTGGTAGGGGGTCATGCCATGCTACGTAGCTTTTTTAAAGGGGAATAGAAAAGAATTTTTAAAAAAATCTACGGGGACAAGGGGGGGGGGAGCTACGTCATTTATGGATGGTCCCTAATTAGCTTGCCGTGAAAACCTAACTCGATCATCCCGCGACATCATTTCGTTCATGACATTATGCTTTTAAAATATCCAGGAAAAATGTTTTCTATTTAATATTTTTCATATCAAGTAATCAAAATGAACCAAAAGCTCTTGCTATGCAGGAAGATTCTTAGCAATTATTGCAGACTGACAAAGTAAATATCAACATTCTTAAATTTTGGGTCAATAATTTTGCACTTTGGCATTTGGATTTACTTGCCGATGACGATTTTTTTGCGACTGCTGTCCACGGTTTTTGATAGTGAACCGATTCAACGTAGGTAAGGTAGTCATTGATACGTAGAAATCGTTGTCTGCGGAATGGTAATGTCTTGTGTTGTGCATTGTAGGTTCAGGTACGAAGGCCACATTCTTACCTCGTAAGCACTATTGCAATATCTAGGAATATATTTTTCTATGTATCCTATGTAACTGATTTCACTTTTCTGTATTGCGACATTATTTTTTAATTGTTTGAAGACGTGTAGACGAATCTCGATTTTGCCATTATCCATATTCACGAAATTTTTGAATTTGATTTTTACGTCATGATTAGCGATCTGTTGTAGGAAATTATGCAAAATGATTGATTTGCTTGGGGCAATCGATTGAATATTATCATTATTGAGTGCTTGATATGATGAAATTGAATAGAGGTGATTTTTGTAAGATTTAGCTATGAAAACTTTTGGAAAATGTTCCACCTGAGGAGAACCAGGTCCAAATCGAAAAGACCCAAAGTCAATGATTACGTTATTTGATATTGTTTAAAAAAAGCAGTGCATCCATTACCAACAAGTAATACGCATGCTTCAACTAGGAAAATGGCTATTCATATTCTATTGAACGTTATTGAAGCATTCTTATGCCCACAATCTCGCAATAATAAATACATACCAATTTATGGACGACGTCTCAAGCGGCAACACACAAACAGCCGCTCTTACGCGATCATGAATCGTACTCGACCGGAAGTTCCCACTTTAAAATACGAAACTTATATACACTAGACAATAAATCTCAGGGCGCCAGAGATGGAATGCACCTCAGTGCAAATAAAGAGCAGAATAAGAACGCTCTTTACACTTTTCATGCGCATGCTCTTCTCTCCGATTTGGGTTGCTCCCATGTGTGGATTCTACTCGATGGTTGCACACATAAGAGTAGAAATAAAGAGGCTCTTTAGTGTGCATCTCGGTCCCACGCGCACGGAAGAAGGGAAGCAAACAAAAAAAAAATATTAAAAACGTTCTTCTGATCAAACTTTATCGGAATTGTAGTTTGATTCGCCTTCCTCCCTGTTTTCCAGTAAGGAGAGGCACAAAAAGTGGCTCTTTGTGCGAAATTATGTATCTTTTGATGCACAGCTCTTTTTTAAGTTCCTCTTTGTGCGGGTGATCTGCACTTCGCAGTGTTTATATGCTGCTCTTTTTTCATTGGTGTATTTCACTCTTTGTGCACATTGTGTGAGCAAATGACAAGCCTGCAGGGCGCCATAGTTAAAGACTTCAGTTAGATGGGGGAGCTCACTTTCATTTTTCATCTGAACCGTACACTCAAAATTATACTTCAGTATGACGGGCCGTACAAACATTCGAAAGCCACGCACGCAAACGGCTACATGCATATATAAACGAATTCAAATACGTGAAGCTATACACACGCTAGCATACGCGACATGAACACGCCCACGCGATCAAACACGTTAACATAAAAACGCTTGTGCGCTTCACGGTAATGCAAATCTGGTAACGCATGTGAAATTGTGAACATGCAGTCGCGATCATTCGCGCGCACCTACGCCCGCAATCCCACATATATAAAACACTCCGGTGATCAAGTCAACATGTCAGCACTTACGAATGTTTATATTCGATCTCAAGTGCGATTATACCGACACCCGTTCCAGCGCGATCTTGAATCAATATCATCCGAGAGCCCCTGCCTTTGTTCCTAGCAGCCTAGGTCCATGCCTTCCACCTTGGTCTCAAAAAATTCAAATGTACTAGTAGTCTCATGACGTCATGACTGGATTCCCCTGAAGGGGAGGGGGGGGGGGTTAACTCACACTTTTCTAGATGTGAAGCGTTACCCCCAAAATCGCCGTTCGTGCAAAGGATTACACGGTTATACTAACGAATTTATACATGCGACACACAGACGCTCGCGCTTTAAACCCGTTAAGCTACAAACGCTCGAGCCCTGCGCAATAATACAACTCTCATCACAAATGCGAATGTTACAATTGCGGTCATCCACGCAAACCTACGCCCGCGAGTGGGAATGACCTATCAAGGTTAAAGCCTCAATAAACAATAATAATAATACACCAGCGATTTCGCTAACATAAAAACGTCCCAGTGATTAGGTGGGCATTTTAAAAACTACAAATTTCTATGCGATCATGAATCAGTCACGACTCGTCCTAGCAGTCTACATCCATATCTTCAGTTGGACCAGTTTCAGGGCGAAATTGCCGGGTTTTCTAGTCAAATGAGGGGACTCAATCTCTTCTAGCATCTAAACCGTACATTAAAATGTTAAACATCAGACTCGCGGTTTGCGTGAACATTCAAGAACTCACGCAAATGTCAAAATGAGCACACGGTTATAAAATCGAATTTACATGCGAAGTTACATACAAACACTCGAAGGGAACGTTTTAGTACTTCTAAATTTATAAACGCGATTTTAACCGCGAACATTTAAACGCTCGTTCTCGCGCGATCGTGAAATCTCTACGCCCCCACATATGAACCGTCCGTTCAATATTACAATCAGAATCAACGCCCGCTGCAATTGGCCTTAATCAGTGTTGTAGTGGGTGACATTTCCAATCTGGTCTGGAACCGTTACAAGGTACTGAAAAGTAACGGAAAACATGATTTTTTAGAATGTTTCATAAGAGAAGTTCTGCTTAATTTCCATTATTCGCAGTGTGCCGACATAATTAGTTAGTGGCGTCACGTCTGTTTTTGGTATATTGTTCAATCTTGTCTATAAAACGACGTACACCAATTTGGTAATTTGATAGTTAATTTAAGAGCCATGTAGGGCAAATGAAAGGAGCAGGCAAACAATAATGTTGCACTAGGTCGCTGTACAATGAATTGCTCTGTAGTTTGTAACTCGATTGTCTTATACGCAGCTCACCTGGGCTCGATTCCGAACCCCGCACATGGGGTTTGAGATATTTCCAAAAGAGATTTCTCTAACCCGAAAAGAGGCAAATGATTCTAAGGTTAAAACCTCTTTAATCAAAATAAAAAAAAAAGAAAACAAGAATATTCGGATATCGGTATTCCACCGGTACTACCGGTACTGAGGGCGTCAGCATCATGGCACCGGTACTCACAAAAAGGATCGATACTAGGAACGTCCGGCTTCGCGCCTGCTATCCAAATTCAAAAAATATAACCAAACTTGTGCGAATAGTTTAAATGATTGGTCGGTACGGATAGTTAGACAGATAGCTGTTCATTTGTATATATGTGGGAAAATTTTAAAAAATTACTTGTTCCCAGAGCTCAGAACAATGCACAAAATTCGACTTTTCTCGTTTACTGGTTTCCTATTACCACCAAAATTGCATTTTAGATCCTGCTAAACTAGTTCGCAACGCTCTTTGGTTGTGTGTGGAAGAATTTGCATTTTTCCGGGAGTACATCTACTTCCACTAAGCTCGAAAATTCCGTACAAATTCCGGACAAATCCGTACAGTCCTCCCAAATTCCGTACGGTATGAGTGATCTTTCGAGAGTTTTTGGAACTGGACGTTATTCCTATTTTTGAAGAGTAACTGTGCTAAGTTTTAATGTGTTTTGTGTTAAATTTTGGAAAGCTTGTGTCATGCATCTGTTATAGTTACCCAAAGAAATATTTGTAAATACTTTAGAAAGACATACTTTAAATTTTCAGTTATGGAATTCCAATCATCACCATTTTTCAAGTGTCGAGGTTGCCTGCTCTAATTTTTGTTATGAGCAATTCGGAGTATTCAGAAACGATCTACAAGCCAGCGTGTCTCAATACTCAATGAAATAAACATATGAAATAATTTCTCGTTAAGCTTTCCAAAGACAATTGAAGTAAACGAGTAGAGTCGCCAGCCTGGTGTCGAATCGGTGTCCAACACTGCAGCACCATATTTGGACACTATATAAAAATCACGAAGTCCCATCCAAAAGCGGAAAGTGCCACATCGCAAACGGTTGAATAAGTGTTTACCGATCTTGCTTTTAGCACCCTTTTCTTTATTGTCTGCACACACAAGCACGATCCGCGAATCCATCCGGATGGATGGTAGGTCCTGAAGAGAGAGAGGATGCGATTTATTTCTGCTTTAATCCGTTTTCTTCCATCATCGGGAATTATTTGCTTAAGTTTTGGCCGCTATTCAATGCGCCGCCGGATGCGAAGGATTTTATGTTGGCCCCGAAGAGTGAGAGAGTTGTAATCGTAAAAATGTTGTGCGTGACTTGCACAGAAATATGCACATAAATAAAAACCTGTTGGTGTTCGATTCGAAAGGGATTATCCGTCTTTAAGCTTTTGAGTCTTTTTTTGGTATCGGTATAATGGGAGCCAGTTCTCCAATCGATACTTGACCGCAACGTATTCTTGTTGTAAAAGAAAGTATGCAAATTATCTTTAGCAAGAACTGATACATTATCAACTAAGTCGACGGCCGTATCTTCCAGGCATCCTTGAATTCTGAAATTAAAAGAAAATCAAATATCAAAGAAAATGCCGCGAACCGAACAGAAAACGACCCTTCAAAATGTGTACAGATCAATCGATACTGGTTTTAACATTTTGCGCAAATCGAGCAGAAATATTTTCCTCCCACATGTTTGTCCGGATTACGTACCTTCCGCGACTCCGGGCACCAGCATGGAAATGCGCTCACCACTTGAAATAAACTACACTCTTTTCCGATTCGAAGCGAAAGAAAAAAATAGGTACGTGAAGCAAAGTGGAAATGAATCCTACTAACCAACAGCAGCGTCTCAGCATCTGTTTAGTATAATTCATTCATTCGCCCATCCACGCTCGGAACGTCCGTCGATGGTTGGGTGGGGTGGAAAATGGTCGGAAAACTCATTCCCAGTGAAAGGTGGGAGGGTTGGCGATTATTTATAAACTAGATGAAAGATAAGTCGACGCGGGTTCTGTTCTAGTCGGGGCTTACACGGAATCAGCTCGGTGTGGAAACTTAGAACCTTATAAATCGTTGATATGAGAGGGTAAAAAGGGCACACATTTGATCGTTACATTGGGTAATAATTGGACATGTTAGAATAGATTTCCTGTCTTTTTCACCTTCTAGCCAAGGGGTTTCCAACAGCGTTGATTACATGTCACTCACGAAAAAAATTACCTAGATTATTTCATGGTTTTCAAGATTATTCTTTCGAAAGTCCGATTAATAATTGATTACACGATTACTGTAAAATTCCTCAATTACTCTAGATTACTTGGAATCAAAGTGAATTCCTGTTGGAATTACTTCAGATTATTCGATTATTTTAAATGGAATCTGCTCATCGCTATTTTATTAGATAATCCATTTAACCATTCTAGTTGTGCTGGATCATTTTTACTTTAAAGCCACAATGTATGTGAACTGACAAAATATCAAAACGACAATTCGGATAAATAAGAAACTGTTGTTTGCTTGTTTATTTATCATTTCTTTTACACAATCTTCAACAACTAATAATTAAACGATTTTCTTGTGTTGATTGCAAAGGAAATTCAAATGACCTATGCTCACAAAGAGAAAAACACATCAGTCTTTTTGGATATCGAGGGGCTGCATCAGCATGCAGGCCCGTAGCGTGCGGTTGGCCCGCGTCAAGGGCGCTAACCTTAGAGGGACACTGAAATCTTGATCTGTGTTATAAACTAAGTGAAGATAAATCATAAATTATTGCTCGAAATGAAAAGACCGAGGAATAATTTATGATTTATCTCCTTAATGCTGTAGAAAAGATCGTGAAGAAAGTTAGATCTTTTATCATCGTGAAGATTTAACTCCATCCCGTACCGTGAAAATTGAAGTCTCCTCAGTGCCGCTAGAAGTTACCCAATCATAACGTTCTCGGCAACTATCTTAGACCCAACCAATCCTGCACTAAAATGCAACTCTGATTGAAATGTTTGGGATTTTTGTTGTTGCTGATGTACAGAACAGCAGAAACAGTTACAGATGTCCCCACAAGGGGATCGTTTTCTTGCATTTAATGCAAAACATGACGCGCGGTATGAACACGCAGACGAACCTTGTCGAAGAACATTTGCTTAGACAACACAATCGCAGACGCGATACGAGTTTGGAGGGGCATACAATTTCATCCCATCCTGTGATTCAAAATCTCACTCACTGGAGAAAGGGGTCCTTGAAAAAGCCAACCCTATTCACCCCATGCAAGATCAGATCGATTCAGTAACCCCACCGTCGATCTCAACTACATGAACAGACATGTGGACACGGTAGTCCTTCAGATAAAACTTGTCGTTTGTAATGTCAGTTGCTTGCTTTAGATAGGAGATCACCATTTTGAGTTTATGTGATAAAACATTCTGTAGCGGCTGAATTTTTTTCGAAAGCTTTCGAGTACTTATCTTTGATCCGAAAGAAGATCAGACATGGCACGACCTAGTTTAATACGTATGATTTTTTAAACGACAATCGGACTCTCTTCGATGGTGATTCTTTTTCGACATCCATTTATCCCACTGTCTTTTTCAGGAGAATTCATTTATACGCGGGCCTAGAACCCAGCGAAAAGTGAAAACTTGAAGAATAGAAACGGTGGGACAGAAATTACGGGAGATACCAGAAATTTAAAAACGAGTCAGGAGATAATAAAGCAAAAGTGTGATCGTCTATCGTTTCTCGATATATGGCTGGATGCTAATTCGTGTTAATTCCAATCTAATGATATGCACCGTACTCATCAATTGACTAACCAGTTCACAGCTCCTAAAAATTGTCTTCTCAGTATACTGGTCTTGATATACAGTTTCCCCGCCCGTTGCCATCAAACACTGATTCCACACATGAACAGTTCAAGATTTGTGCGATAATTTACATAGAATGAACGATAGTCAAACACGAACGATTTGCGATCGAATCTTTTAGATATCGAGTTTTTCGGCGTTGTTACAGGTTTCCAGCCATTGGAAATAAATGAAACGGTTGGTGAAGGAACAAATATTCAAATAAATTTTTCGGATTGTTGTATGATAGAGGTGGGTTGTATTCCTAAATCGCTTGCTCAGTTGACCGATCCGCACGTATAGTCTCCCGAAAAAATTCGTCCGTTGCCTTTAAACATCTAACGATAACTGATTTCACGAAGTCTCCTAAAAAAACGCCTCGTCAATCGCATTCAAGCACTTGACTACGAATGATATTGCAAATAAAACCTGCAAAGTTCTCTTGGTGCTCTATATTGATGTCTACCCGGTTAGATTGCCACATCGTTGAACAATTTCCCACCAAGGACGCTAGTCTTGGGAGAGCACTGAAAATTTTATTTGCTTCATTGACTAAGTATAGATAAGTCACTAAATATGTCCGGATATTTCCAAGTGCACACTAAATTATTACTCGAAATTCGAACTGAAAGGGGCGCAAAACTGAGACTCTGCCAAGGGCGTAAGATAACCACGCTACGGCTCTGTCAGCATGGTCTTTCACCGATATTAAACAACTTGCTATCTTTTACATGACGATTCACAAACATCACAATTTGGCAAGTGGGTATTCTTCAGGATTCATATCATAGCCCCCTTTTGTACAATTTGTTTGTAAATGATGACGATTAATGTTTTGTAATTTTTTGCACGGATCCATTTTTTCGTACATTAACAAGAATATGGTAAGGTGCTCTAATGTGTCCAAGCTCGACGGCATATTCATTCAAAATTTTACTGCTATACCGTTTATATCTTAGAATTAGCCGCAATTTAGTATAACCTTGGGATCGTTGACACTCTGCTCATAGACTTTTAGTTCATCGTAACAGATAGTTTAATTATAGAGGATCTCTGTTCGATGAAGAGTCGATAGCACTCCTCGTATTTTCTGGGGAAAACACAGAATCTCCAGAGTGTTTTATCTGAAAAACCATTCCAGATTACCTTAGTTTGGGTCCCTTCCAACTACTCCATTCCAGGCTGAGAAGGCGCAAACTCTAGCTTCACCTTAGCTAGAGAGAGCGCATTAGAACGGGTTTGGAGCTTGTCACGACGGGATATCACGACATTGAATGTATTGTCTGGTCATGAGATGAATATTGTCGTGCCAGATCCTAGCTAAACGATTTCTTACTGGGTATGCTGGAGATAAATATCCAAAATTTAGTATTACTTTTTTTTCTAACATTGTTTGATCTCTACTACGAGTTTCTTAGAAAATCTAATGTTGCACTATCGAAAAGCAAGTGCTAATAACGGTGTGAGTTTGCGTTCATCCTCTCCCTGCCATCGATGTCCGCTATCTCTTCTCTGTCTCTAATATAAACTCTACCACTCCCTTTGTGAATGTCGCTCTTGTGAATGATTCCGTTGTCAATGTATTTCAAAAGAAAATAAAATGTTTTCAAAGTCTTCAAAAATGTTCCGAATTGCCTCCCTTATTGTAAATGAAGTTCAGTCAATATCTTAGGCCTAAGGAAATTCAATTAAATTTTTTTGTATATTATCAATATTCCTAGTTTTGGAATGGTCATTGAATTAATATAAAAAATAATCTCAGGTTTAAAAAAAAATTGAAGCTGTAGTACCTTAGATTTAAAAACGTTAAATTGTAAAACAATAAAATGTTGGCACCGTCAAGCTAACATAGACGTGTCAGTTAAAATAAACAATCTAAATATAAAAATGAATCACTACGAAAGAACCCAAATAAATACTTCATTTGCTTCAGAAGGCAACAGTTAATGTGCTGCCGTTTGTGTTCATTGTTGCCTTGTTCCCAAATCATTGTCAAGAGTTGTACTTATCTTGAAAAAATATATGATACCTTGAAAATCTAATCTCATACATATCTGCAACGATGTAATATACTGCATTTTGAAATAAAGCAGGATTCATGATGAATGTAAGAGTAACTAGAAGATTCAATATTTTGCAATGTCGTCCCCTAACGCGACATTTAGACTTCTGTATTTTGTGGTTTCAAAACACCACGGAATTTTTGCGGATTTCTTCCTAAAATTTAAGTGGAATAGGTCAATAGATAAAAAAAATGTAAAAATGAGAATAAATGGTTTGTCAAATGCATGTAACGTTTTGTGGAGGGGAAGTTAGCTAAACTGAAAGTTAACGAATTTAAACTGAATAAAAAATATCAAAGATATTATTTCGTAACGTGCTTACCAGGAATGAAAAAAAAATCTAATAGAGGGTAAAACGTAAGCCATTTTTGGGATGACGATTGTGTGACAAATGCCAAAATCTAAAAAGATTCTAAATCGAAAAACACAACGGGGAATGCATGTCAGACTGATCCAGTAGCATTTAATACAAAATCTATTTTTGAAAGTAGGCAAATCCTGTTTCTTATTCACATTATTATATGACCCAGTTTATCATTAATCCCTTTTTGTCGATGATATTTAAAAAACTAAAATGTTTAAACACCCGTTTTGGTATTCGCCGATAAATGATATCCCTTACGGGCGTAGTTTACTATACAGAACACAAGAGTACCTTGTAGCCGGCAATGAGGATCGTTATACCTCGTTAGCTATTACTCGAGTTTGTGGCCCAATCATTTTGATATATTCTGAAATACAGGTTTTGACTGAAATTTAAGTATATGAGAGTGTTATTAAACCACTAGTAAAATATCTTGTGAAATTCATATGTGGAATAACTGAAAAAAATATTTAAAAAATGAGAGCTAATAGGTGAAAATCGAAATAAAATTGGTCTTGCAGTTTCGAATTATTTTACGGTTACTTTATGATTAATTGATTACATTGTACCTATGGTGGATTACGTGAATTATTTTAGGAATAAAGACAATTACCCTGATTATTATTGATTACCAATGTAATCAATGGATTACCGAATTATTTAGAAAAATCAAAGTAATCTTTGATTAAGTCTCACTATGTTGGCTTGTTGGAAACCCCTTGCTTCTAGCGCTTAGCCGATTTTCCTTAGCCGAACAAGCACTAGTTAGAAAATTGGATAAATCGGCTGAATATAATATAGAGGAAGATTTTTTATTTAAAAATGCATAGATTTATATGTGAGTTAGAAACCCCTTAATGTAGGCCGAAAGCAACACGGTTGATTTTAGATCGCTGTTCCGAATTAGGTAGTATTTCCTTTTCCAGAAAGATTTCACTATCGTAGCCGAAAGCGACCAGGAGTTGAAAACAGTTGCCATGCCTATCAATGGTAAAAGATTTTCGGAACTTGACCCCTAAATCGCCTAACACAAAAAAAAACTTTGAGTTACCAACTTTTAGCAGCGGAATGTTATGGCTCTCTAAACACCCTAATGTCTTCTAAAAATGAATTAAAGTCAGACAAGACTTGAACACCCCCCCCCCCCCAGTTCAATTGACGAATCTATTGCATGTTCACAATTTTAAAAAATGTTAGCGCTTCAATTCATGTGAATGCACGTGAAAGGGAAACAATGTTACGCGTCTGAAAATGAATCAAAATTCCAAACTGATTACCCAGATCATTTGCAAATCTAGAGCGTGTTCACAATACTACAACCAACCCAATACAAAGCTATCGAGAACGGATAAACGAGTGATGGATCATTAAAGAATTTAGCAAACAATTGGAAAGTTACAGTTTCAAACCAAAGTGCGCATGATTTTTTTTTTAAACTGGTACTTCCTAGGGAGTATAAACGTTTTTTTACTTACCAAATTTTGCTAACAATTTGTGTAGCAGAAAACAAAAAATTCCCAAAGTTTGGGGTTCTAACTAAACCGTCGCGAATAAATCCTAGAACAAAATTCACATATTCCAGCAAATGTTCGCATGTCAAACTCTCATCGTAGACTATGCCAACTATTTCTACGTTGTTAGCAGGTAAATAGACAAAATATTCCTTCGTAAAACGCTCGGAAGAAGCCAATCTTATTTGCCTGCTTTGAGCTGGCTAATACGATCTTCGCCTTATCCGAGTAGACGGCCCGGTTGAAAGTTCTGGATATCGTTAAACTCGAGGTTTATCAGCTGGACCGGCCTGAGTCCTTGGAGTCATTACGATCTTAAATTTGCCAACCAACAGGGAAGTAGCCATCGCATTGGATCAGCGCCCGTACTGACGAGAAAAGTAACAATCAAAACGTGCACACACTGAAGGAGGAACGCAAACAATAAGATTATTCAGTAATGATCTAAAAAACTAGTTCACCCGTTCCAACGGCGCTGCAAGCGCCCACAGTCGCACTTTGCACAGAACGTAGGAAAAACGGGATCCGAAGGGCACTGCACGAATTAGGTATTTCCACAGAGCAGGATGTGTAATCTGAATTTTGCACAAAAAATATTGACGGTTGCGAATGTTTTTGAGTTCGAAGCGCATGGCATACTACGATCGGTGAATGAACATTGTCGTTTTAATTTTAATGCGGCCCATACACGATACGATCTGTCGTACAACGTGTTGTACGACCAGTCGGAAAGACTGTTGAAACGATATGTCGTACGACCGTGTGTGGCGACACACGGTTGTAACTGCAGTACGATAAGTCGTCCAACCAGTTTGACTTTTTTTTCTTTCTTTGTAAAAAAGTAATGCTATGAAAATAGACTTCTTAACCAAGGCCCAGCAGAACGAGTCTCATATACCACTCGATTCAGTTCGCCGAGTTCGGCTAATGTCTGTGTGTGCGTGTATTTGAGAGTGTATCCCAAGTAGCACTTGCAACATGTTCTAGAAAAACAACCAAAGTTATTTATTGCATTACAATCACAACATAATTGTAAAAACGTGACTGCTGCTACACATTACATCGTAGTTATTTATTTGTATTGCTAATGTTTTCTGAAACAATATAATTTGACACATATTACGGGTGTTTTTTGCAACGCCTGTGTGACTCTACTACACAGCTAAAACAATTTTGTTGCAAGCATCATCGCGAAAACTGGCGATGACATTAGTATTCAACTTGTCAGCAAACTTTATTCTGGACATATTTCAATTTTTTATTGCTCTCGAAAAAATGCAGATTTGAACACAGTGCTTTGCGTATGATAAATAATTCACGAAATAAGTATAAAATTTATTGAGTTTATAGCAACGATGTCTAAAGGCTGTTAAAAATATAAAAGTATTTTCAAAAATTACTCGATTCATTTTATTGGTTATACATTTTTACACACATAAATATTGTCATATTTCAATGTGGACATAATATTTATGCTTTGTATAACAATTTCATGAAACACATTAAGTTTCATTTCATTTCCACACAGTTGTTTTCAAAGCACTCGCTAGCATTATTGCAACAATCTCTGTTGTTAGTATGATTCTTGGTACATTCGTAACAATTGAACATGTTGTCTATAAGCTCCACCTCTTGCGCTTTTTTAATTGCATAACAGTTGAATAACGCTTGCTGCACGAATATTTTCACAAATTAATGTTTGACATTGGTGTTGTAAAAACAGTTTATCAACATACATGTTGCTTGGTAGGTGTGCATGTATGACCAACAAGCTAACATCGCACTATGCGGTAACTAGGCCAAAAAGCTTGCTGGATTTTAACAGGGAGTGGCTAGGGCTGTACTGCAAGAGGTTCCCCCAAATATCATCTCCATATTATCCACTTAAACCGATACTCCATGCTACCCCCTCAGGCAGACTTCTCTTTCGCCTCTCATCACCTTCAACCACCAGACACACCAAAATAAACCGGGGGCAAATAGAGTTGTCGAAAGACAACCTTCGTAAATTGAAATTTTCATTTCTTCAAAGATCTCGAAAGGCTAATCCAAAGATGATATACTCGCAAGGAACAGGTAAAATACGGAAATCTAAAAAACCTGTCATTCTATTAAAATAATGTTGAGCGTACACATTCAGTTTTCGGGCTCCTTCCTAAAATATTTTGATTATAACCCAAAAACGCTTTTAATCCACCTAACAGTGTGATGAGACATTTCACAGAAATATTAGAACTCCCTCTTCGGATATTACATTGATCAAATTAGCATGGGACAATATCATTGCAAGAAATTTCGAAAATCAAATCAAATCAAAAGTAAATTAAAAAAAAAATGCCCATTAAAATAAGGGGACAATCAACTTATTATTATTACTTTAAGAATAAAATGTTTATGTTCTTCATTCAATTCAATATAAATGTAAAACGCAATTCTCTTCAGGGACTATAGGGTAATTTGGGGAGAGATGCCGCACATTTCTTAAGATCGATCCTGCATCGAAGTTAACCATTCAATATTTGATAAAATCATTTTAATCAATTGCGAGTTTCGAAAATACTGTGAAATAGTTTTTTTCATGAAAAAAAATTTATCAAATTTCCATGAACATTTAAAAAAAAGGTCATTGCTGGAGAGATGCCGCACCATGGTCACAAACTGAAAAATGGTGAACAAAAATATATTT
Organism: Topomyia yanbarensis; assembly: GCF_030247195.1. NCBI lineage: Eukaryota > Metazoa > Arthropoda > Insecta > Diptera > Culicidae > Topomyia > Topomyia yanbarensis. The sequence goes on along the minus strand of NC_080672.1, from coordinate 415,779,595 downwards.
AGCTATCATTGATGTTTTTGTGATTAGGGGTCTTCAGCTGAGTTTCATGAAGTTAAGGGTACTGTTTATTTATATGTTTTAACTTTAAAGAATAAACCGAAGTAACTATTACTTAGATACATATCGCCCGTTCAAATATATAAATAAATAGACTCATATTCCTATATGCCGCTGTTTTAGGTCCGTTAATTTGTGGATATACCTTATTTATTAATCTATTATCTATGCCTGACGCAAATGATCATTTAATGACATTTCGAGGTGAAAAAATACGCAATTTTGATGCGGCATCTCTCCCAATTGTATGGAAGAGATGCCGCACGACGACATTTTCCTCTGAAATTATGGATGACCGTGCTCATGATCAGAATACCTTCTAAAAGGTCCCAGCTACTCAACCGATACACGTTTTACCAAAAAAAAAAAAATCGAAAAATTAAAAAAAAAAAAAAAAGAAATTTTAATGTGGTAATGAAAAACTTTCGACACTCCGTGATGCAACTGGACGCACATAATCATTATTAAAAAAAATTGTAAGGTAATAATAAGGATTATTTTACATCTCCAGTGTTGTAATTCTTCAAAAGACAAACTCACAATAACATATTACCGTATAAAAGTGACCCTATATACGAGATGTAGAAAGGCCGCACTTTCTATATGTCGTATATAGGGTCATGACGCGGCATCCCTCCCGAAATTACCCTATATATTGTGCTTGGGCAAAAAAAATATTGCGTATATTTGAAGTACATATCATTAATTGCGTTTATTCAAATGTTCATGCCGATCTGAGAACTAGAACTAAAATTGCAGCTTTTGATAACACGCTACCTCAGCGCGATTATTTCGATATGGACTTTTTCTAAACGTGACCTAACAGTGAGCAACATATTTCGGATACCGTTGGACTCACAATAGCTAGTGATTGAACAAAGGATTTTGATTTGCATCATTATTACTAATCCTAATGCCAAAAAACAAATTAGAAAGTTCCCTGGTAACAATTTTAATTTTATGATAGTTTTATAGCCCCTCAAACATTGCACTTGTAGCGTGCTATAAAACTTCAATTGTTACTTGGGTTATCAATAACGGATTTTTTAAAGAAAATCGCCACCATTACCATATGTAGTGGAAAATACAACTCGAATAAATGATTTTCTACCGTTCTGAATATTCAGTGTGTTCCAAATGGCTTGTCAGTATCGCACGTAAGGGTTTTTTTGAGCAATTTTTTATCGATTTTTGTGACATTTTCTAATAAAAAGGGTGCATTTTGTTAGAAAATAGAAATGTCTAAAAAAACCTACGTACGTCGATTTCTATTGTTGGAATAGTTGTTGTATAGGAATCGAAAAATCTTTTGTTTTTTGCTCTAGATCAAAGATTACGGGAGACAGATTTCCGGCCATGGACCAAAAGATCTCGCCTGTTGGAAAATACTATCCAACCGATGTTGAAAATAGTTGACAAATTCATTAATTGTACATCAGAACTTGTATTATAAATCGTAATTTACGGGTACTCGATTCCTCGTTACAATGCGTCAAGTGAAATTTCTGAAACATGCCTATTTTTTCGTGCCCTACACTGGTGTAACCCCTTATTAAAATTTTGCAATCCTGGTTAGAGAAAATAGCAATTTTTCAGATAGCCTTTTGAAGTTTCCAACAAACAATATCACCAGAAAACCCGTTTTAACCATTTCTGTAGCACGCTAAAATAAAAAATGTATACCGAGAACACATTTTTTTTAGAAAACCGCAGAAAAAAGTTACGGAAAATAAAATCTTTATTGTTTCATTAATTTCAACAAGAATTACGAACTGCACTTTTTCCGCCAATTAGGTATTACAGAAACTAAATAGTCTTTGACTTCGCCTTTTTGTGATTTTTATTTTAGCGTGATTACAAAAAACACACATTTTCAAATAACTAGAACTTTTCCTATCAAAAAATCACGAAAACATGTTTTTTTGTCTGCTAAAGCAGTCCACCCCCTTACTTGTATCTATTAATTTAGGACACTTTTTAACACAAACTACCCAAACAAACGAACGAATGAGAGAAGAATGGTTAACAATCAAAGTGGTTTATGCATTGTCACCAATACAAAGACAAATAAAATTTGTGAGACAATGGCCCTACAAATGTAACTATAGCCTCCAATCACTACGTTTTCATTTAAGTTAGGTCTTAAAGAAATATTAGAAGAAAAATTTCACACTGTTAGGTGGGTTTTTTATGGAAAATGTGCTCAACATCAATTATTTAAGCTTCCAAAATATGTTCTGATCTCATCCTTTTGCGTTTCCGAAATAAAATTCGAATGGTGTATTAAAACTATATTGAACAATAAAAAACATGCTGTAACTTTTAAAGCATACAAGACAGACACTTGGTGTCTTCAGTAAAGATGTTGGCAGAAAAGCTATAAATTTGCAGAAGACATCATCTCAATATAATCACAAAGGCATTTTTTTTTAAATATTTCGCTTATAGGGGGATTAATATGTGAAAACACAATACCAAAAGAAAGACCATATTACATCCAACAAATTGTCCGAAGATGCCATTAAGCTCAACTTAGCCAACTCCATTTTTACTCATTCAAACAATATCTTAGAAACTAAACATCAGAATCAAAAACAAATCAATAGCGTGCTGTCTGGGTGTTAGGCCTTTTAGTTGAAATTGGTTTGGATAAGATCGGTTCAGCCAATGCTAAGAAACACGAATGAGAGTTTGCCACCTACTTACTCTTGCACATACACACATACACACAGTTCGAGTAGATGTCGATAAAACTGGGAGTTAAGGTTGCACAGAGAATGCGCAAAATTCGCAAACGAAAAAAGCAGTTTTTTTCCACACCGTATGTCAGATCTTCATAAAAATCAATCAGCGTATGTAGAATGTTGTTGCAGTACTGCTGATTGATTTTTATGAAGATCTGACATACGGTGTGGAAAAAAACTGCTTTTTTCGTTTGCGCATTTTGCGCATTCTCTGTGCAACCTTAAACGGTTCAAGAAAGCGGGTATCAGTGTCGGGAGAAATTCCTCCGTCGAAAAACTCAGTGAGGTAGGGTGAGTTGACTATCCTAGAAGATCGTAATAACGCTGGCAGCTTATTGACAATCGGAAATCAGCAGCTAAACGGCTTACTGAGACAAGAGCAAAATGGTGACGTAATAGATGGAGAAGAAAAGCAAGAGAAGAGTCGAGAGCTAAATGGACTCAAAGGACGAGCCATTTCATGCATCAAGTGAGGTTCCGATATAGCTGCGGAAAACTCGTGAGCAAAAGAAATAGGTGCGAAGAAAGCACAACGCCCTCTTTCCCACAAAATAATACCTTGATGCAGTTCCGTGGGGAAGAAGGGCGAACAAAGAGTAAGGAGTGTTGTAGTGGTAAGGTACGAAAGAGAGCCTCACACAGCACCAATACACTACAGGCCAAGCTTTTGAATCTTTTTAAACCGTACTATAATAAACGCAGAGAAACATTGACCCAAATCTTCGAGCTAAGTCGATTTGTATATAAGGAAAAAGTCTTGAAAGTTTGAGCGAGTTTTATGCATTTCTTTTATGAGAAACGCAAAACAACATAAATAATAACATGAGGAACGTGCCAATCGAGCCTATATATTCTAATAATAGTAGGCTGGCTGACAAATTACAAGATTTTCTATGCCGAATATTATGATTAGTCAACGTACAGATCTTCTCAATCGCAACTATTACCGACTTTCCTCTGTCATCGATTTGTTCTGAACTGTTTTACGATTGATGAATTATAATTATCAGCTCTTTAAAAAAGTGTTTTTTCGGTTTCTCATAAATTACATGTAGTACAGCAAATTAGCCTTTTCATGTTGCTAGTGGTCTTTGAAAAACGTCCAAATAACACTCAAATGGAAACAGTTTTGCGCTTATATTTACACGTTTACACGTAACGATGAAAAATTGAGAACTAATTCTAAAGTCTCACTTGTCGAGAAGAATAGATATTAATTATATAAAGCACTATATCAAATCTGCCTAAAATACTATCATCGGGATGTTTACATTGAATCTAGCTGCATCAAGGATCAATTTTATATATAATTTTGAGTATAACCTACCATGATAATAGATAAAGAAATGCACAATTACATCACTAGGTGAATGAATCTGCACGACAAACGAAACAGATTCTCTGGCGAATTTGGCAGAAAAAAACATATACCTACAAATTTTCACTCATACATACAACTGGTCGTACGACCAGTTTTTAAGCATGTCAAACTACCATACGACTCGACCGGGTTGTACAACAGAGGCGAAAATTGTTCAGACGGTCAAATCGTACGACCGGTCGTACGATCGGTCGTACGACCCGTCGTACGACCAATCGTATCGTGTATGGCCTGTTTAAGAGATGGGGAACGGTTCAGCTCATTGATTTTAATCGTGTTTTTTTAATCCATAACCTTTATTAAACTTTTTTAATATAACAAATTTACAAATTATAATTAACGAATTAAAACAGAATTTCAAAAGTGACAGTTTGATCTCGTTTTTCGCGTATGCTCTGGTGATTCCCTTATCAAGCTCCACACATAATCTCCCATCATTACAGCGGTAGCGATGTTCCATGTGCTTTAAATCCTTCCCTTGTTATCCTTGATTTTTTTTAAAGATGAGTGCACTTTTAATTATATGAATGAAAATGATTAAAAATTATCCAGAAACTACAATTCATTTTGCTATATTTCTCCTTATTGAAGAACAATTTAGGTAAAAACTATTTTTTTCCATTAAGGAGAAAATTGTTTCAAACAATCTTCGCACGTGAAAGGCACAAAATCAATAACAAAATTAGTTATGGAATTTGCGTTTCGACTTCGTCTCATCAGAATTGCATTGGCTTGCTAAGCCAAACCAAATGATTTTCGATTTCATTAGTTCTCATCAGCTTAAAATGAGCTCCTTTTCTTGCGGGACATCACGCTTGGCTAGAGGTTTACTTAGGAAAACAAACTGTCTCCGTTTTTTTAGCTAGCGTCAATCCGGCACTAGCTTAGTCCTGTCACTAAGCTAGTGTCAGATTCTGATGAGATGAAGTCGAAACACAAATCTTATAACTAATTTAAATGAAAAATTAATTTTATTTTTTTATGTGCATCAATAATTGCATTTCATTCTTATTTACTTAATAGCAGTTCGTAACTATCATTTCGTTTATTTTTGTTTGCGTAGTCTTTTCATTTTACAATCCATAAACATGGCTGACTTTGGTGAAGGTCAATAAACTCGCTCAAAAAAAGTTTTTCACCTTCCATCATTTAAACAACGCTGATTTACTTGAGACGAGAATCACGACGACAAAAAACATGAAACTTGAAATGGGTTTCCTTCATTTTATGCAAATAATCTGATTGGTTGATTATTGACCAAGCGTGCGATTCTGTTCATACTTCCTGGAGACAAAAACCATACAACAAAGTGTACGATACTAGCCGATTTGAGCCAAAATCATACAAGTCTAGGTACCGGATCAACGTGTCGAAGTTTGTATGGCGTTTTTCGACAGTTTATATGGAGAACACTCACTAAATTGATTTTTTACCGCTAGGTGGCACTGTATGCATCAGTTTATCAGTGCAAGTGGAAATAAGAAAGATAATTTTATTATCTACAACTTTGCCGAAGACTGCAAATCAATCCTACTACCGTATATTTAGTCTTTAAGAATATTTCCAATAGCATCCCTTAGTCTAAATGAAAAGGCAATTGTGTCAAAAAGTGTTCCCCTTTGTATTAATATAAAACAAATCCAAATTTCAAACAAATCCTAATTATTATCCCATATTTTCAAGAAGTTTAAATTGAAAGGCAAAGAAATTTGTATCCCAATAAAAAATATGAAATTGCTGTACATCGAGAACTTTGGATGCATGCATTTTAAGTGCGAGACATATAGGTTTATTCGAAACGTTCGAGTGGGTAATTCCCCTCCCATTTATTTTCGGGTGGGTAGTACTACCCACACTACCCACGTATTCCGCCGGCCCTGCGTGTAATTTGCGAGCAAAGCATCCATGGATGAGTCGAATTTGCTATATAAGCTAAGGCACCGTTCCCCTAAGCTCAACTGATGTTTCATTCGTCAGCTGAATAAAAATGAGAGTGTGACCTTATGGCTGATGAACCCATAAAACACAGTCGGAAAGGGCCAGAAGCTTCCAGGACTCCTTGAAAAGCCTTAAAGTAATAGACATCAAGTAAGCAATCAAAGAAAGTGACATTTCGTTCGACCATTTGAAGCAGACATTCTCTGCAGCCGATTCAATCATTAAGACAGCGATCATACGATATTTAGGATGCTGTTGGCATTTTAAGAATAGGTGGCACATACGATGGTTATAAGTACAACATACCTGCGAGTTTTTGCTTTGTGGCATCATCGAATTGTGTCAATAAATTCTCCATTTTTTTCTATCTATAGATGAATTTTCTCGGGGAAATTTTACAAAATCGACTTCTGAAAGAAGAAAATCATATAATGATATGACGAAATACATTATGGACAGTAGTGGCATTTTAAAAGGAGTTCTGAACGAGTTTTGTCTGGGTTCTAACTCACGCGTGACAACTGAGTCGGATTCGGAATCAACTTTACGGATGGTTTAGTTAGAAAGTTGCTTGCGAAAAGTCACTCCGAACCATTCTGAAACGAGAGAGCAGATAGACATAAAAAGGAAAATAAGCCTATCTTTCTGGAATGCTTGAACGCTATTTCCGAAAATACTATTGGAGCAAGAAATAAATGCGAATATATATTCTTAATTCTTACCTGATCAATGTATAAGCGCTCCAGCCACGGAAGCATCAACGAAGCAGCTGGTCAGCTGAAATCCGGGGAAATCACCTGCAGTGAACCGTTTAATGAAAATAATTATATTCGTCACAATTGTTACCTGTCGATAAAAACGCTCCAGCGAAGGAGGGAACAGACGGAAGCATCCACAAGGGCGAATCACCGGGAAAACCGCTCGAGTGAACTTTTCACTGTGAGGATCTGTAAGCAAAGAAATTGAAAATAAATATAACATTTGATTTTTTTTTATATTCCATATTGTTACCTGATCTATATCAAAATGATCCACCGAAGGCCGAAGCGGTCGGAAGCCCACAAATCAGTTCTTTTTACACCAGGAAGAACCATTCGAACCAAATCGGCACCACAAAATGGTTGCCTTTTCAGACAATTCAGGAAATAAGAATGAAAGGGATGGCAGAGAGTCATCGTCTTTTTTACATTTCTTACAAAAGAAATGTATAGGATTCGCTCAAACTTTGAAAACTTTTTCCGAGGCCCAGAGGGCCGAGTTTCATATACCAATCGACTCAGCTCGACAAATTGAGACAATGTCTGTATGTGTGTATGTATGTATGTACAAAATGTCATGTAATTATCTCAGCAATGGCTCAACCGATCTTAATGAAACTAGTTTCAAATGAAAGGCCTAACGCTCCCATTTGACACTATTATTTTTGTTTTTCGATGTTGTTTACTTTCTGAGATATGGGTAATTTTGTCAAAACAGGGCTGGTTTGAAGCGAATAACATTCGAACAAGGCAACTATATCGCGTGAAGTAAACAGAAGCAAAAATCTTATGAAAATACCTTTCTAACAAGTTATAGATTGTCAAAATCCGTTCACGAGCGGCGGAGATATTAAACATTTTGTATTTTCATTCTTCGCTTACCAATTTCCACTAACTAAAAATAAAACCGTTCCATACAGAGTATTGCTTTACTGGTTTTTTAGGGTCAAAACAAACACATCTACGTGATTCAAGGATTTTGATTCCGAAAACATTTTGTGAATTTACTTAATAATCAATTACCTATTTCTCAAAAATTAATAAGCAAGTTCATTTCAAAGACAAAATAATGTGTAAATTCACTTCAAAGTGCAAATTTGTCCAGAGTTTTTTTATTTCGATTAACCTTAAGGTCATTCGCCTCTTCGGGTTAGAAAAATCTCTTATGAAAAATTTCTAACTCTATGTGCGGGGTCGGGACTCGAACCCAGGTGCGCTGCGTACAAGGCAATCGATGTACCAACTACGCTACATCCACCCTCATTGTCCAGAGTTGATGTATTTACCCGATGGATTGAGCAATGCGTTCACTCGTGAGAAAAACGTTGGATGGTATATGAATACATCAAGTAATCCTCCTAGTAGTGAGAAAATAGATTTCTAATATAATTCATATTCATATTATACTCGTAGCATCACCAAGAGCAACTGTATTTTTGAATAACAAAATTGTAGTGAAAATTTATCAGTTGCATTATTGAAAATAAAGATTTAAGGAATCAAAATTTCGCACTATAAACAAAAATAATGTCACAGCTCTAACCATCATTTACCTTTCCTCACAACTGACACTGAGTTGTACTGAAAACCCCAATATACATTTTTCACGATCAATGTGACTAAAAGCATATTTATTTACGAAAAAAATACGACATGTAATTTCAAGAATGTTCGTGTCTCAAAGCAGTCCAGGAGCACTTTCTATACTAACTGGCTTTTCGATGAATTTAAGTACTTATTCTGGTAGTTTGAACCATTTCTTTGCAATGATATTGCTTTGTATAGAACTCATTAACTGATATCTCCAGAACGAGAGTTCCGAACGAAACAATTCGCAAGTAATAAGGATGGGTGGAAAAAGACTGAATTGTAATCGACTGCATATACGAGTTTTATGCCATCGACAATAATATAATTGCCAACATAGCCTGGACACTTGACTCTCTTTTCTAGATATTTCAATGCGAATGAATACTATTTGCAGGTGGCCTTTTCTCAGTTTACTATTTCTAATTACGCGTCAAAATACTGGACCTGAAAATTCCATTGTATACAAAATCATGTTTCAGATGTCTGTAACCAAAAAGATATCTATTAATTCCAAAACAAATTCCTGATTTCTAGATTTTCTGATGACTAATTAAGGACCATCAATAAAGTAGAAACACCAGATAATCCTAAAAATTCCGTCAAGAAAAGAAGAACGAAAACGCGCTCTTTGCAATGGGATTTTCACAAACATTTCAGAATATTCTGAAACAATGGTTTTGGAATTCGTGAAATTCGTTTTATTCATTTACTTCATTTCAACAACTTTCTTAAAATATTATTATATATTCTCATTTTTTTCCAGCTCATTCCTTTAATGTATTATATTCGTTTGGTTTATTTTTTGCATTTTAAATATTTGACTAATAATAAATATATGATCATTTCATTTTAAAGATTTTTTCATTTAGCATTGTTTTTATTTATTTTGTTTATGTGACCTAATTTTATCTATTGTATTCATTTAATTCTTTGTATGCATTCCGATCAGTTTATTATCTTATGTATCTTATTCGAATTATTCATTTCATTTATTTTATTCACTTTTTTCTAATATTTTTTCTGATATTTTTCCGGTTCCCACTTTTATTCATTTTAATAATCTGACTAGTTTTGTTCAGTCATTCACTTTATTCATTTCATCTAGAACAATAATTAGATACAATATAATTTTTTCTATTAATTCTATTACTTTTTAATATCGCTGATTTTTTCATTTTAATCATTTAACTGCTTAAAAACAAACAAAATTAAAAAATAGTAAAAAGACAGAAAACATTTTTATTGTGATAAAAATTCTTTATTTTGTTTATATTATTCATTCCATTCATTTTATTGATTATATTAACTCTCTGTTTCTTCTGTTATTTATGAACAACATTTTCAAATAGCTTGACTGCCCATGCTCGCAAATCAGTCCCATAAAGATAGAAAACGGGACAAATATGCGTTCATGGGCAGTATAACTTTGGGCTTGGACAAGATTTCTTCACAAAAAAGTAAAACTAATAATTGTGACAATCACCGTTTATTTGAGCGCTAATAGTTACAAGAAAGATCCGTAGAACTCAAGTTATTGCAATTGCTTTGTCTGGATTTCACTAGAGCAGTGCTGCCAGAGACATTTTCAGTTATCGGTGAAAAATTGTATTTTGATATATCTTCGTTTTCATCAAATATTTTTGAAAACTGATAAATCTTATTAATTTGGACTGCTTTCGGCTACCTTTTCTGCCCAAACAATTGAAAACTTTGCAGGAGATGTGTATTAAGGATTAGTATGTAAAAATTCAGCAGCTTCTAACACTGCTAGAGAAGCATCTATCTTGATCAAAACAGGTTTTCCGCGTTTCTTCACTCTAACACTTTTAAGAAAAACGGTTTTGGAACCCTATATATGCGACAAAATAATTAGGTATGAACAAATTAATTTAATCCATATTATTCATATTAGGGTAAGGTGGGACAAATCCGACCGTTGGGTAAACCCGACCCCCCTCTGTTATCGAAAATCGAAAGCACTACGCGAACTAATATCAATGTTGTCGTGTAGAAAATTATATAATGGTGGTATGACAGCATTTTATTAGTCTACATTGATATGCTCAAACAACAATAAGTGTGTTTTTACAACTTTTGATTTGATTTTTGTGTATCATTGACTACAGGATATTTCTTATTGTTAAAGTGTAAGTAAGTGGATTTAAATTCTTTGATTAAAGGCCTACAAAGTACATAGACGAATTTAGTCCAACTTTTTCATCATTTTTTTTAATTGCATCGTAATGAAAAATGACGCTGTGGGGCAAATCCGACCTCTAAATATTGGGGTAAATCCGACCTCTTTTTTGCTAAGAAAATGATTATTTATAAAATTGAAATATATTTTTATTGTTATTTTTTATTATTTTTTCACAATGGTTCATAATTACAAACGAAAGATACAACAACGTGATGAATATAGTATTCGTCTAGTAATTGCTCCGAGAAAAATGGGAATATCTTTACGTACTACTGCTCGTGATTTTGACATTCCAAGATTGACATTGAATTCCATTTTCTTCATGCTACAATTCAATAATATAACATTCATTGATTTATTTTCAATGATAAATCCATATAATTTGGGTAATATCTATACTAAATCAATCAAAAACATAGGCGGTCGGGTTTACCCCACCATTTTTGAAAACAGCAAAAATGAACGTTTTCGTAAAACACTTGTATCTCAAAGTTTTCCCAAGATAGGAATAAAATACTATACATTGAAAGTTGTCCAGAAGTCTAACCTTTAATTTGGTATATAAAACGATTGATCCGATGTAAAATGAGCATTTCACAGCCAAAACCATTTACTAGGTCGGATTTGCCCCACCTTACCCTATTTATTTTATTATTCCAATTTTTATGGATTTATTCATATTATTTATTTCAATTATTGTATTAAATGGTTAGTTTTTCCCAGTTCCCTTTTTTTATTCAGCTTCTTAATTTTATCAATTCGGTTTAATCAGTCCTTTATGTTATTGTATGATAGCTTGTTATCCTGAAACAATTTAATTTACTCTCTTAATTTCATTACGTGTTAATATCGTCTAATTTTAATTTGAGGTAATTTGATTTATTTATTTTATTATTTTGATTTATGTTAATCATTCTATCCATTTTATAAATACCTTTTTTATTTTAAATTATATTTTGTTTTATTATTTTTATTTAATTTATTCAGTTTATTCGAAGCGTTATTCGTGCACATCTCACATCTAGTTGCTTGTAAACTTGGCGTGTGATCGGCAAGCTAATGAATAATACAACAGTGATATGTGTAAGAAATGTCTCATCTCACTGATAGGTGGATTAAATCGGTTTTTACATGTACAAACAACCTCATTAAGTTATTTAATAAAAACATACTATGCGGTCAACCCAAAATATGAGTTGCTGATTATTTATTGAATACTACCCATTACATACCTAAAAATAGTTAGGGTGTTGTTACCCAGAATTTGAGTAACATCCAAATTTTCAGTGTACAGTGATTCTTTAAAACCAGAATTGACGGAGTTGCAATCGAACAAAAGATATTATAACTACTAGTTATAATCTCTTTTAATCGAACTGTCATTTCCTACCAATAACTGCTTGATTTGTAGTAGTAGCATTTAGCATGTGCCCTGCGATGCGAACGACCTACTAGAATCTTTAACCCTTTCATGCCCAACTTTTTTCTAGTACATGTAGGATCGCAAAACCATTTTTCCTTCAAAGCGGTGGGGCCAAGAAACACGAAAAGCCATTTTTCATAAAGATAGGTGCTTCCCTCGCAGTGCTAGAAGCTGCTCAATTTTTACCTTCAAATGCTCAATACAATTCTCCTAGAATATTTACAATAGGCCACTTGTGTGGCAAACGTAGCCAAAGGCACTCTAAATTGATAAGTTTTATCAGTTTTCAATAATATAGTAACATCAAAGATATATGAATAAACCATACTTCGTCGTCAACGCAAACTGTCCCTGGCAGCACTGCTCCATTGGAATCCAATTAGACTAACTGCAATAACTTCAGTTCTATAGCTGATTCTTGTAAGTGTTAGTACTCAAATGAAAGGCAATAGGCATATTTATTAGCCTTACTTGTTTTTGTGAGCATATCTCGCCTCAATCAAAAGTTATAGCTGTTTAAAAACGTTGTTGTCCACAAACAACATGGGCATGAATGGGTTAACCTACTTCTTAATCTTATTACATGCTTTTCATGTTTTTCTACCTTTCCTGTTCTGCTAATCCAATGTCAATCGATCCTTGAATCCTTTTAGTGATTTTGAAATGGTTGTGTTATAGGTTTTCACCATTTCTTTCCTAAAGTAGGATTAGAAAGCTTCGTATTCCAGGTAAGTTCATTTTATTTAGCTATTTATTTTATGGCCACATTCGAAATTCGCAGAATACAAATAAAACGCTTCAAAAAGAAACTTGTTTTGTTTATTTTTATGACATTCAGCGTACTAACGTAAATCCAATTTTTCTTCAAATGCTCTAAATAAACGTACTAATAATAATGTATCATTATGAAATGAATAAAAATTTGATTTCTAGGAAATGTTGTGGGTTGTCGGTTTTTCCCACAATTCCCCTATGTATTGCAATAATTTTGTGTTCACACTATAGCCTTTATTGACTGAGTTGCAAAATAATTACAATGCGTAGCATCATATTGAAGTATCTATGCAAATATCAAGTACTTTATTTTACTTCCATTATCACACAATAAAATCGAAAAATGACATTAAACATAAATAATTGAAGGATCCTTTGAATGTGCATATCGATAGTGATGGACTCAAAGCAGAAAATGTTTTGTTTCACTGCTCCAAACATAACGACTGTCAGACAATGGCGGAAATCTAAACCACGAGAAACGATTTATGCAACAGTTATGTTCGAAGAATGACATATTATTTCAAAAGGCTTCATCGCTAATAGCACGCTTCATATGTCTCAATAACCACTAAATTGCTAACGTTCCCTGCCCCAGAAATTGTAACAGAGACAATCTTTCCCGATAATCTGCGCGCTGCCAAACCCTTACGGACCAACATCGTCGCGTCCAGAGTATGAAAAACAGAAACAGCCTCCAGCTTATAAGCCCCCCCCCCATACCCATCAAGCCGGCAATTAGACTAATAAATTTTTTCGTCGTTTCTTGATTTCCCCTCGTGTCGATTCCCTGCCGATTTGTGCAGATTGCAGAAAGAACTCATGCTGAGCTGTTATTCTGTACCCTTAGGCGATATTATAAAGATTAACTTACTTAAATTACAGCGAATGAGCGTAGAATTGGAAGAATGTGAACATATGAAACTAATAAAGAGCTGATTTTATGCGGGATTAAAAGATGGCTGCGATTCGTAATGTTGGTACATACGGTGTTTGGTTCATTATTCATCGCAATAGGTGGGTAACAGCGGGGAAAACTTTTAATATGTATACAACCCATAATTAAATGTTAAATTCCAAATGAGTTAGCTCCGTACAAGCACGCTAGTATCAATGCACAAATAGCTCACTTTCGTTATCTGAAGCTACTCAATCTTGTTTCAGTTAATCACATTTCCACCTCATCGTATAGATTGTCATCTAAATGTACTGTTGAATATCATTTTTTTTGTCGTGACCACGACGTGCCTTTCAATATATAGGCCCCTTTTCAAATTTTCGGAAGAAAAAGCAGGTAGAGTTTTTGAATTCTAGTAACTTTCATTGTACTGAACCGATTCCACCGTGTTTGCAGTAATCAGTCCGAAAAGTGTACAGCAATTTTGTATTAACATTTGAAGCATGCATGATTACTATAAATTAAGCAAAAGCAATCTTTCGAAAACGACTTTAAAAAATCGAAATTTCCCTGCCTATTTTAAAGAGAGCCGTCAATATGGGGCGCCTAAAAGACCCAATCGAATACGAGGAGTTATATATACATGTCCTGCGTGTAGGGTTGCCACCTCTGATTAGACCTGCACCCGAAGATTTTTAGTAACCTGCGATAAGGTTCAAACAAATATTGGCATACGAAAAAACCAGTTTTTATTGCCTAGTGAGTTGAAAAAAGACAACTAATAACTCTTTCCTTCTTTTTGTTACTCGTCATAGTATCAATTTATCAATAAATGGAAAATTGCCAAGTTGACCCACATTCACCGTTGTGTGCTTTATTCTCACAAATCATAATGTAAACCACTGTTCTGTGCCTTTCATATTAAACTGTAATTTTTCCGCCTTTTTGAACAGTTTTGTTGGTTTAGATAAATGTAAAATTTCACTTTCCCGGGTAACCGCTAAGAATCCAAAAGCACTAACCACTCTCACTGTGCAGGATAAGTTGAACGAGCATTGAACTTTCCGACAGCTAACAGTAGAAAGAGAGCCGAAGAGGCAGGAAAGCGATACTATGCGGAAAGCACACTGCGATGTCTTCCAGAATTCCATGCGGAGCTCAAAGAATCTGGTTAGTCGCCACCATAATCGCCAGGGGTGGCAAAAATCAAAATGGAGTACAGCTTTCCTTCCGGGTCAACGGTCAGTCGTAAAACCGAAAAAAACTCGGTTGAAACCATAAAAGTAATCATCCGTCGTCTCACCAGACTTGGAGAAATTGAAGTTAAACCCGGAGGCCCGGAGATCGTTTCCAAAAATCGGAACCACCTGGTCAAATCCGGAGGAGTGGCAACCCTACCCGCGTGTTCGTATTTTATAATTCGTTGCTTAACTTTTGAACAAGCGACAACAACGGAGTTCAAATTTGTCGGATTCCATAGCATGCAAAGTATATCGAGTGCTCTGCTGTGCGATATTATACCTTGCATACACGAACGATGGTTTCAAGAGGTTATTTATATAAGTTCCACGTGTTAGTTTTCTATCATTCGTTGTTTGTGTATTGAACGAGGAACACATGGACTACAACATGCGGATGGCAAAGAAAATAATTTCGGCAGTGTTGGTATAAGCCTGTATACATTTAAAGAGCACACATTTTTCGGATGCCAATTGCCAGTACCATATCCACCCGTTTCAGTTTGGAAAAGGCAGCTACACTGAACAAATTTCGATTTGTATTGTCATGTTTTATTATTAGTGATTTGCAACTGATATAGAAGTGCTGATTTTTGGAAAATGTACTGAGACAGACAAAACCTACAACACCGTCGGAGTGCACCAGCAGCTCTACCGCTGGGAAATTCAAGGTAACCTCGGCCTATATATCCAACGCTTCCTTCAAAATCAAAAGTTCAGAGTCGAAATCGGTGACAGCGAGTCCGAACTGTACACTGAGGAGAACGGAGTACCCTAGCGACATTCTGCTCATCATTACCGGTTAACCAAAAACCGGATACGGATCAAACGGTAGTAAACGCCGTCAAGATTGACAACACGTCCATTTCCCATAGCAAGTAACCCAAAATCCTCGCCATAAGGATGAAGCACAAAAGAACATTCCTCTCCCACTTCCAGAAGCTTAAAGGATAGTGCACTAACCGGAAAAAACTTGTCCAGACTGTAAGAGCCCGACACGCAAAATGTAGCCGCAACCAGACACTAATAATTAGCAAATCCCGGCTGCACAGTTGCATCAAATGTTTATTTATTTATTTTATTTTTGTGCCTCCAAGCTACTGGCCAGTACCCCGGCCTACACGGCTCCCCCTACCACCTCTCGCACACTTGCATCAAGTATGGCTCCGCCCCTGGAGGCACACCAGCAGACCACACATCATCACATCTATATCCCTGACGATATAAGAAGACCAATGAAGTCAGAATCGGGGTCAATGACAACGTGGCATGCTTGTCCCTCGGCTGCCCACCAGAGTATTCAGTCTTCTACGCCGAAGCCGCAGCCAATCGGCCTTACCAGCGAAACCAGCGCATACAGCAACCGTATTAATTACTGACTCACTATCGATATTCCTTGCACTCGAAACCAGCCAATCCTGACGCCCGTTGATTCAAGCCATCGAACTGGACGCCGAACGCGAACTTCACTTGCCATTAACAATGCTCTCAAAGACACCTCCAACTAAAAGGAAGTGCTAAACTGCGGACCAAGGTCTCGCACACTCATACCATCTCCAACGCTCAACCCCCCGCTTGCACCACAAGTATCATTCAATTATTGCTCTGGAAGTTTAACCACCTTGCTTGGAACCTGTAACATATTTAATGAAATTTCATTTGCACTAACTTGGCACTAGAAAATAAACTAAATTTCGTCCGCACCCTGAATTTTTCACATTTTATCCTCGATACGCCATAATAGAGATTCACAGATAATGACACCATACGACACCGCTGTTTTGATGTTTAATTTTTTTTTCTTGGCAAAGCCTCCTTTGATCACTGGATCCAGTTGGTATGGAGTGCCTAGGCGACAAATATGCAATGTGCGGTCTTAAAAGCCAAAAGTACGGTGGCGGCATTAACAAATTTAGGGTCTATGTCTTTTTGGCCATTTGACGGTGTACACAACTTTGCTTAATCGCATTACAAATGGAAAGAAAATGCAGTAGAAGTCGAAAAGGATTGTAAATATATATATTTAAAAAGAACTTGCTATAGACTAGACAAATCTCGAAAACTTTGAGAACACACTTTAGATCTCATCAAAAACTCAGAAAACAGTTAACTATCAATCTCTTACATAGTGAAGTGCCAATGGTAAACGATTTCCTCAATCTAAAGCTGGAATTTTTCTATTCTCCATATTGCTAAATTTATGCTTTTCGTTGGTGTGGATTTTTATTTAAATTTTTTCCCATTTTTCTTTATTGCTATATTCCATTACCTTTAGCCTTTTACTTTTCTACCCAATTAACAAATTTGTTTTCTATTTTGTTTATTCTTTTATCTGAACATTCTTCACATAATTTTATTTTGATTTTTTTTGCGTTTTACGCATGTTTTCTATTTTCCATTCCATAAAATTTACAAATTCGTTCATTTTTACTTTAATAGGTTTTATTATTATTTAACCTTTTGATTTTTTTTTAATTTCTTCTTTGTTCTTTTTTTGTAATAATCCTATTTCATCCCATTTTTTCTGGCATTTTCATTTTTACCCATTTTGGTTTTATTTGTTTTCTATAGTTTCACTTTTGTCGGTGTTTAGGCTATTTTCGCTTGCTCCTGTTTTCTATTTTTTCTTCTGAGTATTCCGTCCAATTATTTTTATTTATTTATATTTCTATTATTCCATTTTAGTTAATTTAAAAAAATCCATTGTCGATATTTGTATTTTTCATTGTTACTTTAGTTTTATTTATTAATTCCATTTTTGTTCTTTATCGATTCATCTATTTTGAAACATATTTCTCATTTTACAACTTTCTTTCTTTCCATTTTTTGTATTTTGTTTCCTATTTTTATATGTCAAACATTGTGTATTATTGTTATTCCTACGTCTAACTCAGCGAATTTGATATTTTTTATTTTGTGTATTTATTACCTTTTTTTGGCTTTGTTTTTATATTTGCCATCTTTGCCATTTTTCCTGTTTTCCATGCTTGATATTTTTTGTATACCTGTTTTATACATTTTGCATTATAGTTCTTCAATTTTTGTCTAGTTTCCCTTATAATTTTCTTCATTTAATTTTATTGTTTCAATTATTCAATCTGTTTCATTTTGCTATTTCTTCAAATTTTTTACATGCTTTCAAATGTTAATTTGTCCATTTTCTATTGTTTAGCTACTTAAGATTTTTTTTCTATTTTTATATCCGTAAAAATTTGCATATTTGCATATTATTAATCTTCTCCCATTATTTTAAATGTAATTTTTTAGCATTCTCGTTTTGTTCAATTATACCTTTTTTATTATTTTTCTCTCTTTGAGTTATAGTTCCATTGAATGTTCTTTTCGTTTTTTTAAATTTATTACATTTCCATTTTGCTACAGAAGTTATTACATTTAATTTGATTGGGTTTCGCTGTAGCAGTGCTACACTGGGATAGTTTCTGTTAAGGGGAGCGTCCGGTGTAAAGTGCTCAAGCCGAAAATTATTTTGCTTTGTGATTTTGAAGGCAATGCAGCAATGGATCTTTTGTGTATACATTCATTGTGCTCGAAAAAAAAAATATTTTCAGCATCGCAGAGCACACATACGAGCGTTCCAAGAGTAGACGTTCAACTATTTCCACGTCGAGGAGCGTCGCGATGAACACGATAACTTTTGATAAAATTGTCGGATACAGGGAATTCAATAAGATTTGTAAAGCTTAGACTTGTAGTTACTCGATGAACCAATAAAAATAGAAAAAAAACCTGTTTTAATCCACCTAGTGGTGCAATTGCGCCTTTCTCATTTATCCAAACTATGACTCATTAGCTGGTCTTTTTCAATAGAATAGAATTCTGAAAATGTAAGAGTCTTATTTCACTTAGCACGTATCCCACTTTACGCACTATCGAAAAATAAAATCAATTGGGAAATTTATTTAAAATCACACTAAAGTGTTTAAAATTTAAAAAAATTACTTGGTATGCTCGAAAACACAATATCGCCCACAACTTTTACAAAACAAAATGTTTTTTTTTTAACAATGATAATGGGTTTCACATAACTTGAGGTACATAATGAGAGGCAGCGCTGTCTGTCTAATAGAAACAAAGACAAAGGGATTCCGCCAACTTACCCCAACCACCAACTAGCATGAGTTCAGTGTTATCTTCATATGATTATATTTTGAAATGTTGGTGGAATGAGTTTGGAAGTGGAGTGGGTGGGGGTTTAGTAGAGTGGGAGTGGAGGATGCGTCAGAAATCCTTCATCTTATTTCGGTATACCGGGTGGATGAGGGAAATGCGGATGTGAGGGTGGTCCAAAGGGAGAGGAGTGATGAAAGAGCGAGGTGTGAGGAATCCGGGACTTCTAGAATCGTCGATAGTGGACAATGTATCCAAAGAATGATTGATTGGCAATCAGTGATCTAGACGCGTGAATCGAAGTAATTTGGTGACCATTTCAATAGCTTTTAGCCTCTGCGGTGTTACGATTGTACCGATTTATATGGGAAATTCCAGTATAACCTTACTAACCAACCTGTAACTCCGGAACCAAGAGTCAGAACCGGTTGCACCAGTTTATATGGGAATTTGCTGTGTGACCGTACTCTTCAACCCGTTACTCCGGAACCGGAAGTCGGATCAACTAAAAATTCAATAACAGCTTATGGAAGTGTTATACCGTTCAGATGAAACTAAGTTTGTGAAAATCGGTTCAGCCATCTCTGAGAAAATTGTGAGTTTAAATGACACACACACATACACACATAAATACACACAGACAATTGCTGATCTCGACGAACTGAATCGAATGGTATATGACATTCGGCCCTCCGCGCCTCGGTTGAAAAGTCGATTTTTTCAATGATTTCATAGCCTTTCTTTATATGAGAAAGGCAAAAAGCTCGAGTTTCGGAAGTGGCTTCATAAAAACCGAATAATCTTATATTTTACTGTAAAATTCACTCAATTTCCTTCTAAATAAGAGGGAGAAAAAAAAAATTATTCAGTTTTCTGTGGTTCATCAACAGGCACACATATTGTGCATTTTCGTAAAAAAAATCAAGTCAATTCGTTGATTAGTTTTTGAGTTATCGTGTTCGCCAATTTGAAAAATGCGATTTCGAGAAAAACTTCTACAATACTTAAGCGAATCCCAAGATAAAGTAATTTAAAGCAAAAAACTGACAATTTCTTATCACTTTTTTCGCTATATCTCAGTAACCAAGCAAAATTTCAAAATTCTGAAAACGCCATTTTGTAGAGAATTTTCAGATTAGTAATGTCGCATATCTAACTCAGTTTACCCCAAAATGGCGTTTGTCATAAGATAGCACAACTGCGACGATATCCTGTTCTTAACATGCGCGTCTTCGTCGTCTTGATCCACCCTATTGGAATTCTAGAATGATATTGAGAGATTCACTTACACGTATACGTCGCACCAACTGCTTCCTAAATGCCGCTGTAAGGTTGCCAGTAAGTTTTTGGTGTAACTAGTACTTGTATTTGCTATTTGCACTTGAAATTTAGTATGTAGCGGTAGTAATAAGCCTCCCATTTTAGTTTAAACGCAAGGACAGTTTTTAAAACAATTTGATTAGTTTAATTCATTTAACGCATTTTATCGAATCTGTAATCTACAAAGAATTTTTGATTTATACTGAACGTGGTAAATTTGGCACCACTTGCACCTGGTATAATCAACCTGCACAAAACGTTGCATAACGCAGGGCTGTTTTTTGGAAGAACATGGGTTACCCTTCATTATGCAAAATCGCGATATTATGACAGACAGGCTGTGCGCGGTGTTTCATGGAGCGCGGCCGTTCGTTTCAATCGGGAAAGGCCGCGTGGAATTTTGGGGAAATGCGCTAATAATACTAACGCGACGTTACATTTTGATTCTTAATATTTTCTTCGCAGAGCCTCCTTCGATTCTGATCCAATTGGTATGACAACAGCATGAGCGGAAAACGTCACAGTACACAATGGCCCCTTAAAAGAAGCGTTGGCTTTTATTATGCGCCCTAATCACGAGCAACACCAAATTTGATAGCAGTATGTATACAAATGGAAATAGAAATATTTAGAGAAACTGCTATATAGAATGAGCGCATTGTAAAATTAATGGAATAGAACTACTAAAAGAACATGCCCTAGATCTACACAAAAAAGAATATTAAAAAAACGCCGAAAATCGGAACAAAAATGCACAATTCACTGACAACCCTTTACAAAGTGAAGTGCCAATGGAAAAAGAAGCTGGTCCGAGCTGGATTAGAAATGACTAGTCGACCGGACTAGATATAGGGGGTTTTGGTTTAATGTTCGAATGATCAGTTGAATCAAAGTTAAATTACAGGAGCGACTGTGTTTTAGATTTGTGTATTTTCACACATAATATTCAAGATGTTTCATGATTATTTGCAGCAGCGTCAAGAATGTTTGGACTTTTCCAGAAATCATACAAACATGATGAAAATTTTAAATGTTAAATAATGCTTTATGCTGAATAATACAGATATTAACCTGATAAGTGAAGAACATACGTAACGTAAGTTGAAATTTCAAAACTATTCGAGCTGGTTGTTTTAGAACAGTTTTACTTTCACTGCAAACACTACATTGCAGACGACCAATATGGTTTTATACATAAACAATCGACAACGACCAATCTGCTGTCATTCCTAACGTACGTGTTTCATAAATTCGCCGACGAACTGCTATGCTTTTACATTGATCTATCCACGGCCTTCAACAAAATTAACCACCATGATATCGCTGCAACCAGGCTAGACAAAGCTCAGTATTCACGGACTACTTCTTCGCTGGTGAAATCAGCATCAACACCATTTCTCGCTATCTTCGGCATTCAACAAGGATGCCACCTTGGCCCAGTAATATTTCTCCTCTATATTAATGATGTCAATATCAAACTACAAGTACCTTTCCTTCGCCAACGACATGAAAAGTTTTCGCTGGACGCGGGACTCAATTGGTGCCGAATTTCTTCAAAGTGAACTGAATAACTTTAGTAAGTGGTGTGACCTAAACAGAACAATTCTAAATCTGAGCCAATGCTAAATCGTCCAATTTGTGCGAAAACCTCATCGGCTCTAGTTCAACTAGCGTCACTCGAGCACTCTAAGACACTCGCACGCCCAGAATCTCCCAACCATATCTGAGAGGCTGAGAGTAAGAGTGGGTTAAAATTTTGTTCAGAGCAAAAGTGGGTTAAAATATTCTGTTAGATCAGAAATGGTATAGTCATCACACCTCAGGCAAAAGTGGATCAAATATTAATTCACGCAAAAATGGTTCGACAAAATTTTCAGGGCAAGACTGGTATAGAATATTAACCCATTTTTGCGCTAAGAAAAGAATCAGAATTTTCTTATTCGGACTTGTGGGAAATGAAATTTTATTAAATTTTTCGATGCCTTAGAAATCGTGTAATATAGGATCCGTATAGGTCAATAGGCATCGGAAATTGACGATTGCCGCCATTTTGAAATCCAAGATGGCGACTTCCGGTGCCCACAAAGTAGTGAGAACCACCATCAATATGGGTGTCATTTGAAAGGGGATGGTGAGCAGACATCGAAAATTGACCTTCACCGCCATTTTGAAATCCAAGATGGCGACTTCCGGTTACCACAAAATAGTGAGAATTACCATCAATATGGGTGTCATTTGAAAGAGGATGATCAGCAGACACCGAAAATTGACCATTTCCGCCATTTTGAAATCCAAGATGGCGACTTCCGGTTACCACAAAATAGTGAGAACCACCATCAATATGGGTGTCATTTGAAAGGGAATGGTGAGCAGACATCGAAAATTGACTTTCACCGCCATTTTGAAATCCAAGATGGCGACTTCCGGTTACCACAAAATAGTGAGAGCCACCATCAATATGGGTGTCATTTGAAAGGGAATGGTGAGCAGACATCGAAAATTGACTTTCACCGCCATTTTGAAATCCAAGATGGCGACTTCCGGTTACCACAAAATAGTGAGAACCACCATCAATATGGGTGTCATTTGAAAGAGGATGGTGAGCAGACATCGAAAATTGACCTTCACCGCCATTTTGAAATCCAAGATGGCGACTTTCGGTTACCATAAAATAGTGAGAACCACCATCAATATGGGTGTCATTTGAAAGAGGATGATCAACAGACACCGAAAATTGACCATTACCGCCATTTTGAATTCCAAGATGGCGACTTTCGGTTACCACAAAATAGTGAGAACCACCATCAGTATGGGTGTCATTTCATACACCTTTAAAATTTGAAGATCCAAGGAATATTGATAAACCCAAAAATGGATTGAAGTGAACCAAAAGCAATTTTATTGAAAATTAGCATTTTTTCGCTTTTTTCCTCATATAACCTATTTTAAAACCACTAAAATTAATATGGAATGGCATATATAATATTTTTTGTTGATACGAGTAACAATCACAAAATTTTAATTTCGCGCGGGTCGATCATTCTTATCCAGGGGGTGGCATCCGTATGTTGATGTACAGACGTTGACAGTATCCAACATATAGTGGGCCCAGTCGCTTCTAGGCTCATACCTCCCATGCTCTTGCGCTTCTAGGATCATACCTCCCATGCTCTTGCATTGGGTTGTTTTATCTTTAGTGTCTTCATGCCTCATCCACGAAGTATGAAGTGTGTGGTGCTGCATCCATGATGACTCCACCACCCTTGACGTGAGAGTGTCTTGGAATGCTCGAGTCGAATAAATGGTAGTTAAACTGAATCGGATAGCGTTTCCGAGTGAACGTAACGATTGAGCATTTACTCGGATGTAAAACCATTCTGTTTAGGTCACACCACGTACTAAAGCTCTCCAGTTCACTCTGAAGAAACTCGGAATCGGTTTTATCCCGTATTTGTCGAAAAAATTTCATATCATGGGCGAAAGAAGGGCGGGGTCCTTGTAATTTAATATTGATGTCATTAAAGTAGAGGAGGAAAATTAATGGACCGAGATGGCTACCTATTGAGATGCCGGATGTAGTGAAGAATGGTGCAGATAGGCAGTCCTTAATGCTGATTTGGAATTGCCTTCCATCGAGGAACCAACGCAGAAGTTGTCCATGAATACCGAGTTTGCCCAGCTTCGCTATTGCGACATCATGGTTGATTTTGTCGAAGGCCGAACCGATCCATGTGAATAGCATCGGTTCGCAATCCGTCAGTAAATCCATCGAGTACATATGTTGTAAACGAGAGCAGGTTGGTCGTTGTCGATCATTTAGGCATAAAACCATGTTGTTGCAATGTAATGTTTGCAGTGAAAGAAAATCGGATCTAAAACGGCTACTACTGAACACCCCCTTTCAAACGTTACCCATGTTTATGATGGTTCTCACTATTTTCTGGTAACCGGAAGTGACCATATTGGATTTCAAAATAGCCTAATTGTCGATTTCCGAGGTCTACTGACCACCCCTTTCAAATGACACCCATATTGATGGTGGTTCTCACTATTTTGTGGTAACCGGAAATCGCCATCTTGGATTTCAAATTATACCCATATTGATGATGGTTCTCTCTACTTTGTGGTTACCGGAAGTCGCCATCTTGGATTTCAAAATGGCGTAACAATCGATTTCCGATGTCTACTGATCCTTTTTAAATGACACCCATATTAATGGTGGTTCTCACTATTTTGTGGTAACTGAAAGTCGCCATCTTGGATTTCAAAATTACGTAATAATCAATTTCCGATATCTACTGACACCCCTTTTCAAATGACACCCATATTGATGGTGGTTCTCACTATATTGTGGTAACCGGAAGTCGCCATCTTGGATTTCAAAATGGCGGTAATGATCAATATTCGGTGTCTGCTAACCACCTCTTTCAAATGACACCCATATTGATGGTGGTTCTCAATATTTTGTGATAACCGGAAGTCGCCATCTTGTATTTTAAAATGGCGGTGATGGTGAATTTTTGGTGTTTGCTGACCATCCCCTATAAAATGACACCCATATTGATGGTGGTTCTCACTATATTATGGTAACCGAGAGTCGCCATCTTGGATTTCAAAATGGCGGTAATGATCAATTTTCGGTGTCTGCTGATCATCCTCTTTCAAATGACACCCATATTGATGGTGGTTCTCACTATTTTCTGGTAACCGGAAGTCGCCATCTTGGATTTCAAAATGGCGGTGAAGGTCAATTTTCGATGTCTGTTCAACATCCCCTTTCAAATGACACCCATATTGATGGTGGTTCTCACTATTTTGTGGTAACCGGAAGTCGCCATCTTGGATTTCAAAATGGCGGTGAAAGTCAATTTTCGATGTATGCTCACCATCTCCTTTCAAATGACACCCATATTGATGGTGGTTCTCACTATTTTGTGGTAACAGGAAGTCGCCATCTTGGAATTCAGAATGGCGGTAATGGTCAATTTTCGATGTCTGCTCACCATCCCCTTTCAAATGATACCCATATTGATGTTGGCTCTCACTATTTTGTGGTAACCGGAAGTCGCCATCTTGGATTTCAAAATGGCGGTGGTGGTCAATTTTCGGTGTCTGCTCACCATCCCCTTTTAAATTGCACCCGCATTGATGGTGGTTCGCCATCTTGGATTTCAAAATGGCGGTGGTGGTCAATTTTCCGTGTCTGCTCACTATCCCCTTTCAAATGACACCCATATTGATGGTGGTTCTCACTATTTTGTGGTAACCGGAAGTCGCCATCTTGGAATTCAGAATGGCGGTAATGGTCAATTTTCGATGTCTGCTCACCATCCCCTTTCAAATGATACCCATATTGATGGTGGTTCTTACTATTTTGTGGTAACCGGAAGTCGCCATCTTGGAATTCAAAATGGCGTAATTATCGATTTCCCATATATACTAACCACCTCCTTTCAAATGATACCCATATTGATGATGGTTTTCCTTGATTGGTGATAAATCATTTTTGAAAACATTCTTAGAATAAAAATGGAATATATATCCTCTCAGGGCAAAAGTGGTATATCTTTTTAACCCACTTTTGCGCTAAGGTTTTTTTGTCCCATTTCTGCTCTGACTGGTACTTAAACCGGTTTTGCTCTAAATAAAACGTATACCGCTTTTGCTCGCAGCGAATTTTTAACCCACTCTTGCTCTCAGCCTCTCATCTAATGTTCAAACCACACATTGTGGATAAGGCATCAAGAGACCAAGGGTTCGGAACTCTCAACATCCACAGGACCAATCAAGCCCTATTCGTCTCGAACTTACTGTCTGCCAACGCAGATTGTTTTACAATTCTAGAGCCGCTGGGTGTTTAAACCCACATTCAAGCTATCAGTAAGAACACTTTCAAAACCAAATGTACTTGAGCAAGTTTTTAAGCAAATTGCCACCATATTTGACTTCACCTTCAAGAAATGCTTTTGTCGATCCTTATATGTAATCAGCCTAAGTAATCATCGTTGAGGCCCAGGAGTCTGTTGGTGTGGATACAACAAATAAACGTTTAATCCCGATTGCATACGCGTCAACGCCTGTATTCGACGAGTAATAGTTTGGTCAGATTTTCCCCATTAAAGTGTTTTTTTGGCAGTTTGGCCGCCCGAACACCGGCTTACTCGAGATGTGATAATGTACATTTTTGCAAAATTCTTCATACTGAAAGAAAATGCTGAAAATAGCGAAAACATAACTTGGTTAAGTTAGGATTTGTGTCCTTTAAGTGCAAAGAAAACGAGTTGTAAATAGAAATATACAGAGAACATGCTATAGAAAATAGTTTTATCATAAAAACGATGTTGTTAAATAGTAATGAGAACATTACAATGATTGTTATAAAACTGCACAAAACTAAACTAAATTAGAATAAATCGAGAAAAAACACTAGATCTGAATAAGATGTTACAATAAGAACCATTAATTGGAGACGGACATAGCGAAGTTGGTAAATCGATTGCCTTGTACGCGCAGGTTCGATTCCGAACACCACACACACATAGGTTGAGATTTTTCAAAAGGAGATTTCTCTAATCCGAAAAAGAGGCGAATGATCTATGGTTGAAATCTTTATAAAAGCAGTGGTTTACTGCCTAACTATTACATAGTGAAGTACCGATGGAAAAAGATTTCCAACAACAAATCTGAGGCAACAGTTCAAACTGAATTGGAAATGACGCGTTGTTTAAACTATATAAGTACAGGGGTTTTCGGTTTGGATTGATTCGTTGAATCAAGTTTACGAGAAAATGTCAAGAAAGTTTGAATTTACGTAAAGGCAAAAAGCAATGATTTCATTATATCAAACTTATAGTATTTTGGTAGTACATTTTTCAGTGGAACAAGCAAGCAAGTCTATAAAAAATCTATTGATAATTGGCGGAGTCACGATATTTCTCCCGAAACACTTTTTTATTTAAGAGGCTTGCGATGATCAAAGTTGAAGACCAATAGATCAACTAAAAACCTACAACTCATAAAATTCCATTAGTATAGGAGTAATCCTTGTACCTTAACGATTAGTTGAATATTTTTTTCCTGCATTCATTTTTCCTAAAAGTCGCTGTTCTAAGTTCTAAAAATAGTATTAAAACATTCTTATCTGCAAAACAAAAATTTATGCATAAAAAAGAATCGTTAAAGTACGATAAAGATTAATTACGATCATTTATTAAAAAAAAAAATCAAGAAAATCGGTTGAGTGGTTTTTCAGCAATCGAGATCAAGGAAAAACCATTTTTGGGAAAACGACCCGAAATGTCGAAAATCGAGTTTAAAATTTTAAGTTGCCACTGCTCTTGGTAGACGAAACGCGCTTGGAAGCGTTGTAATTTTCGATATATTTCTCGGTGCTCTATAAAAATTTGGGAAAATATTCTCAAGTAGTTGTACTTAGCCTAGCTACATCCGGGGAACGTGCCATTCAATATATTCCGATTCCTAGCTTAGCTTAGCTTCCCGTGATTGATCATATTGTATTGCCCCTCCCCCCCCCCCCCTCTCATATTGTGACAAATGTTAAAGTTAGCTCAGATGTCAAATTTCAAATCATGTGGGTAATTCCAGAGCCCCACCCACATCGCTTGAAATTTTTTGAAATTAGTGCTATGGCAAAATATGGAGGAAAAATATATTAAACGTTATAACATTTGCGGTAGCACTCAGAAAATTACAATTCTTACCTCTTTTTATAGGAAACCAGCTAATACCCATCGCGCGTTGCTGCGACTTTCAACGAAATAGGAAGAAAAGACAATTTGTTCCGAAGCGCCATCTGGCGGGTAGAGAATCCTCGGCTAATAGTTCACAAACACCCTCCCTAACAAATGTACGCATATTTTTACGGCAATCGGTTTAGCCGTTTGGGAGTCCATAAATCATATAATTACAAACATTGACTTTTATATACACGGTGTTTGGTTCATGATTAAGAACCTCTTGAGGGATGATTGACTGTCATATTTGGAGAAAAAAATCGTTCTACACATTCCATCAAATCTCAACCGCTACAGAGTTATTGAACTGTTTTGTGTAAAAAACTTATTTATCTCAAAATACCTCTAACTTTAAAAGTATACTTCGTATTTTAAATCTGTTAATTGCATTGTAAAGGTGAGAAAATTTTCTATTGAATGATGTTCTCATATCTTTCAGTTAATTAGTTTTAATTACCTTTAAGTTGTAAAGTGGTTAAAAGCTGGCGTTTTCGATGAGGTTTATGTTAATTTTCACAAAATAATGAAATATGTTTATAGCAATATATATTACCCAAAAGTTGGGTTTTAGAACGATTCATAATTTGTTCTTCAACATCATATTCCTATCTCTTCTCGTTTCTTTGTAATTTCATTACTAAACTTTTTCTGCAATCGACTTGCCAGTGCTTAAAAGAATTTAATCTAAAAAATATGCTTTATATCGTTATTTCTAAGGCTTCATTGGAAAGCTGAGAAAATTTCCTTTCGATGTATGTACAAATATGCTTTAGTTAAGTGTACTGAATGACTTTTTACTAGTAAAATAATTCAAAATTAGCGTTTTTTGGAGAGTTTTATAATAATTCTAATTATTATTCGACTAAACTTATCGTTACTATTGTTCATTTGGTATCCCTTAACATTCTCTATAACTTGTTGTTTGACACTTTATCCCTATCGCTTTCCGTTTCGCTGCAATTTAATAGTTAACACAGCATGACCTCATCACCAATGTAGTGGGTTCGAAATCGTTGTTTTTGCATTTGAAGCGAAGTGATAAAAATGATTTTGTTTTGAAACTAAAATAGATAATTGAATGGAGTCAAAGAATGAATTGTAGAACTTGCTGAGATGCATTATTTTGATGATAATAATGGTTATGTTTATTATGTACTTTTTAAGTAAATCAACGAAAATGCTAAAAATAACATTAACTTTAAACTAATTTACTTTTAAACGAATGCTAAATACACTTAACTGAAAAGTATTAATACATTTTTCTCTGCAAATTTTTTCTGGCTTTCGAATAAAAATAAGAAAAGGTACAATAAGTGCCATCGTTTCCAATAAGAGCTAGTATTAGTGAAAATGAGATAAAAATATCAAAATTCAATAACCCAAGCACTTGAAAACAAGAAAAGATAAGTGTATCATGTCAAAGAACAAATTATGCAGATCTTCAAGACTAACAATCTGAATTATTAGGACGGTGATGTTCACTATTAAGATTTTCGCGAAATGAACGAAAAATCGATCAAAATTGTTAAATTTTAAATAAATTACTGTGAAAAGGTTACTCAGCCTCATTAGCTGAAACATGTGTGAACATCATTCAATGGGAAATTTTCTCATCTATCCAATGGATCTAAAAGATTTGAGATACAAAGTATACTTTTTGAGTTAGAGCTATTTTAAGACAACTAAATTTTTAACACAAAAAGTTCAATAACTTAGTAACGGTTGAGATTTGATGGTATATGTAGAACGATTTTTTTTTCTTTAAATAAGACAATCATCCCTCGAGAGGTTCTTAACCATAAACCAAACACCCTGTATATAGATAGATAGATAACCTTAGTATTTGAATGTATTAATTTTTGTTTCTCGAAAAATACGTGAAAGTTGAGTACTGGGTCAGTTTGTCACCAAAATCCCCTATTTTTAATCACTTTTCTACTCTGTGATGCAAATTATACACTTTTTGCAGTTTTTCTAATGCCAAAAAATCTCAGAAATCGAACGGAACCTTTTTGACCTTTGTCCAAATACGAGAAGTATAACCCCAACTTCTGCGTTGCAGAAGACAGAGTTAAGTAGCCGGGAAACTCTAAGCTTGTTTATTGACCCTACTCCACGCTTTTCTAAACTTTCTTACTTCAAATCTTTGCTCTCCCTTGAGTAGTATGGCTCTTAATATTTGAAAAATACTTCACCTTCCAGTCCCTTGCTAATTATCCGTCGTTACAATATAAAAAGGAAAAGCATTGACTCACTATAAGTCGTTAATAAAAAAAGGGAAAAAAATATTTTTCCTCCATATTTTCCCATAGCATCAATTTCAAAAAATTTCAAGCGAAGTGACCGGGGGTCTTGAACTGCCCAAATGATGTGAAATTTGGCATCTTAGCATACTTTGACATTTATCACAATATGACAGAGGGGGGCCTTGTCTGCTTTGGTTACATTTTTTCCATCAAAGCGTTTTTTGAACATTTGGGCCTTGCCATACGAGATTTGATGGTGGACATTTTTGCAAAATTGCATTAGAAAGTGAAAGAAAAGGCAGTAAATAGCGGATACGAATTGTAAAGAAATATATAGAGAACATGCTATAGAAAATAGATTCATCGTGAAAATAATTTTATTCTTTAAATCAAATGATTAGAACATTACAAAAGCACACGGCCTAAATTAACACGCAAATAAACAAAATTATAAAAACTTAAAAAAAACATCGCAGATCTGAATATGAAGTTACAACGAGGGCATTAATTTGCCGCCAACCTCTTACATAGTGACGTGCCGATGGAAATTGATTTCCCGATAAGAAAACTGAGGCTGTTACAAACTGGAATAGAAGAGAGTCTCTGTTTGGACTAGATACAGGGGATTTCAATTTCATTAAAGGTGAGGTGATTGATTTGTTGAATCAAAGTAAGCGTTGGCGCACTATCAACCAAAATACGCTGTGTTACAAGCGTTCTTTTCCGATTTTCTGCACTCTTATTCCCTGCTTCCGATCAGCTGTTTGCAGGTTTTCGAAGAACACGTCACATTATTTTTCACCGAAGTGATTTGCTGCAATTAATTATTTCACATGAATTAGTGAAAATTGAAAGGAAATGTATTGTGCCTGGATGTGCTCGTTTTTTTTTTTTCTTTTCCCTTACGTAAGAAATGAGCTGACAATTGTGGCTGTTAGACTAATAGGGGAAGATGGGGTAAAACGCACCCCCGAGGCAAAATGCACCCCTTGCTTATATCGAAAACTGCTGGAAATTTCTAGAAAAGGATCCAGTCGGAAGTCCGCCATAGTAAACATACTTTGACAAAGTTTGAAAACCGTACATCAAGAGCAGCTCGAGAAATAAACAAAAGACAATAACATGCTCTTCTCATGTCATTATCGTGGCTCGTGCAACAAGGATTTTCAGCTTTTATAAATGCAATTTGTATTATTATATCAGTGCATTCCAGTTTTATTTATACCGTTGTTCATTATTCTGTCGCATTATATATGAAAAATCTACTAAATAATTCACTTTTTGCTAAATTTATATTTCTGTTCCATCGGGGGCAAAATGCCCTCTTCTTTGATTTGGCTGATTTTTTAAATCGAAAACAAAAAAAAAATGTACTAAAATCCACTAATTGCATAACCTAAGGCATGGCTTAATGGCACACTTTCGTGAAATCTCGTTAGAAAACAAAACTACTTGCTTCTTCACTAGAGATGGGCGGGTACGGGTATTTTTACCAGATACCCGACCCGAACCCGTACCCGTAGGAATCGGGGCGGGTTCGGGTTTTGTTATTACCGGGTACGGGTCGGGTCGGGTTTTTACGAAATGTTTCACATTTACCCGTAAAAATATTTTTGAATGTTTGGGTGACCTTTCCCGCCAATATCAAAAAGTGATAACTTATCCTCGTAGAAAAATATTAAAACAAGCGTTATATTCCCATTTTGACATACAGTCGTCCTATAGGTCAACGTGTATCGAATGAACGGGGCTATCAATAGATTTTGAACTGGAAGTTCATAATCTAAATTTTGCTGTACTATTAAACGGGGAAACATTGCTTTTTGTGAAGTTCCTCGAGATTTTTTGAAGTATTAATATTGTAAATTTACTTCATCTTTCGAAAACTTTTGCAAATCAGTAACATATGTGACCATATATCACAGACGCTGAGACAGTCACAATAGTCGATAAAATAAAATCACCCAGGCAGGCAATTGGTGAGGGAACAAACAAAACTGACTCCTTCAATGAGTCTCAACGTCGCAAATGCTTAGTGTGGAAGTTTACCGTGACTTAACTTTTTGTCGGTTCCGACAGCATGAAGTAACAAGTTACTTTACGCTTGTCCGGACATGCCGTAGACTCAGGTAATTCGCTTTTCTAATGCCAAAAGACCCTGACTCCTACGGTAGCAGACAAAAAGTTAAGTCGCCGGTGAGCTCTAAGCTTGCATATATGATTCTTCCACGCTTTTCTAAACTTTCTCCCTTCAACCCCTTGCTCTCCCTTGAGTACTATGGCTCTAAATATTGAAACATATACTTCACTTTCCAGTCCCTTGCTAATTAAATGCCAAAACAACTGTTGACAAATTGACTCAATAGGTCGTTGACAAAAATGGTTAACAAAAAAATGGTAAAAATAGAACTAATAGTTCTGACCGTTTTTACGAGTTTGTTGAACTTTTTCTTATTTTTTCCTCGTTGCTTAAGAAAAATGAGCGTTTGGTCAAAATTTTAGGCAGGATAAAGCAATTCAAAAAAATTAAAGGGTTGTGTACAGGACACGACCACGGTGACATTAAAAATGTAGCTTTTTTCAAGGGCGTGCAAATGAATTTTATCTATCACACATATAGACTCACGTTCTTGTTCACCCGCCTGTTTTCATATGTTACAATTTGCTATATACCCTCCCCATCAAAACATAATTTATTGAAGGTCTTTTAACGGTAATCTATTAATTAATCAAGTATCTCACTAGGCGATTGGCATTATTTGGCTGATCCATCTAGTAAAAATAGGCTGGTCTGTCCAGAAAATATATTCAAAAGAAAAGTTCCATATTGAGAGCTGTGATGAGGAAGCCCACGCCCGCCAACGGAAATATACAGATTCTCCATGAAATATCATTTTCCATTTAAATTTTCAATAATGTACTAATGAACTTAAGTAAACAATCTTAAGTTTAAGTATTTCTTGATCGATTAATGGTGGAAAAAATGAAATTATTTGATAAATTACATTGTTATGCAACGTTCGCACTACCAGTTAAAACGGGTTTTTGTACTATCTTGGTGACATTTTTCTTGTTGCTAATTATTAAAACGTGTTATAACTCTGTAGTGTAAACATTGTATTATTAAACCAATTCTGCAGCGTTTTATGTTATATAGGTGTTTTATGTGGTAATAGGACTGACATAATTATATCTTCAGTACAGCGGTTTGTTTCATAATTTAAAACAGATTTATTTTAAAATTGAAATTAGTATACCCAACCGTTCTATTTTTTGTATACTTTAAAACGCAATTAGAACTGTGTTTTAAATACATAGGGTAGGACATATATTCTGACTGGTTAAACTGGGAAAACAATTTTAAATCCAGTAACGCTTAAGACATGGCTTGAATTTGAATCGAAAAAGAACACCCGCTTCAACTGCTGCTGGGACGGTAAGTTCTGTTTTAAAACTTTCCGTTGTGTGCAGTACGAAACAAAAGTGTTTGAAATTAGAAAACAAAAAGTTCTGCTGGGAATGTGATTGTTTCCGATGCAATTACATTCAGGTTTTTTCACGCAGGGGATACAGGCGGTGTAAATGAATACCGCGTAAATTTCAAAAAAAAGCGTAGATGAAAACCGCGTAAATTTCAAAATCAGCGTAAAAAACCTGAGTGTATCTCCTATATAAAATACTACGCTGCTGAACAGTGCAATAACTACAGAAGCACGTTGTCAGATGCCTTACTGATAAAAAAAAACATATAACCGAAATATGAAACATGAAAACCAATAGGCTCTTTACCCTACGCAGCTACAAAGCGCCGTAAACATGGATTAACAAGTTACAACGCACACGCATGCATAAAAATAAATATATTTTTTTCAAACGCAACACTCTTAAGCGCGACTCAGACGATACATCAGCTTCCGTCAACGTCAACGGAACGTCACCGTTCCGTCAGGATAAGTTAAATACTTTTCTCTTGCGCCCGTTCACACGTGCCGTACGTCAAAACGTTCCGTGCCGTTGATGTTGTGTGTGAATGCCTCCATTTAACTGCATGTAACTTATCCTGACGGAACGGTGACGTTCCGTTGACGATGACGGAAGCTGATGTATCGTCTGAATCGTCCTTTAAGCAGCACACACCGTATTGAATTAAATCCAAACCACCCACTTTGCAAATCATTCTGTGACACCATGCTGGTACCCGACAAATCCGCACACGGCCACCGCTGCCGAAAATGCATAGCGTCTACCGCTTATTGTAGTGCCCAGACGCTGCAGCCATGATCTTACCCGTTCGACATAATAACAAAAACTGATTCAAACGGGTACGCGTCACCTCTATTTATAAACTAACCGTATATGGTTTAGTCACTTAGGTGCGAGTGTGTGCAAATGCCAACGTTACCGAAAATCGATAGCGCTTATTGCATCGCCCGGAGACGATGTTGCTCATATGGGATAAGAGCAACAACTGATTTAAACGGACATGCGTTGCTTCTATTTATGACTTTTCGTGTTTCATTGAGCAACTAAGCTGCCCTCTCTTTACGGCTGTGTCTGAGAAATCTGCCTCACGAATGGTAATTTTCCCGTTTTTCGTGAACTTTTTAATTTTTATCAATTTCCAAAAGTCTACTTTTATTG
This sequence comes from Topomyia yanbarensis, assembly GCF_030247195.1. Lineage (NCBI taxonomy): Eukaryota > Metazoa > Arthropoda > Insecta > Diptera > Culicidae > Topomyia > Topomyia yanbarensis. The sequence continues at coordinate 415,744,505 of NC_080672.1, read as the reverse complement.
GGGAGATATTTAATTATTACCAATATTTAAGTTAGGTGTTTCTGAATCGGTTGGTGTATGAATGATTAAAATCCATCTAGTAATATCGGAGTTATAAGCGTGCAAACCTTACATAGTTTCGTTACATGGGAGATAGTTTAGATTTTAGAATGACACCTAGCTCCAGATAGTGGAGTAAGACATTTTTAATGTCAAAAATATTTTTGAGGGAAACTGAAAGCTTGCTATCATCCAATGCAAATAAACACTTGTTTGTTTGAATCAGATGAAAATTGCGAAAGTTATTCATTTTTTGCCTTTCTCAATAGAAAGGTATTGCAATTGCTCTGAAAACCGACTTTTTAACGGAGGCTCGGAGGGCCGAGTGACATATACCATTCGATTCAGTTCGTCGAGTTCGGCAAATGTCTCTGTGTGTGTATGTATGTGTGTGTATGTATGTGTGTGTATGTATGTGTGTGTGTATGTGCGTCTGTGTGTGTGTACGCGAACACAATCTCACTCACTTTTCTCAGAGATGGATGAACCGATTTTTACAAACTTAGTCCCAAATGAAAGGTGCAACGTTCCCATAGGCTGCTATTGAATTTCTAATGGATCCGACTTCCGGTTCCGGAATTACAGGGTGATGAGTACGATCACGCAGAAAATGTCGATTTTAAGAAATTCTGCAATGAATGTATAATGGTGAAAATTTTTCCAAAATGTGACCACAACTGCTTCGATTTGTAGTACTAGGTCACTAACATCCATTCAAAGTCTTTTTGGCCCCATTGGCCACCATCATCGGTTCCGGAAGCCCCGGCGGAAGTATCCAAATTCAGACTAACAGTCACATCGGTTTCTCGGAGGTGGCTAGACCGAATCAACCAAACTTAGTCTCAAATGAAAGATGTTGCTTCCCCGTAAATGGCTATTAAATTTTATCCCCAACCGGCTTCCGGTTCCGGAGTTACGGGTTGTGGCGTGCGATCACATAGCAAATTGTGATTCAAACCGATACCCCGATGGAAGCAAAAAAGGTAAAAATTTCGCTAAAATGTCTCTCAAATAACTTAACTTTGCAGTTCTAGGTCACCGACGGCCAAACAAACTTTCGTTGACTACATTGACCACCATAGACGGTTCCGGAAGTGCCCGGGAAAAGCGGCCATCTTTCAAAATTTACGAACTCACATCAGTTTCCCTGAAATGGTTGGGCCGATTTTCACAAACTTAGTCCCAAATGATAGCTATATTATCCCCACAGATGTCTATAAAATTTCGTACGGATCGCTTATATGGGTCCGGAAATATAGACTAAATCGTCCGGTCACATATGAAATTCCCATATAAGCCGGAACTCAAATTTTTTTTTTCCAAAGGGGGGACCCCATGAAATTTCAGAAATCGAATTCGTATTTTTGATGCCAAACATCTTTAAAATGCATGAAACGTCGAGATTTTATGTTATCTCGAAAAAAATTTTTTTTATAAAAATCGACTTTTTGGGACTTTGCCGATTTCGCACCTTTTTGCCTTTCTCATATAAAGAAAGGCTATGCAATCACTGTAAAAATCGACTTTTTAACCGAGGCCCGGAGGGCCGAGTGTCATACACCATTCGATTCAGTTCGTCGAGATCGGCAAATGTCTGTGTGTGTGTATGTATGTGTGTGTGTATGTGTGTGTATGTGTGTGTGTGTCATTTAAACTCACACAATTTTCTCAGAGATGGCTGAACCGATTTTCGCAAACTTAGTTTCATCTGAAAGGTATAACGCTCCCATAAGCTGCTATTGAATTTTTAGTTGATCCGACTTCCGGTTCCGGAGTTACGGGTTGAAGAGTGCGGTCACACAGCAAATTCCCATATAAACTGGTACCACCATGATGTTCAAATGATGTAAAACATATTAAAATTGATGTAACATTACTCTAGTTTGCGGGTCTGGATCACTAATGATCAATCAAAGCAGCTTTGACCACATTGGCCACCTATGACGGTTCATGACGCCCCCGGGGAACCCGCCAAGTTCCTAAGCTAATATCACACCCATTCCCCAACGAATTCTCTACCGATTTCTACAAACTTGATTTCAAATGAAAGATACAGTAATGCCATTGACTGCTGCTGAATTTCATTCGGTTCTGACTCTTGCTTCCGGAGTTACAGGGGTGTTAGTAAGGATACACTGGAATTTCCCATATAAATCGGTACAATCGTAATACATCAGAGGCTAAAAACTATTGAAATGGTCACCAAATTACTTCTAATCGCAGATCTAGATCACTGATTGCCAATCAAACATTCTTTGAATATATTGTCCACTATCGACGATTCCGGAAGTCCGGAATTCCGGGCATATTCCACAATTAAAGTCACATCGGTTCTTCGATGATGACCGATTTTCTCAAACCAAGTCTCAAATGGAAGGCAAAATATGTAGTTGAGATTACGTCGCCGCCCCTCCTCCCCCCGCCTTGCCCTTACACCTCCCTCCTTCATCACTCCCCTCCCCTTGGACCACCCTCACGCCCGCATTTCCTTCATCCACCCCGTATACCGAAATAAGATGAAGGATTTCTGACGCATCCTCCACTCTCACTCTACTAACCCCCCATTCCCTCCACTTTCAACCCCATTCCACGAACATTTCAAAATTTAATTACATGAAGATAACATTGAACTCATGCTGATTAAGGTAATTAAATACTATTCTTTTGCCTTTCTCATATAGAAAGGTTATGCAATTGCTCCAAAAACCGACTTCCTAACCGAAGCCCGGAGGGCCGAGTCTCATGTAACATTCGACTAAGTTCGCCGAGATCGCAAAATATCTGTGTGTATGTATGTGTGTTTGTATGTGCGTATGTATGTGTGCATGTATGTATGTATGTGTGTGTGTATGTGCGGATTTGTTAACAAAATGTCCACATCGGTTTCTCGGAGATGGTTGAACCGATTTTTAGAAACTATGATTCAAATGAAAGGTATACTATTCTCATAGGTTGCTATTGAATTTCATTTACAACCGACATCTTGTTCCGGATTACGAGTTGAAGAGTATGGTTACAAAACAAAATTTGTTGATTTGTCCACATCGGCTTCTCGGAATTTTCTGAACCGATTTTGACAAACTTGATTTTAAATGGAAGGTCAATCAGCTGCTGTTGAATTTTGTGTGGATCCGAGTTATGGTTCCTGAATTACAGGGTGATACGTACGATCACGCAGCAAATCTCGATTCTAACGAATTCTGCGATGAATGTAAAAAGGTAAAATTTTTGCCTTTCTCAATAGAAAGGTATTGCAATTGCTCTGAAAACCGACTTTTTAACGGAGGCCCGGAGGGCCGAGTGGCATATACCATTCGATTCAGTTCGTCGAGTTCGGCAAATGTCTGAGCGTGTGTATGTATGTGTGTATGTATGTATGTGTGTGTATGTACGTCTGTGTGTGTATGTACGTCTGTGTGTGTATATGTGACCAAAAATGTCACTCATTTTTCTCAGAGCTGGCTGAACTGATTTTGACAAACTTAGTCTCAAATAAAAGATACAACGTTCCCATAGGCTGCTATTGAATTTCTGATGGATCCGACTTCCGGTTCCGGAATTACAGGGTGGTGAGCACGATCACGCAGAAAATATCGATTTTAATAAATTCTGCAATGAATGTATAAAGGTGAAAGTGTTTCCAAAATATGACCACAACTGCTTCGATTTGTAGTGTTAGGTCACTAACATCCATTCAAAGTCTTTTTGGCCACATTGGCCACCATCATCGGTTCTGGAAGCCTCGGCGGAAGTATCCAAATTCAGAATAACAGTCACATCGGTTTCTCGGAGATGGCTAGACCGATTCAACCAAACTTAGTCTCAAATGAAAGGTGTTTCGCCTTTGTAAATGGTTATTTAATTTCATCCCGATCTGACTTCCGGTTCCGGAGTTACAGGTTGTGGCGTGCGATCACATAGCAAATTGTGATTCAAACCGATACTCCAATGAAAGCAAAAAAGGTAAAAATTTCGCTAAAATGTCTCTCAAACAACTTAAATTTGCTGTTCTAGGTCACCGACGGCCAACCAAACTTTCGTTGACTACATTGACCACAATAGACGGTTCCGGAAGTGCCCGGGAAAAGCGGCCATCTTTCAAAATTGACGTACTCACATCAGTTTCCCGGAAATGGTTGGGCCGATTTTCACAAACACTGTCCCATATAAGCCGGAACTAAATTTTTTTCAAAGGGGGGACCCCATGAAATTTCAGAAATCAAATTCGTTTTTGATGCCAAACATCTTTAAAATGCATGAAACGTCGAGATTTTATGTTATCTCGAAAAATTTTTTTTTATGAAAATCGACTTTTTGGGACTGCCGATTTCGCACCTTTTTGCCTTTCTCATATAAAAAAAGGCTATGCAATCACTGTAAAAATCGACTTTTTCAATTTAATATTAATGTAGCTGTTTTTTTCTTTTACAAAATTTTAGAACTCGAATAGTGATTTTTTCTTGTATATTTGTCATGTCATGTATAATAATAAAATGTAATATATTCATTTGAAAGCTTTTAATGAATATAAACAACGCAAACATTCACGTGTTCATGATTGAGAAAGGCACAATTGCACCGCTAGGTGGATTAAAACAGGTTTTCAGTTCAATATTACCGTGGCTGTTTTTTCTTTTTCAAAATTTTAGAACTCGTATAATGATTTATTTTCCTGTATATAGTTGTCATGTGATGTATAATAATAAAATGTAATATATGCATTTAAAAGTTTTTAATGAATATAAACAATGCACACATTCTCGTGATTCATGATTGAGAAAGGCACAATTGCACCGCTAGGTGGATTAAAATAGGTTTTTTACAAATACAACTTTTTAGAGTTTCTCTGGGTCAATTTATTGAACCGTCTCGAATTTTTGAAGGGCTCATAACATATGAAGGGTTCTCTTCTAGAACTCTGTTAAAAAAGATGGGTGGGTAATGTCTAGGACTTACCTGGGTGTGTCGTGACTACTCGTTTGACTTGTAATTCAAATCGAATGATGCTCAATGAAATATGTGGGAATGTTTCAAGTTATTCTTTATAATAATTATGAAGGTTCTGAAAAGAACCTTTGTTGTTGGCGTCTGCGTTGATAAGGGATGCGCTGGATTCTAAGCTCGCTGTGACATTCATTCATGAAATGAACAAATTTTATTTTTTCTTGCTTTGAAATATCAATGTTAAAATCTCTCGAAACAACCATCGGAATCTTTTTCCTAGCGTACAGAAATGAATCACGCTTAGCAAAAAAAACTAGGGGCGGGTATTGTCCGGGACATAACCGCGTTGATCATATTCTTAAAATTCTGCTTGTATCCCTTTCAAATGGCTGAATTTTACGTATTAAGTTCGATTCTCCGGGCTCAGCGAAATTTTCCTGGGGATCTCGTTCGTTAGTCTATTCAGTAAAACAATTTTATTACCGAGTTCTCTACATTGAATACAGGTCAATAATTTCATATGATTTCAACAAGCAGACAATGTACTTGTATGACAGGTGGGAGTATTTTGTAGTGGTTTTAGTGGAGGTAACAAAATAAAATCGTGTATTGGACATTTTACAATGATTCTCCTTAACCCCGCAAAACCACGGGGTTGGCAGCAGAGGGTTAAGTTGTTTGGAAGAGATGACAGTTATTATATGATAACTAAAAATATAAAACTGTTCTATAAATTGCAAAGTCATTTCCGTGTTAACCTGAAAATTTATTTCATTCATATAGGAACAATCATTGAAATTATGTCAATTTATGCTTTGCAAGATTTGAAATAACTTCGAAGTGTGGTCACGACACCCCTGTTATGTCATATACATTACCAACCCATCTTTTTCCATTATGCATTCGTTCTAATAAGGACGGTTTGTAGATAACTAAGGTGATACAAGACGGGAATCTTTTGAAACGATTCAAACCTTGCCGACGATTTGTTTTTACTGCGTACATACACATGAACATTCCCCTTTCGCAGCTCACACCAAATGAGTACGGTTTGCATCAAGGCGTTCCTATTTATTAACTTTTCGTTGCAGATGGAAGGCCATCCTTTTGTGCGATAAATGAAAATATTTTCATCATTTGTTTTGGTGTAGCTTTCGCTTAGTGGCAGAGTTGCCACATTCACTGATTTTCTTGGAAGGAATTGCAGAAATCTTCGGGTTTGTAGATTAATTTGAAAAATATTTTCTTATATAATTATTTTTAATTATACAAATTAATAAAAGGAACTTTCTAATTAAATTCTTTTTCCATTATATATTCATCATAAGGACGGTTTGCATATAACTATGACACAAATCCATCTACAATTAACAGCGCTAACGGAAAATAAGCACCACTAATTCTTTACAAGTATTTCGTTAGTCCTGAAATGAACTGTTGGCAACATTAGAGACGCGTGAATTTACTTATCTTGGCAGGTTTGGCGGCCTTCTTTGGCGTTGGGGTCTTCAGCTTGTTCGCTGCAGCCTTCGACGTTTTGGTGGCATTTTTAGTGCCAGCTGCTACCGCCTTTTCAGTGCGTTTCTTAGCCTTTGGCTTTTTGGCCTTCTCACCGACACCAACGTTTTTCTTCTTCTCTGGTGGTAGCCGCTTTGATTGGTCGTCCGATGCGGCTTCTCACGACCACCTAGCACGCACGTCCGTTATGCACTGCGTCTTACACACGTCTGGCTTTGAGAAAAGCTGCGACACCCCTATTTATATGTTGATTCTCATTTAAAGTAGTGTTTGAACTATTTAAACAAATTTTATTTAGCAAACAACGTATCGGTAGCAAGCGTTGAACGTTTTCCTTCCGATTTATGAAACAAGATTAGCAATCCGTTTAGTAGAAGGAATGTTATTAAGGTTCAAAATGTACGTAACGCTTTCGCTAATTTGCACTACTATCGCTTTCTCGCTCGTTCTCGTGCGATCATGAGCCTTTCCTTTCCGTCCGGCTTCTAATGGCATAACCAAAACTAATATGCCGAACAATCATAGGAACAAACACGTAGTGGACCTATATTTAAAACTTTTCGTTATTTTATTGTTCGGTTGGTGCACCATATTGACGGCTCTGTGCGGGATGGGCTGAAAATTTTCACTTTTCCGAGTCGTTTTCGAAAGATTTTTCAAAACACTATTTTTCCGTTGATAATGGATCTCCTACATATTCCAAAATTTAATACAACATTGGTACAAATATGCCGAAGAAATTGATTAAATCCATTCAGTACAACAAAAGATATAAGCGTTCAAAATCTTACATCATTTTTCTTCCGAAATTTTAAAAAGGGGCCCCTATATTGAAAGGTAAGTCGTTAGTCACGACAAAAAAAATAATTTTGAGAGATTTTGAGCTATGGTAATATTCAACAATCACTTTAATTTCAGGCTCATTGAAGTGATAAGTCATCGAATGATTGGTATACAATTCTGCGTGTAATATTTACACGTGTTATACTGAAAATAACACTCTTATGATACAAAATTCGTTGTAAACTCAACCCTCACACGTCATAATGTTCATATCTTGCAATAATAATACAAACTTTACTACATACTACTACATACCTCAAGTATTGTAAAACTTCTTTCCTGGAACATCTCGCAGTTCGTACAAGACACATTTTTAGTTTTAAAACCTGAAAATGTGAAGTTCGAAATAATTTGAAGAACCTAAAATATTTTGTAACACTTCTGCAATGTATTTTACTATAGAAGTTTTGTGGATCAGTGCGATACGTCGTAAAAGCCTATGTGAAGCCAGTATAGTTTCAATTTACAAACTTTTAGCCGCTTTATTAAAACTGTTCTACTATAAATTTTTTGAACTTCTTGTTCGGATTCAGCACACAAATCTACATCGAAAATGAAAGTGATATATTGAAGTTTTATTTTTATTTTATCTACTAGTGCAATACTAGGAGATCCTTGACCTAGTTCACGGAAGGCGAAAGTTGGCGGAGTTCGTTTTTCTTGTTTTGTAATATTTGGGTAATATCGGTATTAAATCAACCAAAAACATAGGCGGTCGGGTTTACGGGTTTTTGAAGGAAGTTTGAAGCAAAAATGAACGTTTTCGTAAAACGCTTGTATCTCAAAATTTTCCCAAGGTGCGAAGAAAATGCTATATATAGAAAGTTGTCCAGAAGTCTAACCTTAAATTTGGTATATAAAACGTTCTTGATCCGATGTAAAATGAGCATTTTACAGCCAAAACCATTTACTAGGTCGGATTTGCCCCACCTTACCCTACTGAAAAACTATTTGGTTGGGTGATGCGCTTACATGTACAGCTAACGAAATTCGTAATTTAACTCCGATTGCGTGGTCTGTTACCAAAAAGACAATAGAATCTAACCCAAAAGTAATAGAAACGTACCCGTCGGATTTTGGGTGTACCTATTAGGGGGTCCGGTTCAGCGAGTTTTCAATAAAGTTGCCACCGTATTTGAAGAGAAATTCTATTGATGCTAAGTTTTTGGTTTATCATTAAATGTAACGAGTAAGTATCCACCATTGGAATCAAGGGGTCTGTTGGTGCAGATACAACGAATAAACGTTTAGCTCCGAGCGCATAAAAACCTTGCCTAAATGCAAAATAAAAACGTTTCTCTTTTGTTAAATGTCTGTGTTCGACGAATAATGGGTTTTTTTCAGCATAGCATTTTTTCAACCGCTCCTCCAAGATTTTTCAAGACAAATACTATAATTGTAGTAGTGTGGCAAGTGATAGACCCTGGACTTCCTGCTCACCAATGTGGTTCTATGTCTGGACTTCTGGGGTCAACTCAAGACTCCCGATAAACCAGGTGCTCCGGGTGACATTCCGCAAGAAACCTCGCTCACAGCAGCTATAGCAGCATTTCGAAAACGTCGTACCTTTTATATCATCAACCATCAACAAACGAAGCCGAACCACATAAGCTCCAGTCGAATCCAGCAAATCTATCAGCACCGGTGGCTCTTTTTCTGAAGTTTCCCCGGACGATGTATCTTATCACAGTACCAGTGGGCAGCTACCAGAACCGATGGAGAAAAGAGTGGCTGCCACACACCATGGAAGCTAAATTGAAGATAGATTATGTTGGACCCTGTATTTATCGGTGAGCTCGTTCCGATCCTTTGTTTTATTTCAGAAAGCGAATAAAGGCGCTATAACCTGGGCGTATTAGCCAGGACAGGTCTAAATACCTCTGTCCCATCCCAGGATCGAAGAAGTGACATTAACCTTTCTAGCTAAGTCACTCCCAACGATTTGATAGTGAACATTTTTGCAATATTGCATTAGAAAATGAAAGAAAAGGCAGTAAATGGCGAAAACGAATTGAAAATGGAAATATATAGAGAACATGCTATAGAAAATAATTTCATTGAGCAATAATAATTAGAACATTACAAAGAATAGGTTATAAATTTACATAAAAATGGAAAAACGAAATTAGAAAATCTTGTCAAAACACCGTATGTTATGAAGTTACAATGAAAGCATTAATTTGCCACCAACCTCTTACATAGTGAAGTGCCGATAGAAAAACATTTCCGATAAGAAATCTGAAGCTGGTACAAACTCCATTAGCAATGTGCATCCTTTGGACTATATATCGGGGTTTTCGGTTTAATTTCCGATGGCATTGATTCGTTGAATCAATGTTTTATCAGGTTAGAATATTGTGTCTGTTAGTTATGATCTGCTTTGTTTTTTACCGGAGTAGACAGAGAACCACGTTACCACAAGTTTTTACAAAAACGTGTTTTTGACATGATTTTGGATTAACTGCAAAATGTGGAACACTGCAATAAAATATTTCATTCCATTGAAAAGTTATGGGAAAAAAGGAGGATCAAGTGCACCGACTCTACCCTACGGCTTAACCGCAATTATTCCCGTGCAAACATACTGAAGATGGTGCTCACAATTCATAAAACGTTTGCCAACTTCATCAGACCCGACGGCTAACCATAACATTGTTTATTCGAAACCATACACACTTTCAGACGTCCTTGTCCCAATAACATTTCTGGCACCATCTCATTTGCGTTGGAAACCTTCATACAGCGAGCATGTTTATAATTTTTCACCTCTTTATAGAGCATATTAATCGCTATAAATAACTCCAACAACACTCGTCGCTCAAAACCGGTATCGGTTCTCCCATGTGAGTTCACTTGTATTTGTATATCTAGTAATGAAAAATCCTTTCCTCCAACCTCCAATCCGTCCGAAATGAATCGACTTCCGTTCCGCCGTTCGCGTTTACATATTTCCCCCCAAAGGATAGTGGTGATGCGCGATAGAGTTGACGCAATTCTATACATCACTGCTGTAGAGAGCTGACGCGCTACTGGCCCGGAATGAGAAAAGCCGACACACCGGCATGCAATCTAAATTTAATTTCTTCCCTTTTCCCTAACTCAAAAACGTGAACGCGTTCAAATTGGCCGTAAATTGAGCATATGTTTACGCTAATTGCGGGCATCAGCGACCCGGCACGGCACGGCACAGGCACAGCGGCAGTAATCGCAAGAATGCCCCATCATCGTGGACTGATCCGGAACGCGCACCCCACAAGGGGGCGATCAGCTGTACAAATCTTATATCTGCTACCGGATCCCAGAAAAAGAAAAAAAATGACCGAAACTCGTTCAACACACAGTTTCGCGCGTTGAACGACGAAGTAGGCCGCGACAGACCAACCCGAACGAACATATGGTTTTGCTACTCATGCTGGTAGGTAGATATAGATAAACTTAAATATATTTTTGAAAGTTCGTTTATTACAACAGGCCTACTATATCTGCAAAAGGGAACGGAGTCCGTTGATAGAACGTGATGAAAAGGCAGAAGAATTTGTTAATCTCATGCCAAGAACCAGTCAGTGATTGACGTGGACCACTTGTGTGGGATTCAGCGTGTCTGCGGAATTTCAAACCTGCGGCGAGGATGCAAGGAAATAAAGTCGGAATACTCGAACGTTGTACATTATGCGCTTTGACGGGCGAATTTATGCCATAACCGGGATACTTTGTTTGCGAGATTTATTATGACACTACTTTTGGATTCAAATCGAATCAACTTTCATTAAATTAAGATTGATTTGGTTTTGCTATTTGAACATTCAGCTCGACGAGATTAGTCTTTTATGGTTCCGAAACAAAAGCACTTTCCGACTTCATTCAGACCCATTCACCTTCCTCGCAAAAACCGATCGCAGCGTGACGTGGCACGGTTTTAATTCGCACTGACAACCGGTAACCTAATAATCGCGACTATTTGGCAGAAAGCTTCGGTGCGGTAACGACTTAATTCGGTATTAGGCTAGTTTCTCTGCCCATTTTTTGGTGTTCTTTCAATTCAGTTCATTTTGGCAGTTTTCTTCGCCGCTGTGTTTGAAATAATGACAACTTGTCACGGTATCCCCGTTAGCTTTCCGATTCGTTGATTTGCCCCAGGTGAACGGTGTATTTGAGATTTAGCTCAGACGCCACGGCTGGCACAACCGGGCGTCTACGATACGCTTTCCAGACCAATCTAATTATTATTGACAGTTAGTGAACAAGTAGCTTAAAGCAAACATAGGCTGATACGTGCAGGCAGCCGCTGGGACTCTCATCAATGTTCTATTCATGTATTTACACTCACTGAAGCGGACCCAGTTCGTTGGCTTAGAACCGCCAAGCGGCGGACCCCGAAACGTAAATATGTAATCACCATTCTTTCGCTGTTCATCATAAAATGCCTCAGCGTAGCGCAGTGCGAAGGAAATTGAACCAGAGTCTCGTTATAGCCTGGTGGTAATTACTAGCACGTGGTGAAAACTCATAAAAGAAAGCAGTCAGTTTGTGGAATTGGAGAACCGTGGCGATCATCATCGGCGCATAAGTGATACAGAAGAGAGGTTCAGAACGACCGACGAACGCCCTCAACAGAACAGATGGTGCTATTAGGGCGGACAGAAGAATGAAATTCCCTTGTCCGATCGAGGCAGGCTTGGAGGTATACACATTCCACGTACAGATACACCTCATTGCAATGTTGTGAAGGGAGCCAGTTTATGACCTACTGCGTCCGGATATGGTAGCTACATCAAAACAGAATGTTCATCAGTAGTGTAAATAAGTGTACTGTTGGTTTTTAGAAGAAAATGGATAACAAACATGTTTTCGATTATTGTTTCTAGTTTTACATTGAAGACATTGTAGTATGCGTATGTTTCTTTGGCTGTAGAAATACTTGCAGTTTGGATATATCTTCATTTAATAAGTATCAAAATACTTTTGAAAAAAAATTAAATCAACAAATAAAAAATGATATATAACGAAAAATTAATTCGTTTTGAGCGCGTTTAAATCAGACAATCGTCCATCCGTAGATACAATAAGCTACCTAGAAAGAGAACATCCTCTAGACTGATGATCACATCTATTAGCACTCTTACTTTGATTCAACAAATCAATCCCAATCGAAAACCCCTACATCTAGTCCAAACGGCGGGTCTCTTCATATCGAGTTTGCTCCAGCCTCAGATTTCCTTCCGGGAAACTTTTCTATCGGTACTTCACTATGTAAGAGGTTGATGGTAAATTAATGCACTCGTTGTAAAGTCAACGATGTTCTCTGAAAATTTTTTATTTTGTTTTTTATGTATGTGAATTTATGCCGTGTTCTTCGTGATGTTCTAATTATTTCAATTCATTGATAAAATTATTTCTACGAAGATTTCTAATTTCTATAGCATGTTCTCTATATATTTCTTTTTACAATTCGTTTTTGCTATTTACCGCCTTTTCTTTCATTTTCTAATGCAATTTTGCAAAAATGTTCAGCATCAAATCTTGTCTAGTAGAAAACCGCCTGGTGACTGCCTGGGCCGCTTCGGGTTAAGTGCAGTCTTGCCCTCTTTGGCCGTCAAGGCGAAATCAATCGCCTCTTGGACCATAGTAGCTCCTGCAAGGAAGAAGAGGGGCGCCTTTATCGGCCTTCTCACTTCCCACCACCCGCCTTATATATGTCTGGTTCTTGTCTTGAGACTCGAACATCCTGTCGGAGCACCAGCAGGTTCTGTTTCAGTTCCTTGCTGATGTTTTGCTTTCCGCTTGTAAACTCGATAATATTATTGAGTTGCTTGACTACCGCCCGCATCGTGGGTAGTGGCCCGCCAGGGCTATCCCCTACCACCCTTGAAGAGTGCTACCACACAGCAAATTCCCATATAAACTGAATTGAAAAATTCTAAAAGAGGGGGGATAAGGGAAAATTTCAAAATCAAATTTGTATTTTTGATGCCAAATGACTTTAAAATACATAAAACGTTACATTTCATAAAATCTCGAATAAAATTTTTTTGACGAAAATTGGCTTTTTTGAACTTTGGCACATTTTTGCCTTTCTCGTATAAAAAGGTTATGTAATTACTCTAAAAATCGTCAACCTAATTTTTTGACTTATATAAGCTTAGGTAGGGGTATGCAATGAGGGGTTGCTACTTTAAAATTAAAACTAGTTTAAAATTTAACAAGTTGAAAATTTTCGGAAGGGCCCGGACCCTCCGGATCTTCTACCTTGATCCGCCGCTGGTTTCAAGCGATGTGTACGGGAAATATAATGAATTGAAGGACTAGACAGAGCATAGTAAAGCAAAAATTTTGTCGGCTATCTTATTTTATGAATGGATGCTACCGATTTCTTACAATCAAAAATACGCATTCAGCCTTGAATATTCATATTGTCCTTAGTGTGTTTTCACTAATGAACATTTTTAAATTTTGACTGTTAATCGCGACCCCTTAATTATGTTTTATTGAGCTGAAATTTGAGACTTTGAAGGTGCTGATGATTTTTAAGTGTGTCTAATTATAAAATTTGATGGTTATTTTCCTTCCATGCACACTATTGGCACCCGAATATACAGTCTCTTGAATGGATGCTCTCTAAATTGCCTCCAAATACCTAGCGTCAACTGATTTCATGAATATACAGATTTGTAGCTGGAATTTACTTGAAACGAGCGACAGTTTAACACGAACGAACGTCGGTCGAATCTTATGGAAATCGGGATTTTCTGTGTTTTTACGAGTTTCGAACGGATGGTGTAGGACAAATATTCAAATAAAGTCTTCGAATTGTTGTGTAATACAAACGGATTGAATTCCCTAATAAATCGTCAGCTCGATAAACTGATCTACACATCCAGTCTTGCGGAACGATCCTATGTCCGTCGCCTTCTAGTACCTAGCGTCAACTTATTTCTCAAAGTTTTCCGAAAAAATTCTCTTTCTGTAACCTTTAAACACCTGACTTTAAAGGATATTAGAGCAAAATCTGCATCGAACCTATATTTAAAATTTCATTTCAACTATTGACGGCATTACATTCTGGTTAGATTTGTTAGATAAATGCAACAAAGGGCGCAAGACTGAAACTCTGCCAAGGGCGCCAGGACCACGATATGGCTCTGGATTCGAGATATGTGAATGAGTAGTATTCCTCTTGGAAGAAAATCTGGCAGCCTGCAGATATCCGTCAAGGTTTTGGCAGCTGTCAGAGTTTTTGAAATAGCGCTTTCAGAATTTTGCTATAGTTTTGTCAGCTATGGTAGGCAGATTCGCCGCACCAATTCACCTTTGTTTCTCGCTGTCTGAATTTCGCCACGTTTACGCTTTAAATGCTCAATTACAAAAATGAATGGCTGTTAAAAAAGGCAAGTATATTATAAAATTTAAATCAGACAACATTAGGGTAACCCACGGATTCTTCTCGCTGTTTCTGACATTTTACCATCTTGCTGGAAATCCACTAACATGTTTCCGGTCCATAAAAAGGAAGTAAGCGAGACTTCAACAACTATCTTGAAATAAATTCATTGAAGGCTAGTGATTTGGGAACAACTTTGGACTCAATGCCAGCAGTATCTAATCGACGATCATCATGGCTTCACGTTTAGATGTGGAACAACGACTAATCTTTTTGTCTGGTGTTCCACAAGGTTCTGTACTTGGACCGATGCTTTTTTCTCTTTACATAAATGATTTGCCAAATGTACTTAAATATTGTTCTATACATATGTTCGCCGATGATATTCAATTATGTTTTAAATGCAACAGTTTATCAACAACTTAAATAACAGCAATGCTGAATAAAGAAATAGCTAGAATACTTGAATGGCCAAAAGAAAACGGTTTGAAACTAAATGCTTCTAAAACTACTGGTTTATCTATTTCTCTATTCAATACGAACTTCGATCAATCGCGATTGAACCTCTTTATTGGACAGGATCGAATTCGGTTTATTGATGAAGCGGTGAGTCTAGGAATCACGATACAGTCTCGATTCTCATGGGATAGGCATCTGCTAAACCAATGCGGAAAAATGTATGCAGCCCTGAGATCACTTCGCCCATAAGCTACATATTGTATTGGTTGTAAGCTTAGACTGTTTAGGTCATTGATATTCCCGCATTTAAGCTCAATGGATTTCCTCCTCTCAACTGCGTGGGCTGCTGTACTTAATAGGATTAAAGTCGCACTAAATTCGTGTGTGCGTTTTGTTTATAGTCTGAATCGGTATAGTAGTGTCTCTCATCTTCAAAAAAACCTGATCGGTTGCACATTTCAAAAAAATTTCAAAGCAAGATCTTGCATCATCCTTCAAAGAATAATAAAAACAAGGAAGCCACAGTATTTATACACCAAACTTCATCCATTTAGGAGTCGACGAAATAATAAATTTGTGATTCCCAGACACCACACTGCTCTATATGGTAAATCCTTTTTTGTTCGAGGAATAGTTGTCTGGAACGAGCTGCCAGCAAGTATCTCTCAAATCCAAAATTGCGTAGCATTTAAAAATAAATGTCTTGAGTGTTTTTGTTGAAGTCATTTTCTTGTCATTGTTAATATTTGTAAGTTTTAATTCTTTCTTTTGTTTTGTATTCGCGACGCACTTGTCCCTTAGAAAATATCATGGTAACGTCAAAAAGATGTATATCTTATGTTACTTGTGAAATAAATATAATAATAATAATAATCTGCGGTGTTTAACATCCTACATGACTGTGAGTGTAGGTCGGTGTAAAATATATGCTCAAACTGATATATTTTACACCGACCTATCAGCCATTTTTGATAGAGTGAACCACGACGTCACTGAACAGAAATTTGAAATTAACTGTAGTTGTAGTAGTTGTTCCGATCCTAGCTCACAGATCGGGAGATGATGGTTGGGGATTGCTGGGTACCCACCGTTACTTTTGCGTCAGGAACAGCCCAGGGTAGCTACTTGGGACAGTTTAGTTTCTGCTGTACTTCAACGACGTGTGTTTAGTGCAGAAGACTCTTCTGGAGTCATTCGCAGACGATCTCAAAATATATCTCAATTTAGGGAGCATAAGTTTGCATCCGGTCAATTGGATTGCAGATTTCACCAACAATTTAAAACCTTCGCTGTTTGTGGTGTCATAAGAACCGCATGTGTGTAAATCCGAAGAAGTGCTCGATGATCGAATTCTCACGAATTCTCAAGACATTCAGCAGAGCTCTGCCTGCCAAACTTCCAAACATTTTGTTGACAGCCATCAACCTGGGAAGAATTTCGTCACGTTAAAGCATAATATAAGGAGGGGGGGTTCCCTTCGGAGTGTCCTGGGTTTGAACCCATCTGATGTGGTCACCCTATAGATGTAGCTTATTTTACGGAATTTGATGCAAAATTGATGTGCGTATGTTTGAGTAAATTTCGCAATGGCCTAGTTATTCCATTCATAACAATGGCAGGCAGTTATTCAAAAATTCAAAAGTTATGCAAATGGGAAATGCTATTGCTACCTATTTTGAGCCAATACTAACTCATGGTTAAAAACGTGGATCATTTCTTTGCTACTAAACAAATTCATTAAATATTTGCTAGCATTTTGAAAAATCTCAATGAAGTACGTTTTGTCTACTGAATCCAACTTCTAAACCTTGAACATGTTCAAAAAGGTTGTTAGGATCTATATTGAGTTATCTACGATGATTAGAATCCGATTTTCATTCCGGAATCAGGTGTTTGACATTCCGAAACGTTTAGTGCTAATGAAACTTTTTAAACAAATACGATTCAATACAACGAAGTAATGGCTCTCGATTTCAATAGAAAAAAAACTACCTACAAGACCAATGCTTGATTTTTGCAATACAACTTGCGAGCTTATTGATTTATTAATTCATTTATTGATTTGAAGTCGATCGTAGAGCAGTGGAAGAGGCTTTTGTGCCTTTTAAGAGAGGCTGCCCATATGGATCGACTGAGTATAAACACTGGTAAAATAAAGTAATACTTGATAGAGAACCAGGTCGCCAGCATGGTTTTGGTTCCGGGATAGAAATTGAAGCGGAATGAGGTTGTTGACGAGTTCATATATCTTGGAAAACTAGTGACATGTGATAACGAAGAGAGCAGTGAGATAAAAAGCGATTTGTGGTTGTAAATAGCAATTTTCACGATTTGCGTGTTCAGCTGAAGTCGCGTAACCTACGGACACACACACACAATTTTCTCCGTACATTTCGCTGGTACCCCCTGTTACTCTGTATGAAGATGAGGCGTGGTAAAGGACATAGATTATCGACTGGTTGGTGTATACAAACATGCTGATATCGCAAGGCCTATAAAGCACGGCAAACGACAATTGGTCGGTTATGTAACAATTTTTCCTGAAAAATCAATAAAGCTCTGTTCAGTTGTGAACCTGGATTAGGTTGCTGACGTTGATCCAGATCCCGGAATCGAGGAATAGGTGCGAGCGAATATTTTTCGTTCATGATCGATTTTTTTTCGACGCGATATACTTTAGGCTTTGCAAGGAAGGTATGCCAGTACTCTGTTTCTATGCAGACAATAGTAGGTGACGTGTTGCCGGGGAGCTACACAATTAACTCACATTTAACGATGAATTCCTAGGTACACCAGTGTCAAAAATTATACTCTTTGGTTTTGAAGAATATGCCTGGTTCAGCAAACAGTCGATAATTGAATTTATACAATTGGTTTTTACAGAAAAGTATTGGTCCACGGGGCTGGTGATAAGTAACATTGCTTATTATTCATAAATTGGGATGATCAGCTTTCGACCACAATTCGTATCGACCGATTGCATTCTACTAAACCTAGACAATATGGTGAAGGCGTATTATCAAAATTCAAATTTCGCAAAAGAAGGGATACGAACGATTGTCTTGCACAGCTTTCTACGCTCTAAAAAGCAAAAGTTTTCCGTTGTCTTGGCCAATAAAATAGCTTACGATTTTGTAGCAATTGTTGTCTTATTCGTTATGTTGTTCGTATAATTTATTGTAAGATACGCACTCTACCATTTCCAATAGCGATACGGTAACTTCTTGAATCGGCTACATGGATTTTCCACAAGGCTCTTTCTTAAGCCTCTTATTTACAATTTCTACCTGAATCCAGGGCCGCCGAGAGGGACGGTGGGACGGGGTGTTTCCGCCCGGGCCCGGAGTTCTGAAGGGGGCCCGGATTTTTACCAAAAACTAAAATTTTGACAAATACTATTTCGACAAAAATTTATTTGAGAACGCAATAAAAAAATTCAAAAATAGAATAGCGAAAATTCTAGGCTATTTCATTTATTTAATATCAAATATATTTTTACCAAATCAGAAGATCAGACCCGGGCAGGCATAACGTAGTTGGTACATCGATTGGCATGTACGCAGCTCATCTCGGTTCGATTCCCAACCCCGCACACAGGAAGAGAGATTTGTTTATAGAAATAATCTGAATGAACAAGCGAATGACCCTAAGAATAAAATTTCTATAATCGAAACAAAAATAAGATCAGTCTTGTCAGGTTTAAAAAAGTTAAATGGTTTGATTAGAAGTCAAGAGGTTGTCTTCAAATTTCGCAAATATGAAATCGATGCTTTTGATTTATTGAATTTCCTGTCTTCGCAACTACTGAATTATTATCGAAAGCAATTATTAGAAAGAAAAATAAAATTTCTCAAACTTGTATTTAGGGTTGCCACACCGGGTCTTCGTTCAGGTAATTCGGATTTCGCCGGGAAGAATTTAGTGGATTATTTTGCAATTTTGCGTTGCCTTTTTATTTCACCAGGAACTCTCGGCATCATTTTATAAATCGCCCAGCACACAGTCATCATAAACATCATCTTCGGACTGCAGGTCCTAATAAATAAGGAGGGCCCCTCTCGGTGCTATTTAAAAAGTGTTCACCACCATTTGGGTTCAGCTTTACTTTTCCCCCATAGGACCTTCGTTTCAATGGATCATCGGATTATATGCTCCCCACAAAAAATCCTGGAAAGATACTGAAGTGTGATTTCACGCCCCGTCTTTGCTTACTGTGTAACAGAGCAAAGCTCGCTTGGGTTATCCTCCACAGCGAGAGTGGTTGGTGCTTGGTGATTCTTTGTGGATATTCGAGGAAGCAAAGTAGTACATCCAAGAAAATAAACCAAAACATTACACTCTACAGTGACTGTGAAGAAAATATGATATTTTTCCTCCTAGTGCAACGAGCTACATAAGAAATAAAGCAGAGCAAATTTATTTGTTTTTAAGCTTTTATATAACAAAAAGCAATGGAAGCGTTCTAAAATTCTGTCGAGTAATGATTTTAATTCGAAATTCTAACTGATTTCAGCACATATCTACGTATCTCTTGAAGTCTATCCCCTGTTCAGTAAAATTCTCTTAGTCGAAGTATCACTAGAGGCGGCAACCCTACCACTATTTGAGAGCTCAATTGATATTCTAAAAGAATTCGAAATAACTCTAACAATTTGAAGAAAATTGAAATCCATGGTTTGTCGTTCATTGTTATAAAATCCATGAAAAATCATATTCAAATACGAGATGATACTGAAAGTTTTTGTCAATTAGTGGGATATACATCCATAAAAATTGTGACGAATGATTGTTCGTTAGGTTAAAATTCATCGGAAAATATCTCATTATGAAAGAACTTTGATAATACATTTAAACTTTCAATATATAACCCGATCCGGAACGATTTTTTTTTCTTTTTGTACCATTTACTAGAAATCAGTTACAACATTCTTGTAATATACTTCAAAGTATGCTAACACACCAACACAAATAACAGGAAAGGGGTGGACGTAGCGTAGTTGGTAAATCGATTGCCTTGTACGCAGCGCACATGGGTTCCAGTGCCGACCCCGCACATAGGGTTAGAAATTTTTCATAAGAGATATTTTTTCTAACCCGAAGGGGCGAATGACCTTAAGGTTAAAACCTCTATAATCGAAATAAAAAAATGACAGGAAAATTTTTGTTTTTCATAGAATTATGAATGTTTTCGAAACTAGCATAGCGTAGAAACCACCCTTATTTGAAATTTGATCCATATGTCGTTATTTTTTCCATTTTAATTATTTTCACATGGATTTTTTTTTATTTTGTTAAAATTTGATTGAATCTTTTCAAGTTGTAGATTTTTTGTATTTCTGCAATTTTTACATTCCGCTTTTTTTATCTATTTCCATATTTTTATTTTATCCATCTTTTCACTTTATTCATTTTTTCCATTTTTATCACCACCACTTACTTTAATTTATAGATTCATTTATCTGTTATTCAATTTTATTTGCAATTTTTCAAGCGAATTATACTTTCTTCATTTTATTTTTCTATTGCTTCATATTTCAATAACCTGCTTTTTTATTTGTTTCTTTTATCATTCCATCCATTTTTAAAATTTGTCTATTTACCCCGTTTATTCTTATCATTATATTTTCTCTTTTTCCCTATACTTTTTTGCATTTTTGCAAGTAGTTTTACGTTTTTAAAACTCATCCTTATTTGTCTTATTGTCCCATTAATTATTATTTTCTTATTTTGTTCAATGTTCTCTAGTTTTTAGCTTTACGTAGTTTTATTTTTTCCCATTGTTAGCTTCAAATAGTTTTATTTTTTTTCACATTTTCCCAATTCTTTTATTCTATTCATTGTTGTTATATCTTCATTTTTTTTCATTTAACCTGTTTTGAAAGTATTTTTTCTGTTGACCATTTTCCTATACTTACTTTTTATTTATTTTTTGCCATTACCCGTAGTTCGTTGTTTGAATTCATTTCAAATTTTTTTCTAATGTTTTTTTTCACACTTTAAATAATTAAAATCCATTTTTTTAAATTTCTTCTTGTTATTTTCTCCATTTTGTGTTTTTCTATAGTATACCATTTAAGTTTTCCTAATATTTTTGTTTTCTATTTTGTCCTTTTGCTTCGCTTTTGATCAATCCTTTCTTTGTTTATTTTCGTCTTTTCATCATTCCAGTTTTTCAAAACTTTCCGGTTCTTCTTTTTTTATTTTTGCCATTGTTATTTTATTTTTGTTTTTTTATATTTATTCCACTAATTTTATGCACTCTTAACGTTTTATTCACTTTTTCTATTGCATTGAATATTTCTTGTTCTTGATGTTTAATATATTTTATTATTTTCGGTTCATCCAGTTTTTCAGTTTTATGCGTTTTTATATTAAAGTTTGGTTTTCTTCTAGTAGTTTTTTTTTAATTTTCATTGATTCTTAAATTTTTTCTACTTTTACTCATTTTTTATTATTTTCACTATTTGTTTAACAAAGTTCGACTTCTTTAATCTTTGCGATTTGTTTGCTATTTTCTTTCATTTAAATTTTTATATGTTCAGCTTTAGTTTTTATCGATAATACATATTTTTAAAATTGACTTAAATTTGTTTCAATATTAAGTTTTCCCATTGCCTTTTTTATTTTTCCATCGCCGTTTAGATAATATTTTTAATTTTTGTAATTACTACGTTTCAAATTTTTCCATTTTTTTTAGTTTTACTAACACTATTGGCTAAAATGGCTTTGTTCTTTTGAAAAGGTATTTAAAATATTCCTAAGTATAAACAGTCCTACGTTTTTTCCGTCATTGGCACTACAAATAACTAGAGCAAAAAAAAAGGTACATAACTATAAAATTCCAGTGAATATCAGTGAACTCCAATGAATTTCAAACTTTAGCTTTTTGGTACTCGGGCAATATACAATGGTGGGGCCCGTACGTTGGATACCCCCGGGCCCGCATTTTCTCTCTACGGCCCTGCCTGAATCACATTGATAAATATCTTGCCAACTCACGAACACCAATACAAATGGCGAATTATAACGTGAGTTATCTTTAAATATGCATTCTGGCTGTAAATTCGCGTGTCGAGTTCTCCAAGAAGGAAATTGAGCTGGTTATATTTTTACCATTTTTTGTTAACCTTTTTGCCTTTCTCAATAGAAAGGTATTGCAATTGCTCTGAAAACCGAGTTTTTAACAGAGGCCCGGAGGGCCGAGTGACATATACCATTCGATTCAGTTCGTCGAGTTCGGCAAATGTCTGTGTGTGTATGTATGTGTGTGTATGTATGTGTGTGTGTATGTGCGTCTGTGTGTGTGTACGCGAACACAATCTCACTCACTTTTCTCAGAGATGGATGAACCGATTTTTACAAACTTAGTCCCAAATGAAAGGTGCAACGTTCCCATAGGCTGCTATTGAATTTCTAATGGATCCGACTTCCGGTTCCGGAATTACAGGGTGATGAGTACGATCACGCAGAAAACGTCGATTTTAAGAAATTCTGCAATGAATGTATAATGGTGAAAATTTTTCCAAAATGTGACCACAACTGCTTCGATTTGTAGTACTAGGTCATTAACAGCCATTCAAAGTCTCTTTGGTCACATTGGCCACCATCATCGGTTCCGGAAGCCCCGGCGGAAGTATCCAAATTCAGAGTAACAGTCACATCGGTTTCTCGGAGATGGCTAGACCGATTCGACTAAACTTGACCTCAAATGAAAGGTATTGCGTCCCCGTAAATGGCTATTAAATTTTATCCCCAACCGACTTCCGGTTCCGGAGTTACGGGTTGTAGCGTGCGATCACATAGCAAATTGTGATTCAAACCGATACTCCGATGGAAGCAAAAAAGGTAAAAATTTCGCTAAAATGTCTCTCAAATAACTTAACTTTGCAGTTCTAGGTCACCGACGGCCAAACAAACTTTCGTTGACTACATTGACCACCATAGACGATTCCGGAAGTGCCCGGGAAAAGCGGCCATCTTTCATAACTAGCAAACTCATATCAGTTTCTCGGAAATGGTTGGGCCGATTGTCACAAACTTAGTCCCAAATGATAGCTATATTATCCCCACAGATGTCTGTAAAATTTCGCACGGATCGCTTGTATGGTTCCGGAAATATAGACTGAACGGTCCGGTCACACATGAAATTCCCATATGAGCCGTAACTCAAATTTTTTTTCAAAGGGGGGACCCCATGAAATTTCAGAAATCGAATTCGTATTTTTAATGCCAAACATCTTTAAAATGCATGAAACGTCGAGATTTCATGTTATCTCGAAAAATTTTTTTTATAAAAATCGACTTTTTGGGACTTTGCCGATTTCGCACCTTTTTTCAGTTCAATAATACCGTGGCTGTTTTTTCTTTTTCAAAATTTTAGAACTCGAATAATGATTTATTTTCCTGTATATAGTTGTGATGTGATGTACAATAATAAAAGGTAATATATGCATTTAAAAGCTTTTAATGAATATAAACAACGCACACATTCTCGTGATTCATGATTGAGAAAGGCACAATTGCACCGCTAGGTGGATTAAAATTGGTTTTTTTGTTAACGACCTATTGAGACAATTTGTCAACTGTTGTTACGGCATTTAATTAGGGACTGGAAGGTGAAGTATATTTTTCAATATTAAGAGCCATTCTACTCAAGGGAGAGCAAGAAGTTGAAAAGAGAAAGTTTAGAAAAGCGTGGAAGGGTCATATGAGCAAGCTTAGAGTGTACCGGTGACTTAACCCTTTGTCTGCTACCGTAGGAGTCAGGATCTTTTGGCATTAGAAATGCGAACCACCTGAGTCTACGGCATGCCCAGACAAGCGTAGAGTAACTTGTTACTTCATGCTGTCGGAACCGACAAAAAGTTATGTCACGGTCCCTTGCTAATCAAATGCCGTAACAACAGTTGACAAATAGAGCTGATTTTCAGTTAAGCGTGGTCCAGTTCATCCTCAGTTTCTAATAGTGGATAGAATGACCGTTGATGTTTCGCATTTAAGTACCAGAGGGGCGGTTAAATGCATTTGAAGAGGATACATCAGACTTAATACTAACAAGGAAGTAATTTTGTTCGAGCATTAATTTGATCTTGGTAGGGTACTCACCAGGGAAACTTCTTAAAGTTGTATCAAATAGCTATACTCTCATTAACTGAGCATACGCGCTACTACAGTGAAGACTCGATTTTATCATCCCCGATTTTATCAGCTTCATATAAAAATTGATGGTTGGTAGTTTGATGGGCTCTAGCAGACAAACCAAGTTGAATTCGAGTAAATCCTTTCTTGAGCATATTTTTCTTATCTTAGAGATCCGAAATATGCAAAAAAAAACTACAAAGGGCAGCCCTAAGGGGTTGCACGAACTGTAGACGTAGGACTGTACTACTAAATGAAAAATATTTGTTTTCTTAGTACATTTAGAGTAATAATAAATCAAATATATTTCTTACGTATAGTTAAAGCACAACCAATCAACATCGAATGTTACATATTAATCCAAACCTTCTTGGTTATCAGGTCATTTCATTTGTAGTAGGTGATCGAATCCAATTAAACATATTTGAGAAGATCTAAAGAAAGAAGACAGAAAACCGTGACCGAGCTAATATCTGGAACTGAAACTTTTCAGCGCAAGATCAGTTTTTTAAAAATTGTAAAAACTTTTCAATTGTATGTGGTAAAAAAACCCGAACCGGTGAAGAAAAATCAAATCTTAGACAATATAATCATATTTCTGGTATGGACCAAGCTTTCCAGTTATATTTTGCCATTTTTGTAACATGTACGCATACAAATGTAGCGAATGCAGTGGTCTTAATCATATATCGAAACTATAAATATACAAGAATCGAAAACAATTTTATATATGGACTTAGATGCGTTTTTGCAACGGTCTTTCGAGTGGCAGTGTATTTATTCATAAATAGGCTTTGTAGTATGTACGTATTAGCAGAATCAAAATATGTTTCGGCCAAAAATATCTGTTTACTATCTGTGATAACTAAAACAGGAAAAAAATCTGTGATAAATTTCCGAAAAATCACAATATTTCAAAAAATCTGTGAAATTTTCATCAAAATGCCAAAAATCTGCCATCTGTGAAAGAGAATCTGTGATTAAAAATTGTGAAATAAAAACATTATTGAAAAATCTGTGAATATGGTAACCCTGCTAACAAATTAGATATACCTACCTACACATTCGCCTCAAACATTGAACCCAAGCACACAAAACAAAATGAGTCAACGCTGATGATGAGAGCGAAAGAGAGAAATAGTACCAGGGCACTATGTTAATCGTGTTTGCAAATGAAGCTCGAATGTACAAGCGATTTTGTGTACGAATAATTGTGTTCGATATTAAACATAAACATTGCTGGAAACGAGCACAACACAAAAGAAAGCAGCTAACTCAGCTACACTGACTGTGAAAACACACAGCGTAGTGATCTGCTCCGCCTGCTGTTCAACAGGCAACTGAGCTTTTCCGGCCAAATCCGTTCTTTAAATAGTAGATAATGACGTCATTCATAGAAGCGTAGCACGCTTGGTACACAAATCTGTCGTGTCGGTCTTGGGAAGCGCTATCTTCTGTGTGTAAATGCGCGATATTTTGAATAAGTTGTACATTATTTAATTTTTTAGTGTCATGATATCAACAATTTTTGGGTTTATCTATTGCAATCTATTCTTAGAAGTATTTCGGGGCGATAGAGCAAAAAATTTGGAAATTTATCGTGAGATGGCCGAATTATATGCGTTTAAAATTGGACCACTTTTCGTTACATACCTTTTATGCAGAATTTACAAAGTGCACCCCCATATCGAAAACAAAGACGTAGTCCTACGTCAAAATATTTTTTTTATTTTGCACTGTCAGACCCCCTTAAAGGAAGTTTAAGCTAAATAATCAGGAAAGAATATGAGGCTATATCTAGGGACTAAAGAAGAATATTTTAAGAGCTTCGGGGTTCTTAAAGCTTCTTAAAATGAAAGTAAAATATATGTCCCGATTTTATCAACGTCCTCGTTTTATCAGCCTAAAATTCACCAAGGGGCTGATAAAAACGTGTCTTCACAGTATTTCCATGCTGCCGCGAATACTCATATTATCAACGTGGAACGAATATTGCCCGTGATCGATTTCTGGGAGATCTCTTATCGTCTGACATGAAGCTATGAACCAATTGGTCAATGGAACTTTCGTTGACTTGTCGAGTGTCAACTGCAAACCAAATTTATGACAATGTGTTTCAGCCATGTGCGCAAGATATTAATTCTTTTGCGTGCGCTTCTCAAAGATTCAAATTACACGTTCTGCATAGAATACACATCCATAAGAGAATTTTCGTAGAAGTCCGGATCATCTACGTTCGCTGGGCCATAAACATTATGCGCATCTCTTCCACATTGAGATCACTAATAGTGAACTATGCGTGTGTTGCAAAGGTAGTCAAGATAACGAGCATGTTGTTTAGTCAGAAGATTCCTTAAGAATCCCAACTAGACCACTCAATGTCCATATTCATGATATCTTTGTCAGCAGGGGTTTGTCGCACAAGTTGTTGATCTAATATTTTGTAAAGATTGTAAATATGCTAATAGGATCTTTCTAAATTCAATTACATCGCAGCTATCGAATTTCTGCAGCACAGCTGTTCTTTTCGAATTCAGCGTGAGTTACCATGCTTCTCTATTTCGCACACCTAGTAAAATTAACGTTCTCTCCGGTCTCTTGGTAATTCCAATGACAAACTAAAAACAGATTTGTGTTCCAAAGACAAAATATGAACTAGTTCCTGAAAAATATCAGGTGAAACTATTGAAAAAACACCCCAAATTCCAATTCAGCTCTTTATTAACACGAGAAAGTGAAACTATAATTCCAAGATAGCAAAACGCTACAGCGATTAGTATTAAAAATTAAAATTCTCATGGCACAATTCCTCAAAAAAATTGGATTTTGGTGGATTAAACTCAAAATCTACGAATCTGACCCCTTACAAAAGTGGCCACACTAGACAGGATTCCTATTTAAAAATATTCTCGCCGACATCATTTCACCTAAATGAACGGTTTGAAAGTTTTCGATATTTGTACCGAAAAACTGCACTAGTTGGATACAACGTTCAACGTCCCAAGTAAAAATTTGCATCCCTTGTCGCAGTAGGCCAACCTCAACTGGATACATTCCTTGCACCGCAACAACCGAAGCCAATAGTCTTTCGAAAGGAGCAGAGAAAAGCTCAAAACCGCACACCTTGAAAAAAATGGATTGCTTCGCAGTTACTTTCTGGTTTGAGATAGCAGTACCTTCCCAGACCCGCTGATTTTTTCCCACATGTGGGTGTGTCATCGTCGCCGTGTGGCGGTTGGTTAACTGGTACAGGGGCGGAAGAAGGAGGTATTGTGACGTGAGAGGTAGCTTGCGTCGAACATCGAACAAGTTTACACGCTATAGCTGTGCGCGGGCTAAAATTTATGACTGTCGTCGAGGTCTCGCGCATTCGTTCGTTCGTTCTCTGGGCCAACCAAGAAGCTGTTGTTGGTACGGACGGTCCCTTGCTGTTTGACTACAATGTGGCGGACCCTGAAGTGGTGATTTTTGGACAAATATGGTCGAAACGAGTTCGCGTAAGCCTCGTGCGTCGCCGCACAGCGCGGAGACCGGCTTGGAGGATGCCAATTTTGGTATGTTTTTATTCTTTTTTGACTGACTACGGTAATCTGGGTAGGCTCAAGAGGAGAGGAATTGTTCAGCTCGACTTAGCTGCTGCTGCTGCTACTCGTGAGTCGTGACTTGCGATCGGCGCGGGTGGTGGTGGTTTGGCGGGTCGGAGGTCTAAGCTGATTACTGCACTACTACGAGTATGGGCATGAACCGTTTTCGCACTATCTCCCGGTTAACTTGTCCTGTCTTGGACTTAAGCAGTAGCAGCAGTTGGACCGGTTTGAGTTTCAGCGCTTGTGTGTCGCTGGGAATGCGCAGGATTATTTAACATCAGAAATTTGCATCTTTAATGGTTAATATCAGTGCGATAATGATGCAATTTACTCCGACAGCGGGAAGTTTAGTGAATAAAATGAAAATTATTAAGATAATTTGAATTAGCCGAGAAATAACGATTGAAGTGAAGGAGAATCAATTTTTTTATTGCAATTTCTGAATGCATGTTTACACCTAAATAGCCAAGCGTTGGTGGTGTCCGAAAATCACTGGAATAAACAAACAAACAGCCTGCTGCAAACTGTGAACATACAACATTTAATTAGAAGATGAATTTCTCGTTTCTCTGCATGTGCATGTTTACACACAAAATCCAGCCACTGACGGACGGCTCATGGCTCATGGCTTGCTGTGATGTGCAGTTGCCACCGTCCTGGACCATTTAATTGCATAAAACAAATGGCTCAAGCAATATGTGGTGTATGTGTACGAAAATAACGCAAATCATTTGCTTCGCGAACCAACTGTCGGTCGAGACCGAAATCGCGAAGGAAAGCGAACATTCGCGTGTCAATTAAATGTATATCCGAGCGATTCGTTTATTTTGCTTGCGCTCGCTTGCCAGTAGATTTTCTCCTCTCATCCGGCCACGCACCGCACCGTGTGGTGGACGGGGTTCCGGCCACCGTCCACCGATTAGCAAACACTATATACATACATATACAACACGGCAGATGCGTTCGCCATGGCACACTCCGCGTTGGCGGAGCGAAAACTAAGCATTCACTGGTTCGTAGAAAACAACAAACGAAAAAAATAACATATATTATTTTTGCGAGTTATTTTAGAAATCATCACCGCGGCCGCGTGAGCTCCATATGATCTGTTTTATATATTTTTTGGTTTTGGAGAAACGATGGTTGCTGTCGATTTAATCGGCACAGAGCAATCGTCAACTCGTCGCGAAATGGATATCTGGTACTGGGAATGTACGTATGCCGATTCTCAACTACTAACTGGTGCCAAAATTTGTTTTCTTAAAAACACTAATTTATTTTTCCAACTCTGAGTTCCAGTACATTTCCTATACACATAATAAAACAGTACAGGATTAGCTAGAACTATTAATCTTTTTACCGAAACCCGCATAGCCATATGACATTCTACTAACCTCGGCGGAGAGGAGTACGCAGTTAGCGTACGTGAAATATTGCCATAAAATAATCTTCGCAACGACCGAACCAAAGTGTAGATCATGCAAATATAATAAAATTAAAAACAAATCTGTATTAAACGAATTTGAATATAACCACCAGCCGATTTTTCCGAATATGCCAAATCCATGACATTTCCGCAAATACTGCAATCCCTGGAACACCTGTCATGACGGTACTATATTGATATTTTGCTTTTGAAATATAGTAGTTTTAGTAAGGAAATATTTGACGCACTCTGCAATTAAAAATGTGTCAATGTAAGAGTATTTATTAATTTATTTAATTTATTTATTTTTGGGTGGAACACCCTAATACGTTTAATTTTCATTTTTAACGCCTGTTGAACTGTTTCTGGAGATCTGATAAATATACACTTTTCGTTCCGGACATCACAATCAAGGTAAAGGATACCGGAGTGCGATACGATTTGGACTTGCTGAATTGACAACTTTCCACGTTGTAATTCTTAGCTGGGATTGCTTTCCTCTATTTTGCAATCTATAGAATATTCTCAAAACATGTCATACCATCAGAGATTAGATTAATTCTTCAATATATTGTGCTAAGTTTCTCTCAAAATCTCAGAAAATTTAGATGGAATTAATTTGTGCATTAGGCGCGGGATCCGACCTTATTTTAATGCATTTTGTTTCATTTTCTTTCACAGTTTATTAGACCCTTGTTAACATTAGTTTTGAGTACCACACAATGCTTTGCTGTTAATTGTTGGTTCTTGAGTAACGCAAAATCAAATTCACTTTTGTCTTTGAAGTACGCTTTCTATTGCGTTTTCTTTTACCTTGTCATATCAACGCGCCAAGTGATTTGCTATTTCGTTCATTTATACTCGTATTTTTTGTCTTTATAACTTTTTTAAATGATGTTGATAGTTTGCCGTGAAAAATTCCCTTACATCTATTTTCTATTAAATTTTCTAAAATTCAGCATTTTTTTCTCGATTTTTTTTATTGTATTATTCCATGTTTTCGCTGGTCTTTCTGCAACTTTGAGGAAATATCCCTTTTCTTTGAATGTATGCTCAATATTTAAGCTGCAGTGTTCTAACTTTATTTACTGCTATTTTATCTTTAAGACAGCGAGAGTAGAGGACCCCTTTAAGTAATATTGACAACTTAGTACTATCTTCATCTATCTTTAGAATATATCAGTAATCCTTTTTTTGGATCTCATA
Organism: Topomyia yanbarensis; assembly: GCF_030247195.1. Classification (NCBI taxonomy): domain Eukaryota; kingdom Metazoa; phylum Arthropoda; class Insecta; order Diptera; family Culicidae; genus Topomyia; species Topomyia yanbarensis. The sequence continues at coordinate 415,713,967 of NC_080672.1, read as the reverse complement.
TCTTTCTATTAGTTTTCTATTTCTTTTTAATAGAAGTGCTCCCTTCAATACATATATCATAGCATGGTAAAATCACTGTCATGTAAATTGATTTGGCAATTGTCCATCCTGGCTGAAGCTTTCACATAAATTCTATCGCTATCTTCGCATTGACTGTCTCCAACTTCTTCTTAGTCGAGGCAACCAAGCTTTCATTCAATGTAAGCTTTGTTTCGTTTCCAATTATTGCATGAAGCAAACGTGAAACAACGAATCTAAGTACACTTTGCGCAATCTGGGCCGTAGCGTGGTCTTCTGGTGCCCAATAGGAGGGTCTCAGTTTTGCAACCCTTGCGTCATTTGTCTTCACTAGTAGCTTTGTTAGCGATTATGAAATTAAGTATCCGTAAGAAGTATTGTATACACCGAATTATTTTTTTTTCACGTGTGTGTGTTTATACAATCCAACAAGAAACTTGTCTACATCTATTTAATGATATATTTAGTATTATCGATAGATGTGCACATGTTTAGTCCTGGAGATGAAAGGCGATAGCTTTACTGTACATCCAACGACCCATTTCAAGAATGCCTGTTCGTACACGTATTTTCTGAGGCCATATACAATAAGCCCCGCGCGAATAGATCCTCATATCAATTGGATATTTGCAATATATTCGCACTTCCAGAATTAAAAATTATATTGTTGGTTCTGGCACGTAAGGAAAATATTTAGGTAAAATATACAGTCGCGATTCGCTTGTTGGACATTTTTTAACTGGACCGCTTTTTAGTTGGACCTCCGCTAGTTGGACCATTGTCCACCTAAAAAGCATCTGAACGTTAAAATCTCATGTCAAATCGACTTTGACAATCTATCTAACAATCTTTTACACTACTGATGTCTTCTTTGGAGAGTTTTAGACATTTGTCAGTCGGTCCAACTAGCGAATTAAATTCGTTATTTGAACATAGGCTGTATAGGCATTAGGCATAAAACCATCTCACCAGCGTGCTGCTCTGAATTAATACTTTCATGACAATTCTCGCGAAGCCATCCTCTACAAAATCGTTGCATCAACTAGTCAGATTGAGATGGCGCTGTAGACGCTAAGTAGAACGATTGGGCATATTTTTTGGCGGATTTATACACGTACACGGCAAAAATTGTTGGCGATAAAATCACTATGTAACATCCAACTATTCTCGCGATATTTAAACTAATTAACACATAACTATACAGGAGAAAAAATCTACTAAACGATTGACTACGATTTCTTGTTAATTATATTATATGTTACAAGAAAACTTCCAAAAATATTGGACGAACAGAAAGCCACGTCCGAGCGATTCGGCAATGCTCCCAGTTCTCTAGGACTTTCGGCACAACGAAATTAGCTACATAGTCATTTTCAACCTATTTTCGACTTTGTACAATTTTTGGATAAAGAAAATTAGATCTTTCGGCGACTGTCTGCCAAGTAACCACCGGTCTTCGGGAGGAAGACAAAATTTTACGCATGTGTGTTTCGAAAAATGTGATGTCCTCTAGTTTGTCTACTCCTAAAAAATGTTTGAGTTATCGATCTAAACAAATTTAGAATTGAAACCACTTTTGTCTTATTCCTATTATCCTTTTTCATCTTTTAGGTTTGAAGCGGATAAATCGACTATTTATAAACATGTTGAATGATGCTATATTTCTTTTCGATCTTATATCGGAATTTGATAATCTCTGTTCTAGTCGTTATTGGTAATTGTTATTATCTACACTAGGAAAATATGCAAGAGTACTGACAATATTTTTAAGTTCCACAGAAATAAACCCCCTTTATTAATTATTTGAGAAATATTTGCCTCTGCTCACGGAAACCAACAATCCTTCAAATGATTTAATCTGCTCGAACACTGTCGTGCTGGACTTGGGAAGCGCTATCTTCTGTGTGTAAATGCGCAATAATTTGACTAGGTTGTACATTATTTTCATTTTTTTTATGCCATTATATCAAAAATCTTTGGGTTTATCTATTGGAATCTATTCTTAGAAGTATTTCGGGGCGATATGCGTAAAAAATTTGAAAATTTATAGTGAGTGACTGAATTATATGCGTTTAAAATTGGACCAAATTTTCGTTACATACCATTTCTGCTGAATTTGCAAGGTGCACCCCCATATCGAAAACAAAGACGTAGTCCTATGTCAAAATGGTATTATTTTGCAAAACCGTGCAAAAAAATCCGTGCAAAAAAGTGCGTGCAAAAACAGAATCCGGTGTATTCTAATGTCCTTAAGACATCAGGCTTAAAAAATAAGAAGTACACATAGACTACCCGCAAATTTCACGTTTCAATGCAGCTTGCTGTTTCTCTCATTCATAGGTAATCACATTAGACTTTTTTTGTCTTGAAAAGGCAGTTTCGGTTCAAACCCGTTGAGAATGACGTGTCTATTACATTCATAAAACACCTTGCACCGATACACAATGCACATTAGAATGCCCAGAAAAATAATGAATTTTTGAAAACTCAATCGGCCCGCCTCTGACTCGATACCTAGTCCTACCAGGAGGATTTGCACCAACTTTGAAGCTAACCGCACAAGTATAACTACCTGATCAACGTGCCTGAAGTTTGTATGGAATTTTTCGACAATTTACATGCAGGGCCGTCGAGAGCCGCACCGGGCCTCCTGGACTAAAATTATTAGCGGGCCCTACTATATACTTATTTACCGTTCAGGCTGGAGCCTTATTGTCTCTTGCTGTATGCAGAAGCCGTATCCACTCCACTCGGTCCATTGCTGCTTGTCGCCAGCCTCGCAGTCTTCGAAGGGTCTGCAGGTCGTCTTCTATCTAGTCGATCCACCGTGCTCGCTGTGCGCCCGTCTTCTTGTTCCTGTAGGGTCGCCCTCAAGAACCATCTTCACCGGATCGTTGTCCGGAGTCCAAAGTAAGCACGATTTCCCGCCAAGATCGGCGGTTACCAGTGAGCGCAAATACACGAATTCGTCGACCATCTCGATTTCGTCGCCGTCAATCCGAACTCGGGATGGGAGGTTCACATTGTCGTCTCTAGAACCTCTTCCTCTCGTGTAATTTGTCTTCGAAACGTTGATGGCAAGTCCAATCCTACTGGCTTCAGCTTTCAGTCTGATGTACGTTTCCGACATCGCCTCAAAGTTCCGTGCCATTATGTCAATGTCATCTGCGAAGCCAAGAAGCTGGACGGACTTCCTGAAGATCGTGCCACTCGTGTCTATCCCTGCTCTTCTCATTACACCTTCTAACGCAACGTTGAACGGCAGGCACGATAGACCATCACCTTGCCGTAGCCCTCTTCGAGATTCAAAGGGACTCCAGAGTGCCCCTGATACTCGAACAACGCCCATCACTCGATGCATCGTCACTTTGACTAATCGTGTTAGCTTATCCGGAAAATCGTACTCGTGCATTATCTGCAATAGCTGATCTCGATCGATTGTGTCATACGCCGATTTGAAATCGATGAACAAATGATGTATTCGCGGCACTTCTACCGAGTTGCGAATATTTGGTTCGTGGTAGCGCGGGAACCCATGAATCTCGCTTGTTAGTGCCCCACGAACTCCCTTGCAAATGGTGACAATCGGCGGTAAAGAATTTAGGAGAGGACCTTGTAGGTGGTGCTAAGTAGTGTGATCGCGCGGTAATTGCAGCAATCCAACTTGTCACCCTTTTTGTAGATTGGGCAAACGACACCCTCCATCCACTCCTCCGGAAGAATCTCGACAGCGCTCAAGCCAGTGTTTCACAACCCTATTTTAATAGCTCTCTGGGTAGTTGATCTACACCGGCAGCTTTGTTGTTTTTCAGCCGACCGATCTCCTTTTTGACTTCTTGGAGATCAGGGGCCGGTAGCCTATCGTCTTCTTCGCGTGCTCCAAGATCCGTTGCCATACCGCCTTCGTCATCTGATGCTTCACCGTTCAGGTGCTCGTCATAGTACTGCTTCCACGTCTCAATCACCTTTTAAAATAGTTAGTTTTATATAATTTTATATAATTAATTTATTTGACATGCCTTAATGCGCCAGCTGAAAAGAGTCGTGTGTTTTTTATTCATTTGATAGATGAAAAAACAAAATTAAATAAACGAATAGTAGTGGTGGTCCATCAGAACCACTTGCGCGTGACTTGCCATTACAATTGGAGCCCTTTTCCGAGACGGAAGCTGGCATCCACGTCAATATCGTCATCATTTATGCAGCCTTGATAAGCGTTTATGTTGCGATCGTTAATACTGCCTTGTTTACTTTCTTCTTGCTTTCTGTTGATTTTGAGGTACTGGATGCAGCTATAGCAGATGCCGTTATGATCTGAACAGATTTTTCTTAGCGGCTTCTGGACATGGTTTCCATAATGTGCCGTCTGCTCACAGAACTGATACGTAATAAATAGTCTTTTAAATGTGCAGAGAGTTTCCTGTTTAGTTGTACAGCATTGTCTTTCATTTTTCCAGGGTCGCCTTGGAAGGAATGGGTCCAACCGCATTCTTACAACAAAAACATTATTGAGGATGTCTGAGTAGTAGTTTCTCTCTGTCCACTGTAACTTCTCAAAATTACGACATTAACTTCTCAATGGCAACATTGTACCTATGCGATGCTAGAGAATGTAGCCGTACCTTGATTTTTCCATTGCCCATATTCAGGTGGATTTCGATTCGAGCGGAATTTCATTACATTTTCACCATCAAAAATTGTTCCACACCATGAATACTAGCTCGAGTATACGACCAGACCTAAAGTCAACGACCACCGTATTTATATGGAGCACCATATTTTGCTGCTGCTGATCATTAATGTTGATCGATTCTAATGAGGAGAATAAACGATTCTTTGTTTCTTCAGACAATGCGCAAAAGATAAAAGTAACTGTTTTTGTCGTTCGCTTTACGCTGGCCCGGTAGAAACAGAAAAAGTAGTCCAGATTTATTTAGCCGAAAACAGTAACTGTCAAGTATTTTTCATATGACTGTTGTTATGATTTAAAGATAGAAGGGGCAAATTTACCTCAAAACTTTATGTTGAGGTAACACAAAAAACCTGTTATGGTCAGGATTGTAACTTTTCTCGCAGTGCTAGAAGTTGTTCATGTTTTGCCTTCCTATGCTCATTACCATCCTCCTGAAATACTTACAATTGTTTAACTGCATGGAAAAGACTTTCAAGACAGTCGAATTTGATGAATTTCTACAGTTTTGAGTATTATTTCAAGATAACGCAGATATATCATAATTTCAACTTTCACCGTTAATTAAAACTGTCCCTGACAGCATTGCTCCACGTTATAATAATGACTATTAGTGCTCAAATGAATGGCAATAGCCACGGCACGGCAATAGTTGTTAACTTTCCGTGTTTCTGTTAGCAAATCTTCCCCAAATCGAAAGTTGTGGCTGTTTGAAAACATTGTAGTTTATAAACAACATGGACATTGTCCATTGGACATGGAGGGGTTAACAATTACAGTCATTTTTAAGCAATTATAGCATGGTTTTGCTTTACTCACAGATTTGCTTAAAATAAACAATAATTATGTTGATTTTCAAAAAACTCAGATAACATCATTGCTAATTTGATGAGATGGATATTTTGGTTGATGCATCCAAAAATTTCAATTTAATTAAAAAATTTCTTCGATTGAAAATAAATTGATTCATTGATAGTTTTTTGTGTGAAACAGGCACATGTTATTTGAATAAAAGAAATTTATTTAAATCAAACCCTTCAATTTAAATCAAAGACTCAATTTATTTTATTCTAATGGGCCCTATTTCTCTTGATGTACTATATAGTAACAGAATATATTTTGTAACCATATATTTTTGAGCAATCAATCTAGTAATATTGTGCTCATATGATACGACTATACCATTTATTTTAACTAAAGAAACATATCAAGAAGTTAGCAGTATTCACAAAATTAGTTCAAGCTTCAAGATTTTTTTTTCTATTCGCTTCGCTTTTTCAATAAGGCAAATAAATATAATATTACAAGTATTGTTTTTTTTCGTATGAATATCTTCATTTTTTTCAATCTCTACACGCATATTTTATTTTCAATTAAAAATGCGGGCCCCCAAAATTGACCCGGGCCCCAAGGCAGTCCCCCCCTGACCCCCCCCCCCCTCTCGTCGGGCCTGTTTACATGGATAAAACCCACTAGCTCGCATTTTCGCCGCTAGGTGTCAACATTGTTGAAGTTTTTTGTTTTTAGCTAGACTAGTCCGATTTCATTGAAATTTCGTGTAAGTACTCCTGATAAGACTAGGAAGCGAATCAGGTGTAGGACGATTGAGTTTTCAAAAATTCATTATTTTTCTGGGCAATCTATTTTGCACATGGTTCTTGATCATCACGAATAGACGAATGGGTACGACAATACTTAACATCAACCGCCACGGTGTAGCTTGATACATAAGGAATTTGAGACACAATGAAAACGTGTTGAACTGTTCTCAATTGTGTTTCTTTAGGCACATGTAGTATCGCTATCTATCCGAGTTTTAACAGACTGGACTACAGATTTTGAGGATTGAGTTATTCCTTTTATTGGTTATATGATTCATTGTAATCAATAAAATGTTAAACTATCAGTTATTTCACTCAATTAGTGTGATATGTCTAGACAATTGTTACAGTAAAAGTAGTAAAGTAAAGGTTGTAAATCTCAACAAATGAAACACAAATCAATGTTTGAAAAATGTGTTATACCCTCAAAATCTCGAACTATGGCAAAAAAAAACTATTTCAGGCGCAACCCACAAGGGTTTTCAAATTTCCGGAAGTCGCGTTAGTGCACTGAGCGCATGTTTCTCTGAAAATCTAACGGGATCTTCTTCGGGCACCAGCGGCTGCTCATTTAGTGGGCCTTAACAGGAAACAATACTGCGAACCGTTTGAAACACAAAATATAATATGAGTTCGGACACTCTAGAAATAAGCCGTTGAAAAAATCAAGGAAAAAATATTGCGAGGGTGGCTGGAAAGGGATGTAAGTCAAATTGATCGGCATCTCCGGATCGGTTCCTGTTTCGACAGGTTTCGATATTAGCAATAGTTGTGAGTAGACCAGTTACAAAGCAACGATCGGTCAGCGAGCTAGCAACGGGAGATAAGGAAGAACTCGAACAAACAACACGAAGTCGAAGAAAAACGGGATATCGTTGTCAGCAGAAATTATACTGCTGATGATATCCGCGTCAGAGTGATTGAGAGAAATACCGCCGCCGAGGAATTCTCAGTACCAGCTAGAAACAAGTAACACCAAAAAGGATTAGAAAAAGTAGCAACGAGTAACACAAAATAAAAAGAGCAGAAGCACAATCCATCCTGAGGTAATACCTAACGACCCGGGGGGATGAGGACTAGAGTAAACAAGAGGTTTAGATTAAGTCGGTAAGCTTAACCACTGCAGTAAGAATCTGATACTACCACGAGCCAGCAGGCCGCGTTGGTTGTTGAAGAGATCTTCTCGATAACAGACATGGACTCAATTAGTTGAGCTGAGGCTATTGGTACGCAAGACTTGGCCCTCCACGCCTCGGAAATGATCGACAGAGTTTGAGGATTTCTGTACCTTTCATTTATAAGAAACGTAAAAAAATCAAAACTCTGCTCTTGAGAATTTTCTGCGCACGAACCTGCTGTTCTGGCAGCTGACTAGATCTGGCCAACACGTAACTGGGCCACCATGAAAATTAATGAAGCGTAAAATCTGGTTATTGAAGCACTCTCTTTTAAGTACTTCCAAATTCTTATTCTAATCCGTCACAAAAAAGCTAGTTTTCTTGTTGTAGGAACAGATACCTTGCCAGATCATTTTTTTTCGTGAACTTATCCACGAAAGAAAACTTGAATCTTCTAGGAACCTTGCTGTGAGTAGGAGCCTTGTTGAGTTTGAGCCATTGGGGTTTGATTGAAATTCCCATAGATTTCATCGTCGATGAAGTTTATTCCCTAAATCATAATCCAAGATATTGGAATCAGGTTTGATTCTCCGCATGACCTTCATCCGCAGTTGATGAGAATGGCTGGCAGTAGTGAGAGTTTCCTTGTACTTTATAATCACTCGAGCCACAGTACTAATCTAACATTATTGCCAGTTCCCGTGTCGACGCTGAAGATTTTTTGAGTATCTGTTCATATTTATTTTTGTTTTCTTCTCCTACATGGGTAATGACTATGTTGATTTAACACTGTGAAATAAATAGACCGAGTGAAAGTGTTTACCAACAATAAAACGCTTTTAAAGGCTTGCCGAGATGTGCTAAAATTTCCTAATTTCTTAAGTATCTGCATTTCGTTGAACGATGAATCTGCCGAAAATCAATGGAATGCAAAGGCTTCTAATTTAAAGATGTTCCTGGCCCAGCAGAATATTAGAAAGTATTAACGAAAAATCTAATTACTGACTGAAATTTGTTTGACAAAATGGTAAGATAGTCTTTTCACTTTTCTCAGTTTAACAAGATATCAGAATTCATACACGGAAGCAATATAGAAATATGACTATACACGCTGTTATTTGAAATCTCAGAATTTATATTTGATATTTAGCCTACCCGAGTAAAGTCTGATAGCAAATTGAAAACTAAACTTGATGTTGTGATATTGCCAGCAATGATCACTCAAGTTGATATCGTTTTGGTCGTATGAACGATTAAAAGATCAAAATCGAGAGCAAGATATTGTTCCTTGACATTAAACAGATCTGCTGTCAGTAAGAGCGAATTGAAAATTATTGAAATATCTCGATGTAATAAAAAAAGTACTCAATTTGATGTTTTGCCAAAAAAATTAAAAGTAAGAATTTCTGAAAAGCGCAGAGCGTGTAAGCACAGCACAATGAATTCAACATATTTCAGAATATTTTGTAGAAGTGAAAAGTCACCTTCCTTCAGTATCAGCATGCAATGCAGTACTGACATCAGCAGCTTAAATTTATCGACGTTGATCTGCATTCCATTCAGCGACCACCAGTCCTTAATATTGCCCATATTTTGTTGAAGCGCAGAAGAAAAACCGATTTTTAGATCAACAGCGTCGAGTAGTTTTTCAGACTTGATGCGAGTGCAGAGATCGTTGATGATTAGGATAAAGATAAGTGGCCCTAGGTGATTTCCTTGAGGGACATCGAATGGCGATCCAAATAGGCTTGAGCGTGTGGTGTCAATTGTAAAAGCGAAATAAAAATTTATTGCATCAACTTGCAGCTTTTACAAATCCGTGCTGACGTTAGTAATTATGTTCTAGAAAGCCAATTTGGAAGCGAGATCCTTCCATAATTTATAATATTGTAAACTTTAACAGCCTAACTAACAGAAACTATAGTAGCGTCTTTCCATACACTTGTCATAACATTTTCCGTGATTAAACGCTTGAAAACAATGCTTACTGGTATGTATTAGGCTCGAGCACAATGTTTTGTAAACAAAAAAAGCAAACAATCCGGATCTGGCCCTTTCAGCGAGTTAACGGAGGACATAGCATTCCAAACATCGGCATCGTTTACATTAAGGCGGGAAAAACTGATATTATAGGTTAGCAATGTTTCAAAGGTAGTCTTGCGATGTGTGGTGTTTCCAAGAAACAATTTTTGATCACTCTCCTCATCTATTCATGATAAACCTGCTTGCTTCTCTTTCAAATAGGTTTATAATAAAGTACTCGTTCGTGAAATTGCTAGTATGTCCGTCATACAAAGTAAGTTTTCCAGTACAGTTTATGCTTATTTTGGGCCGCTCAAATCAAACCTCCTGAAACTTGTGGAGTGCGCAGTAGTATATACTGGCTCTAACAAAAGCAAGTGTAGGACTAACATTCCTTCCCTTTTCTGCTGCGATCTACGTTAGGGTCTGGATATATAACTTGGAATTACCAGGAGCTGTACATTGAAGGATGATTTGTTACTCTCAGGCATTATCGTTTTTTGATTGACTGTGCACTTTCAGCTAGTCCCGATCAATAACGGTGTAGCAACCAAGGGGGAGGCGCAAACTCAATCTCAAGCTTAAAAGTTGTTATAGATAAGTACAAGTGATGGAAACCCGATCACTTCGTTTTACGAGATTTCTATCCTTCTTCTACTATCTATCTACTTCTCTCTATAATGCCGAGTTAAAACTAATTCAAAATAAAAATAAAACTGTTACCAAAAATTCGTCATTTGTACAAAAAGATCATATGTTGTATGTACGAAACTTTTTCATATCGAAATTACGAATAAATTTACTCGATTTGTAAACTACACTTGAAAATTAAAATAGCATTCATTAAACAACCAATAACGTTATTGGCTACGTTTTGCTTCAAGTTTCTCAAACGTGGAAAAATGATACCAAGCAAATCATTATTTAAAGAGTGGTTTTCACTTAACTATAGTTTTCACCCATTAATGTTTTAATTTGCACTTCTCTTAAATGCGAAATAGTCGGTAATGAGAAATGAACGCACAGCGCCCGCAAAAATGAATTAACTTTTCGTCTTTTTTATCCTCGCTTGTGTTTCATTGGAAAATTTTCTAATGGGTGTTTTCAGAACTACTACGGTTTCGGATAATTGTCCACAGTAACTAATTGCACTATCCGTTTTTGCGGAAACCGAGCATCTATACACTGTTTCTTATAAATAGAAAATTAACATTATTTTAATTCTTTTCTGAAAACTGACCATCATCTGCTCGAATGTTTTCCAAACAAATCAGAAAGCAAAGCAACCAAACCCGGGTTTAATTTATTCACGCAAAGCTTTGGGTTGGAGGAGCACCCACCCACACTCCGTTAGTTCGAGGGTAGTTATTTCTATCAATATGTCTACCAAAGGAATGACATCATTTAAACAAAATTTCTTCCATTCTATACCAGTCAGCGAAAAAGAAAATCGACTGCAAACGAAAAGGCAAAGGCCCTCCATCGTGCTCACCCACCGGTTCGCCAATGGGAAATCAATGTTTTATGTCATGCCGTTCCGTTGGTGACAGTAGTTCTAAGCAATGTTTCATTTTTATGTCCGACTAAGAACCAACGCAGCTCTATTAAATTCGCAGCTGCCACCCTATGTCGACGTTTAGCGACTCTCGCCCATAGGAACAAAGCTCTGATGTCTCAATCAATTAACCACAGACAGTCGTACATAGGCACCGGTTCCAAATAAGTAGGCCTAGGATTTCATCTGCTGCGCTGCAGACAGCGTTGTGTGTTTGCTGCTTCTTCCGCAGTAGATAGGTGTGACTGCTTGAACGCCTCGTTCCGGCCAACGACGACGCGACGCAACAGCGCATAGACGGCGCGCGGCGGACAATTATTGGAATGCTGTGCGGCGCTGAATTTATTAACGCTGCATTCATAATGAGATCACCATCAGTGTCGGGCTGGACCGGTGGCAATTAAGAAATAGAAAATCAATTCGACAGGATTAATTGGTAATGGAGGTATAATCAAGTGGTTGTTTGATTAGGGGGGCGGGAGCTGGTAAACGGTTTAGTGAGTTGTAATTGCTTCCACTTTGATAGATGCGTTGGACTAACACCCAAAGGTGGACGTTGAATATCCAATTTGTCCAGAATATGATTAACAATTTCGCCGAAAACTGTTACTAGCTAGGATTTTTTATAAGTGTTAGTAGAAGGTCAATTCGCGAACTACTCGGTCTAGTCCCCGACGATGGACCTAGCCTACTCCGACGGAAAATTTCCCGACGAGAGAAACTGAAACCGAGCCAACCAACCAGGTATCGAGGTCAGTTCGGCGATTCCAATGGAGCAGGGCGTCCGGTTCACTGATGCCCCGACGACCTGCGACTGGTGGTATCTCGTCGCGGTCTACTCAGTCTAGTCCCCGGTGGTGAATCTAGCTTACGCCGACGGAGAGTTCCCCGGCGAAGGAAGCTCTCCCGATACCGATTCTTCTTTTGTTTTAGCACCACAATTTCTTGAGCCCTTTGGCTCCCTGTACGGTGCCATTTAGCACCGCAACTCACTGAGCCCTCCATCTCCTGCCCTTACTTGTTCGTGAACTGCTCGGTCTAGTCCCCGACAGTGGATCTAGCCTACTCCGACGGAGAATTCCCTGGCGAGAGAGATTCTCCCGAAACCGAGCAGTAGATTTCCGCCGATAACGTTGTTCGTTTGCGTGAGCCATTTAGCTCCCCGCTTCGTCCCGATCTACTCGATCTAGTTCCCGGCGGTGAATCTAGCCTACCCAACGGGCCAGCCAGTAGGTGCTGAGGTCTATCTAGCAATTCCGGTTCACTAGCGCCCCAACGACCCACTGCTAGCTGTACGACGCGGTCTACTCGGTCTAATCCCCGGCGGTGGATCTAGCCTATTCTCGAGCTACCCGGTAGGTTGTCGAGGTCGGTCCGGCGATTCCGGTGAAGCCTGACGTCCGGTTCACTGGCGCCCCGACGACCCGAACCCGGTGCTACGTCGCATACTACTCAACTGGTCCCCGTCGGTGGATCTAGTCTACACCATGGTCGATCCGGCGATTCCAGTTAGTGTGTAACTTCCAGTTCATCGGAGCTTCGATGGCTCGAAGCCGTATACTGCTACGTTGATGGTCGTTGCTCCTCTCGCCAGCTTCGTTGCAACGCTGACATAATTTGAACGACTGTTCTGTTCACCGCGTCCCATTTTTCTTTATCCGCGCACATTCTTTTGACAATATTGTTCATGTTAACGTCCTCAACGACAATGGTTCACATCTCGTTTTGCGCGAATCGCGGGCATTCGAGGATCACATGCTCAGGCGTCTCCTCTGCATCACCGCACGCGATGCAGATCGGCGAACTCGCGTGGCCGAACCTGTTCAGATATTTTTAGAAACAGCCGTGACACGACAAGAACTGCGTCATGTGGAAGTTCACCTCCCCGTGCGCAAAAGTGCCGAAATCACTTTTACGGCCCTCCCGCATGCAGCCACATCGACTATTAAAGCTTAGCCGGTCGTCTATCATCACTCCCAGTTGTTTAGCTTCCCGCTTTGAGTCGATGATACAATATCCGACCGAAATTCTTGCCTTTCGGTTGCTTATCGGAACCATTTCAGTTTTGTGGTGAGCTAACGTCAGCTTCTTCTCGCGCATCCAGTCTTCCACAACGTCTATCGCCTCCGTTGCGACTACTTCCACTTCCTTAAGTGATTCGCCGGTCACTAGCAGCACCACGTCGTCCGCAAAACCGACAATCTGCACGCCCCTGGGGAGGCTCAGCTTCAGCACTCCGTCGTACATAGCATTCCAGAGAGTTGGGCCGAGAATGGAATCCTGTGGAACGCCCGCTGCTACGGTTGTACCTCTTTTTCCGGCGTCAGTTTCGTAGATCAGTTGCCGGTTCCGGAAGTAGCTCCTCAGGATCCTACAGAGGTACTCGGGAACTTTCAGTCTGTGCAGCGATTCGGCGATTGCAGCCCAGCTAGCACTGTTGAAGGCATTTTTTTACGTCCAGTGCAACCACTCCGCAGTAGCGGTTTCCTCTTCTCTTTTGCTTCTGTGCAGCCTCCATAGTTTCCACGAGCGTTCGTATGGCGTCCACAGTGGATCTACGTTTCCGGAAACCGAACTGCATATTGGATATTCCATTCTCTCCCTCCGTGTATGTTGTAAGCCTGTTAAGGATTACTCTTTCAAGCACTTTGCCGACTGTATCCAACAGGCATATCGGCCTGTATGCTGAAGGATCTCCAGGGGGCTTGCCTGGCTTCGGCAATAACACTAGCTTTTGTCGCTTCCAGATATCGGGGAAGTCACCATCGTCGATGCACTTTTGCAACGCGGTCCTAAACATATCCCGGTTTGATAGGATTGCTGCTTTCAGAGCCACGTTGGGGATACCGTCTGGTCCCGGGGCCTTTTTGTTTCTCAAGGCTTTTGCCACCACCATCAGCTCCTCGTTGGTTACTCGAGCTTCTTCTTCATAGTCACACTGCGTCCCGTATGGCGTAGGTAGCCAGGCTGTCGGTTCATGCTACGGGATTAGTACTTCTACGATGGCTCTCATCCTCTCCGGGCACCTATCCGGTGGCACTGCCGGTCCTCTTATCTTCGCCATGGCAACTCGATAGGCGTCGCCCCACGGGTTCGAATTGACGTTTCGATAAAGCTCTTCTAGGCAGGCTTTCTTACTGAGCTTGATTTCCTTGTAAAGTGCGGGCTCGGTTGCAGCATGCACGTAGGTCGGCAATCACCGAGTTCAACCAGAAGGCTGGGCGGCGAGTGTACCTTGGTTTATTTTCTCTTGGCATGGTTGCATCGCACGCTCTTGCTAATGCCGTTGTCACTTCATCTGCACTGAAGTCAATGTGATTGCACTCACGCCTCAACGCTTCGACGAAGACTCCCTTGTCGAACTTCGTTGTTTTCCACCTCCGCTCGTTTGATTGGATCATACGCGCTTCCGACTATCTACTGTGTACCGGATCGCTTGGTGGTCGCTGTGGGTGTACCCCTCGCACACTCTCCAATTTAAACGTCCAACCAGCCCTGGGCTGCAGAAGGTAACGTCAATAACTGAATGTCGACCGTCGCGGCGGAGGGTGCTGGTTGTACCATCGTTTGCAACATCCATGTTCAGATTTGCAAAGGCCTCGAGTAGACTACTCCCCCTTGAGTTAGTGAATCGGCTGCCCCATTCTACTGCCCAAGCGTTGAAGTCGCCGGCTATAACGACAGGTCTCCGATCGATGAACTCCTCTGTCCACCACGGGGGTGCATACGAAACCTTCATCTGCACGATAGACCACTTCCTGAAATGGATATCTCCCCGTCGTTCAAATCGCCGCTGATTTTCCGTTATCTGCTATCCAGTTTCCACCGCTGGCCGGGATACGGTAAGGCTCCGAAATGATAGCTATATCGCATTTAGACTCCGCTATAGATTGCCGCAGCAAGTGTTGTGCTGTGTCGCAGTGGTTGATGTTGATTTGCGTTATCTCCACTGTGATTTTGTTGCAGTCGCCTGTTTGAAGGCCGGACATCGTGGGCCTCCTGTAACGGGGTTGTTACCTTCTTAGGTTGCACAGATCAGACATCTCGGAGCCTGCCGGCAGTCTTTTGCCATGAGGCCTTCTTCCCCGCACCTTCTGCATAATTTGCTCCTGTCAGGTTCACTGCAATTTCTCGCCAGGTGGCCGAACTCTTGACACTTGAAGCACACTTCCGGTCGCTGAGAGACGTTCAATGGACATACCGACTAGCCAACTTTGATCTTCCCAATTTTAAGTGCCTTGTTTGCTGCTTCGACTGGAAGCCTAACCGAAGCCGCTTGCTTGCCCTTCCTCATTCGGATCATCATCTGAACTTCTCCAAGTTCGCACTGTTTGACCAGAGCTTCTCTTAGCTCTTCTTCCGAGGATATCTCGAGGCGCTGCGGCTGCGACTGCTAGTGCTGTTGAGGCTGCTCCTGGTGTTGAAGCTGCGGCAGCAGTTTCTCCTGGTCGTGCTGTTGTTGCACTGGTTGGCTTTGTCGAGACGGTAACCTCGTTAAACCGCTTTTGGCGAAGGGATTCGCCGCGTCTTTTTCGTGTGTAAGTTTCTTGCTCCATTTTTTTGGTCCAAACTCCGGGCCGCTATCTCCACTCGTTGCACATAGTCGCCTTTCGTGATCCCATGATTATCTATACTACGAAAGCAGCAGGGAGGTCATGTAAGGGTTGACACTATCCTTCATGGGGAGTAGTGTTCAGAGCCCGGATCGGCGTAAATCGGGAATGCTCCAACCGAACCTAGTACCACCAACTAAATGGTGACGAGTTTTGAACGTACCCGGAGACCTGCCAGGGTTTTGTTGGGACGGAGACAGCCATGCTGTTAGCCCACTCGCCATTTCAAGTCGGTGTCATCCTTCCTTACTCAGGGAGTAGAACAGCACGCCTGTTAGCCCAAAATCGCCATCCTATTCGTCATCCGTGTCCTGTCCGTTGACGTTTGCCATGGCCAGTATGCCATAATCAGGATGTTACTGGCATCGATCCTGATGTGCCGGTTGGCACCCCGGTTTGGGCAAGAGTGCTTTTATTGCTAAGATCTTAGATTATTGGAATCTTGGGATCTTAACAGAAGCGGCACAGACTCGCTTCGTCGGAGCTGCTTTCGGAGTTGTGGCTTTTTAGAGGTTTAGCAGAGCCCAACATTACCTTGCCTCCCAATTCCTAGCAAGACTCCCCAACTCGCAGTTAAACCCCTAAACTTCTGCCCTTCAGTACCTGCTGCACCGCTGTTTTTTACAATGGAGAAGACCTTTACGTCCTAGCCCCACCCATACCATGTGAGACTGACTTGGATGCTCACCCTTTCACTCCTCTGCCACGCCACGAGGCATCGATAGCTAAGTCCCAACATACTACGCTACGACCCTCCCGTCTTGGCATGAGGCAGTCCACTTATACGCCTATACACTCACTGTTCTGTCTTGCTTCGGGGTGGCTGGGTTTACCCCTTACGCGGTTGCCATTCGCTGCTCCAAACCTGCCTCGGCATGAACAGACCATTCACTCCCTTTTTTGCGCTTGGCCTTTGTCGCTCCAGCTAACCAATCACTAGTTAGCCGTGCCCGTCGTCTGTTGCTCGGTTCGCCAGATTACCTGTAGCCTACTGGCAATCTGGATGGTAGCAGCCGAGACTGCGTTCCACTTCCCCGCCGATTGACACATCCGCTGAATAAGGGTATCAGGGGTTGTGTCCCAGCCACAGACGTCAAGCATTGCTCTTCTTTCGACGTCGAACCGATGACATACGAACAGTATGTGTTCGGCAGTTTCGTCTACACCTGGGCAGTCCGGGCAGACTGGGACCTCCGCGTGCCCGAACCTGTGGAGGTACTGACGGAAACAGCCATGGCCTGACAGGAATTGTGTCAGGTGGAAGTGAACTTCCCCATGGGGTCTTCCCACCCAGCTCGATATGCTAGGTATCAGCCGGTGGGTCCACCTACCTTTCGAGGAGTTGTCCCACTCACGCTGCCATCTGGCGACCGAGGTCACCCTGGTGCGCTCGCGGGCTCCCCTATTTCCACGTAGCTCAAAGCACTCCTCATCTTCCCGAATGACCAGCCCGACTGGCATCATGCTCGCTATCACGCAGGATGCATCGTGTGATACCGTGCGGTAGGCAGATATCACTCTGAGGCACATCACGCGGTAGGTGCTCTCCAGTTTCTGTAGGTAACTGGTTACCCTCAGTGCTCTTGACCATGACGGGCCGCCGTACCTGAGGATAGATACGGCAACGCCTGCCAGTAACCTACGTCTACTGGCGCACACCTTTGAGCTGTTGGACATCATCCTCGATAGAGCCGCAACAGCAGTCGACGCTCTCTTGCATGTATAGTCGACATGGCTGCCGTAGGTCAGCTTGTCGTCTATAATGACTCCGAGAGACTTCAGACTTCGCTGTGAAGTGCTCGCGACTTCTCCCACATGGATAACCCTGCAGGACTCCGGCGGTAATCGGAACCCTTTTCTGACCGGCATCGGTCTCGTATAGCAGTACGCGGTTTCGGAAGTAACTTTCCAGGATCCGGTACAGACCCACCGGTAGGCTAAGCCGGTGTAACGAGAGCGCGATGGCATCCCAGCTTGCGCTGTTGAATGCGTTCTTCACGTCAAGTGTCACTAACGCACAGTATCGAATACCTCGCCTTTTCCGTTGGATCGCTATCTCGGCAGTATTTATCACTGAGTTGAGAGCGTCCACTGTGGACTTACCCTTCCGAAAGCCAAACTGGTTGCTTGACAGGCCGTCCGTACCTTCCGCGTACGGGGTTAGCCTGTTGAGGATGATTCTCTCAAGCAGTTTGCCAGTCGTGTCGATCAGACAGATTGGTCTGTACGCCGATGGGTCGCCTGGCGGCATCCCGGGCTTCGGCAACAGCACCAATTTCTGGCTTTTCCATCTATCGGGGAAACGGCACTCGTCAAGGCACCTCTGCATAGCTAGCCTGGACATGTTCGGGTTCGCTATAATCGCTGCCTTGAGTGCGTTGTTTGGAACTCCATCCGGCCCTGGAGCTTTGTTCATTGCTAGGGATTTAGCCACTGCGAGTAGTTCTTCATTCGTCACTGGAGCCACCATTTCGACCGTGCCCGCACTGTCTCGTAGTGCAGGTGGCCAGGGGCTTGTGGCTCGAGACGGGAAGAGTACTTCGATAATCGTCGCCAACCGGTCCGGAGACTGTTCTGGTGGTGAAGAGTCCCCTTTGGTCTTGGCCATCACAATCCTGTAGGCGTCACCCCACGGATTCGCGTTGGCACTCTCACACAGGTTGTCGAAACACGCTCTCTTGCTGCTTTTAATAGCCTTATTAAGGGCCAATTTCGCAGCTTGAAACACTTCACGGCGGTTCTCTCTTGCATCATCGGTGCGAGCTCTTTGCATCCTACGTCTAGCTCTGAGGCAGGCTGACCGTAGAGCTGCAATCTCGGCACTCCACCAGTATACCGGGCATCTACCGTTTCTTGGCAGTGTTTTTCTCGGCATAGTGGCGTCGCACGCGCGTGATAGAACAGCTACCAGCGCATCCCCGCTTAGACTGTCGGTGTTGGCCTCCAGTCCCAGCGCCGCGGTGAAAGCTTCGCTGTCGAAGTGATTGGACTTCCACCCGCGTACCTGACAGGGATCTCCCGCCCTCGGATGCTGCACACCATAGTTGATCCTAAAGCGGATTGCTAAATGATGGCTATGGGTGTAGCTTTCGTCTACCCTCCATTCCATGCCTGGAGCCAGACTTGGGCTGGCAAATGTTACGTCAATTCACGCCTCCACCCCGTTTCTACGGAATGTACTAGCGGAGCCATTATTAGCTAGCACAGTATCGAGTTTCGCAAGCGCCTCCATTAGCGCTTGGCCCCTGCTATTTGTACAGCGGCTGCCCCACTCCACTGCCCAAGCGTTAAAGTCTCCCGCTATGACTACCGGTTTCCGGTCCACTAGGTCCGACGAGAGCCTGTCGATCATCTGGTAGAACTGTTCTATTGGCCACCTTGGTGGGGCGTAGCAGCTGCAATAGAACACGCCATTGATCTTGGCAATCGCAACACCCTCGGCGGAGGAGTGTATTACCTCTTGAACCGGGAACCGTCCCGTTGTACAGATTGCCACCATTCCAGACCCGTCCGACACCCAATTGCCGTTGCCGGCAGGGATGCGGTACGGGTCTGATAAGAGGGCGACATCTGTCCTCGACTCCGAGACCGACTGCCACAGCAGCTGTTGGGCTGCTGCACAATGGTTAAAATTTAGCTGTGTGACGTTCACGGCTTCTTCTTATTTGCCTCACCGAAGGGACACGAAGGTCCGCCCATAGCATGATTACGAGCTTGCTTCTTAGCGGTGCAGATAAGGCATTTATGCGCCTTAGTGCAGCCTCGCTCCTTATGCCCCTCCTCGCCGCAGCGACGACATAGTTTGCTCCTGTGTGTGCCCTTACATTCGTAAGATTTATGGCCGGACTCAAGGCACCGATAGCACCTATCCACTGAAGGCGGCTGGGGTATGCTAATTGGGCATACCGACCAGCCGTTCTTCAGTTTACCTTTCACGGTAACCTTTTTGGCATCCGCCTTCAGTAGCCTGAGGTAGGCTATTTAGGTGCCGGAGTGTCCCCCTCTCAAACCCACAGAGGCCCGCTCGATTGTTACGTCACATTGCTCCTTGACGGCTGCGACGACGTCTTCTGCGGTCGTGAGCTCGTCCAGATGCTTGCACTGGAGAGTCATTTCCGCCACTAGCGACCTGACCTGGGCGCCTTCACCAAGGACCTCTTGGGCCAAGGCCTTGTACACTGCACTAGATTGTGCGCCTCGCTTCAGCACCAGAAGCATTTCTCCTGTGTTGGTGCGTCTCACGCTACGCACATCTTGCCCAAGGGCCGAGAGGCTTTCGGCCGCCCTCATCGACTTCAGGACGTCGGCGTATTTGTCCTTGTCGGTTTTTAACCACAAGGCCTCGCCTCTGTCCTTGGCCTTCTTCGCGGGCCGCGGTACCTCCGGTGTCGGTGCCGACTTCTTCTTGGTGACCAGCGTCCAGGGGTTTACGCCCCCCTGCCCCGGTTGCGCCGGGTTGCTAGTACCATCACTTTACCCAGCGGGGTCATTCTCGCCCCCGCTTACCTCGACCAAACGACGTTTGGCCTTAACGGTTGCACGCCGTGTGGTGTCGGTTTTTGCACCCTCGCCTGGCGACTTCCTAGGGCGCTTCGCGTTCGACGTCGTCTTGCGCTTGCCCTTGCCCTTCGAGGGGAACTCAGCCGCCGCTTCGAGCGATATGGCTGCTCCATAGAAGGGGAAGAGGGAGGCCCCTGTCTGGGTACCTATGTCGACCTTCTCTCTTCCCTCCCTCTTGGAGGCCACTGTCTGGGTTCCTCTGTCGGACTTCTCCCGACATTCCACCCTCTTGGCGTACGCCTGCTGTTCCTGTCTTGCGACACGAACAGCCTTCCGGAGCATTAGCAGGCTCTGTTTCAGCTCCTTGCTAATATTTTGATTCGCGCTAGTGAACTCGATTATTGCATCGAGCTGCTCCACCACTTTACGCATCGCGGTTAGTGGCCCGTCCAGCGCATTGGTAGAGCTATTTTCTACCACTGCTGGGGGTCACTGGTGCTGTCGGATGCAGCCCCCGTCGCTACGCTACTCTCCCCACCGGGGGGAGACTTCATCAAACCACCTCTAGCAAAGGGGTTCGGCACCTCCGTTTTTTAGTTTTTGTTATTTTCACGTCGCTCATTGATCCCACGAGTCGCACGAGAAAGAAAGGTCCGCCACGCCAGAGCTCCGTAGTAACGTGGTAAGGGACGCTTACTGTGGGGGTTGCCCAGGTACCCCACAGGCTCCGTTAACGATCGAGCATCTTTTTCACCCTCTCGATCACTCATCCCTCGGCACGGGTCGCTTCACGCCTTGGACTTGGGGTTATGGCCTATCTTGCTTTACGTGGTGACCGCTGCCCAGATTATCACAACCATCCTCCTTTACCAGGGCTTTGGACCTGTAGCTCTGGTTCTTAATAGTTCCAAGTACGTAGGTTATTACAGACATGCTACTATTGAGATCCGTCATTCGCTAGCGGAGTTGCATGGGGCCTAGCAGTACATGCTTGTGTATCAGTACTCGATTACCAGTATCTCTCTTCTACGAAAAGTTAGTGTTGGCGCCATCTATGTGGTCACAAACTGAACTAAACTATTCTAACCAAAATATCTTCTAACCAAAATATATTCTAACTCGTAGTATTTCTTCTGAACATACTATTGAGCTAAACCTAACCGTTATTTCAAAGAAATCTTTAGTTCGTGGGATGACTGCTTTTCCAAGATTTCTCAGTTGAACCTTATGGGAAGAGAAACCATAAAGTATTATTTATAACATATTATTACCAGAAACTTTTAAACAGAAAACAAACCAAACATCCTCAATAAACTTTATCGTTTTATACTCGAGCCATCCTATTGCAATTTACAAATATCACTAAAGTGACGCTATATTTCGACGTTCTTGGCAGCGCCTCCTTCGATTTTGATCCAATTGGTATGACTGCCAGGGTACGACTACAGCATGAGCGGAAAACAAGTCGGAGTGCACAGTAGCCTCCCCAAAAACAGGGTTGCCTTTTATTACACGCTCTAATCACGAGTTTCTAGAGTTGGTAGCGCACATTTTTCCTAAATAGCATAAAAAAATGAAAGAAAAGGCAGTTAATGGCGAAAGCGATTGTAATTAGAAAGCTTAGAGAACGTGCTATAGAAAATAAGTTCATTGTAAAAAAAATAGATAAATAGAAAAATGAATAGAACCTTAAACAGAACACGCCATAGAACTACACAAAAAACGAGAATTAAACAATTTCGAAAAATACTGCAGATCTAAGTAGGAGGAGACAATACGAACACAAATTTACTAGCAACCTTTTACATAGTGAAGTGCCAATAGAAAAAGAAGCTGCTGCGAACTCGACTAGAAATAACCCGACGTTTGGAATAGATACAGGAGTTTTCGGTTTATTTTTTTATTGATTTGTTGAATCAACGTAAAATTCAAGGTGATATTATGTTTTGCATGTGTGTGAAATGAACGGTGTCGATATTCCGTGTTGACGAAAACATTTGGGAACAAAAAGTTTTAAGTCGTTTAAATACATTGATATAAAATGTTTCCAATTATTGATCATGATTTTTCGAGGTTCGAGGTTCTGATCTTCCCTAGAAATCCCTAGGCATACTGGGCCACAGATGCATTCAAACAAGACAAAATTAACAGCTTAGAGAGCTTACGTCATAAAGACAAAGTTTGCTACATACATCTAAGCCTTCTTCAGAACTCAACTTCAATTCCACGGCCTACTTGTTTCAGATACAGAGTGAACAAAGATAATAGATCTAATATTTGTATTATTTATCCTTACATCGCTTCTAAAAGAATACTAAACCCCCACAACTGAAAGATATGAGGACAATTTGCCATTCACATTCATGTAAGATTGAAGCGTCAACAGCAATCGCAAAAAAAATTACAAAAAGTAAACACACACGCCCCAACTCACAATCTTGCTCTAAATCCCTAGATTTTCACGGAAGCTGACCGTTCCGGCAGGTTAATCACTTTGTTCCAATCTCGAGATACAAAGGAAAATCTGCCGACCACCAGCTATCAGATATCCGCGGCGACCGCTCCGTTGGAAGACTATAATTAAACAAAAGTACCTACAATCACGGAGCCACGGACAGGTGTAATTGTACCTGTTACTCTGAGCTCAGGGAACAGGCCGCGAATGGATGTACTTGTAGCTGTTCAACACAGCTCAAGCAAAACTGCGGCATCGTCAAGAGCAGTGCATCTCTAACTCGATGAATTTACTTTCATAAATTATGTTCATCATGTTGCTCGGTTGAACATGTTGATGATGATGATGAGTAGGAACTGGTCAATGTTTGAATAGGTAATTAGTTTCCGCACACCATGGCGAATGAGTTGATTGGTTTAAAACCAATCAATGCAGGCCACTGGAAGACGGCGTGAAAGTTCGAAACTGGTCGCATCGGATCCACGAGTGCCGCTCAACTGATCGAGAAGATGACTGACACATTACCGCGTGTGCAAGGCGCTTACCGCGCCGAGAAAAGAAAGGCGCAACATTTGTAAACATTATTTGAATCACAATGAGCCGATTAATCGGTCTATCGTTTAAATTGATATTCATAGCTAGAACTGCGACGAAGAAGGTACAAGAGAATCTGAGAAAAAATGACGAATTATCACTTACCGATCAACCGGGAACCTCGCGATCATCCACGTTTCTCTACCAGGCGTGACTTGACAGATTCAATCAAGCGCTTTCAATCAATCTCACCTTCACACACAAACAGATATAAACGACGAGTAGCTCAGCGTGGAATTTCACGGGAGCTTCGCAACCGCAGCTGAACCCCGACGGCCCCAGACAATACCGACCATTTACGAATCTAGACCACAGCCTGGTGAATGAAGCAAATGGTTTCAAGTATCTGGCTTCAATTAATCTCCATCTAGCGGTGCCCCAGTTCCTCACACATCGCGCTTCTCCTTCCCGTCCTATAGATTTAAAACGTCTATTAAAGAAGATGATTTTATATTCTACTGAACGGAGTACCTACATCCAGGCAAATGAACCAGTAACAGGTTCCGTTACCTTCTTCAGGGTATCTGCTGCTTCTGAAAACCCGTATCACTCAAACAACTTCTAAGCCTTGGAATGCCCACCTGACAGTTAAACGACAACACTGACTGAAACGATATATCCCGGTGTCGTATAGCAAGAAACATTGTATATAAACCTCTGCATCGCCTACTTGGCCTAGGCTGTAGCTAGGTAACAGCGAAAATTCGCTGAACAGCGAAACGGGTTCAAATTTCCAAATGGAGCAAATCGTAAACAAACACCGCGAACGCAGGTCGCCACAGCAACTCAGCCCTCCCGGCATAGGGGAGGGGAAGGGTGTCCGATTACTTACCACCGATCGGCAACAACTCTTGCTCAACCCCCGGCTGCCGTGTTTACTATTTGCAGTGACTGGCTGACTGACTGACTGCCAACAAGCGATGCTGTTGCGAATGTTGAGCTGAGAGGCGACCGCACGAGCCTGACACGGAACACGCCCTCCTGACTTTTCTCGGTGACCTCGCGGTGAAAACCGGCGAAAGTGTTTGCGCGCCAATGCGAACGTGTGTGGTGTGCGCGCGGATTTGGGTGGACGAGAGTTGAGAGAGAGAGAGAGAGCAATCGGAGAAATGGAGAAATAAGATAAAGTCGCAGAGCATTGCGTGAGTGCTGCGTCATATTTGTTAACTTGTTGCATGGGAGAGAATGTTGCACAACAGATCAGTTTGTTTGTTGCACTGGGGGTTATTAGATGGGTAAAGAAGTGGTAAGATGTTATAATTTTGGATTAGATTATTCGCTCGTGAACCGATCAAAGAAGTCAAGCTGACTTTAAATCGAGGAAAATTAAAATTTAAATTTAAAAATTGTCTGCAGAAATTGAGTTCTATGTTAATTGTTAATTTTTGAAAAACGATTAAAGCTACTTATTAAACTTTAAATAAATTTGTTTGAATTTGATCAACAACGCTCCTTAACCTGGTGCATTAGTCAAGTGCCAGATTCTGAAGAGACGAAGTTGAAACACAAAATTCTTGACTTATCTCTCCTCTCCTTTTTGTCGCGCAACCTTTTCACTTGTTGAAAAAAAAAGTTTCCATGATCTAGTCTACATACATCATTGAGATTCAAATAATTCTGTTGAAATGATCATGGTCCAATTAAAAACCGACAACTGGCTACCTAATTCACTCCGGTGCCCTTCAATTCCAAGATATCACCGAAGATTCCAGCAATTTACATCAATTAGCGCATTAGCAGGGGAATTCACCGTCGCACTCCCTAAATCACTACAGACCGTTCACGACCGCGAATGGGAGAGGTGTAAATAATTGACTGTCGTCAGCTGCCGTCTGGAAGGGCAAACAGTTGTGTAGCTACATTTAGCCGAATGGACTCCTCCATTAATTAGCATAACTGCACCCTAACGGAACATTTATTATGGCTATTGCCAATAAATTATCTTTTCCCATCGAACCGAGATCGCCGCCGAAGCCCAGCCTCCGTTCTTCGGTCGATGCTGTCGATTGCGCGCGCGAAATGGACCACGATTTGCGGCGACAATTAAGTGAAGGCATAAACGATCTTTTTTTTATGGAACCCTCGATAATGTTGGTCATAAACTAGCGGGTTGTACGGTCAGTCTGGGTCTTGGTCTGGGTCTGGGTCGGCTTGTCGGAATTCCTGATTGAATGGCAGCACTGGCAGTTTATGCGGCATGGCAATTTCAAATCTTTATATCATGCTGAAATTAACTTGTACAACTCATTTCACGTTTTATCGTCAGCCGTATAAATCATGGGCTACAGTATTTATCTGTGAATAGTGAAAAGGTGGCATCGTAACTGAACTTCAGGAAAGCTGCAAAGCAAAAATAGATTTGCCCAATAAACTGGGTCGAGACGGGAATGGGTATTCGGAACCGTTTTACGATTAGCTTTCTTCGCGTTAGACTTATGGTTGCGGTCTGGCGTAAGATCGGCTAAGGGCAATGAACAACAAACGTCAGCTTTAGATGTATATATGTGTTTTGAAAATAATTGCAGGTCATGTGATACCTACGCTCTATAGAACTAGATCTCAAAAGTTTATAAATATAGTACATTAAAAATCTCTTTTTGTCAACAAAAATTTTAGTTTTGGCTGTTCTACCAAACTGCTTCACAACTACGGTAGCAGTTCGCCAAATCTGGCCAAAAATTTCATAACTAGCTTATGTACTTAACCCATTCATGCCCATGTTGTTTGTGGACAACAACGTTTTCGAATAGCTATAACTTTTGATTGAAGCAAGATTTGCTCACAAAAACAAGTAAAGCTAATAAATCTGACTATTGGCTTTCATTTGAGTATTAACTGTTACAAGGATCAGCTCTAGACCTGAAGTTATTGCAATTAGTCTTATTGAACTCCGATGGAGCAGTGCTCCTAGGGACCGTTTAGGTTGACGACGGAAAATGAATTTTTCATATGACTTCGTTATATTGCAATATTAGTGAAAACTGATAAAACTTATCAATTTAGACTATTTTTGGCTACTTTTTCCACGTAGTTGGTCTATTGTAAATATTATAGGAGAATTGTAGTGAGCATTGGAAGGTAAAAATTGAGCAGCTTCAAGCACTGCAAGGAAAGCACTTACCTTTATGAAAAAAGGTTTTTCGAGTTTCTTGAACCCACCGTTTTAAAGGAAAAATAGTTTTGACACCCTTCATACACTAGAAACAAGTTGGGCATGAAAGGGTTAAACAAAAGGAGGAACACGTTTATAAAGTATTCTTTTTTTATTTATTTTAGAGGCTTTCAGCTTTGAGCTGGTTCACCTATATTCTTTTCTATATACAGGTCGGACTCGATTATCCGGGGAAAATGATTCGATTATCCGGGTGTTTTGAAAAAAAAAAAAAATTCAACTATAATGTCTTATTATAGTGCTAATTCGATCATTGCAGTCAATAGAACAATTTTTTCGGGCAATTGGGGGTGTTCGCGCGCACTGTTGGTTCTTCGGATACTTGGACTTAACACAAAACTGAAAATTCACTGCGCGAACAGAAACGCAAACTTGCGTAAAAAACGTGTATTTTCGTGGACTGTATATTTGATACTAAAATCCTCTGACCTATATCTCATACTGAACAGCTGACCGGCGAACGATCGTGCCAGAAAGGCCTATTGCTTCGTGTTTACCTGCATCAGATGGATGAGATAGACCGAAGAACGCTACGCGCTAGAACGGGAATAAACCATTCTCCGCTTTGTCGGAGTTGTAGGGTGGTTGTCAAAATTAAGTTTCCCTAATTTTTCTTCTTGCTTCAACATACGCCGGCCGCCTTGAAATCTCTGCGAATTTCAATATATATCTCTCCTACTCTAACTACTGTTCAAATCTACATTTCAAATCATAGTATATAATTATATAATTCATCACAAAAACTAAGCAATATTTTCGGCTTGTGTTTTGCCAATACTCGGTGCCGCCAGTGCGACAGTTGATCGGTTGACCTTGACCCAATTCTACTTTGCGGTGATAATTCTTCTGCTGTTGGGTCGATCGAAAGTGCATTCGAGATGCAACGTATTTGTTGTTTTGCTGATATTGTGTCGGTGCTGTTGCTGTGTGAAAATAGTTTACCGAAACCATCTCGCTGTTGCTGTTATTCGTGGGCAGTCGGTGCCCTTTGCTGCTACGGTGGAATGCATTTCTGCGCTGCTGGTAAGTGGTGATTTTGCTGGTTTTTCTGCTGTTTGTTTATTAGCTGGATTGCTGACTGAACTGGAAATTTTGCAGGACATTCTTCCTTCCCGCTGTGGACTCGATCACGATTGGTTGCCGGTTGATTCGTGACTTCTTGGTTGGTTCCAACGGACATTCCGCCGGACTGGGTGCGTCTCTCAGGACTTCGGTGTAAGTACCAACGAATGTTCATTGGTTTGCTGCTACTGTGATCGGATAGTTTTAGTGATGGTGACGTCATCGATGATGGTGTGCTGATGGATGTTACTCGGGTGCGGTGATATTCGACGATACGCTGGTGATTTTCGGTATGCTACGAATGTGCTGTGACTGCGATGGATCTCTACGCTGCTTTAATCGTCAAGTCGAGCTGGTCATGCTCGCCAACGACTCCGGCGTGGACATCAAGAGGATGAATTGACCACTTCTTCCTCCGCCGCAGGCTAGACGTAGTTGTACCTCGAATAAACCAAGCGTGATGTGTGGTTTTAGAACGGATTCTTCACATAGGACAGTACAAACTCGAACATAATGCAAGCATGCAACATCAAAAAACATGGACCATCACCGAAACAAAACAGATTACCTCCGAATGTGGGGAATCAAACAAGGATACTCATTTAGCTTGAGTGCGGGTTGTCTAGCATTCCGGGAGATGACCGAAACCTGACGTTGCGACTGAGAAAGAAAATTCTGATAAGCTTTTTGAAAATAAAAAACCTGTTTTAATCCACCTATAGGTGCAATTGTGCCTTTCTCATTTCTCCAAACTATGATTTAATAACTGGTTCGTACAATATAACATTATGGAAATGTCTTTCATTCTTATTACACTTGGTAAGTATATATAAGAGCACCTTTTTGCATTCATCGAGGTATCGGTTTGAATCGGAGTTTTCTATGTGATCGCACTCCACAACCCGTAACTCCGGAGCTGGAAGTCGGATGGAGATGGAATTTAATATCAGTTTCCGGGGACGCAACACCTTTCATTTGAGACTAAGTTGATCAAATCGTTCTAGCCATTTTCGAAAAACCAATATAACCGTTATTCTGAATTTGGATGCTTCCGGATCCGTCGATGGTGGCCAGTGTGGCCAAAGAGACTTTGAATGACTGTTGGTGACCTAGATCTACAAATTCAACAGTTGTGTTTATATTTTGGAAAAAAAATCACCTCACCAATTAATCGCAGAATTCGTTAGAATCGGGATTTGCTGCGTGATCGTACGTATCACCCTGTAATTCAGGAACCAGAACTCGGATCCACACAAAATTCAACAGCAGCTGATGGACCTTTCATTTAAAATCAAGTTTGTCAAAATCGGTTCAGAAAATTCCGAGAAACCGATGTGGACAAATCAACAAATTTTGTTTTGTAACCATACTCTTCAACTCGTAATCCGGAACAAGATGTCGGTTGAAAATGAAATTCAATAGCAACCTATGGGAATATTATACCTTTCATTTGAATCTTAGTTTGTAAAAATCGGTTCAGCCATCTCCAAGAAACCGATGTGGACATTTTGTTAACAAATCCGCACATACACACATACATACATACATACATACATACATATATACATACATACATACATACATACATACATACATATATACATACATACATACATACACATATACATACACACATACATACACACAGATATTTTGCGATCTCGGCGAACTGAGTCGAATGTTATATGAGACTCGGCCCTCCGGGCCTCGGTTAGAAAATCGGGTTTTGAAGCAATTGCATAACCTTTCTATATGAGAAAGGCAAAAGAATAATATTTAATTAGCTTAATAAGCATGAGTTCAATGTTATCTTCATGTGATTATAATTTGGAAAGGTTGGTGGAATGGGTTTGAACGTGTAGGGAATGGGGGGTTAGTAGAGTGGGAGTGGAGGATGCGTCAGAAATCCTTCATCTTATTTCGGTATACGGGATGGATGAAGGAAATGCGGGCGTGAGGGTGGTCCAAGGGGAGGGGAGTGATGAAGGAGGTAGGTGTAAGGGCAAAAAGGGGAGGGGGGCGGCGACGCAATACTCAACTGCATATTTTGCCTTCCATTTGAGACTTGGTTTGAGAAAATCGGTTCAGTCATTACCGAAGAACCGATTTGACTTTAATTGTGGAATATGCCCGCAATTCCGGACTTCCGGAATCGTCGGCAGTGGACAATATATTCAAAGAATGTTTGATTGGCAATCAGTGATCTAGATCTGCGATTAGAAGTTATTTGGTGACCATTTCAATAGTTTTTAGCCTCTGAGGTATTACGATTGTACCGATTTATATGGGAAATTCCAGTGTATCCTTACTAACACCGCTGTAACTCCGGAAGCAAGAGTCAGAACCGAATGAAATTCAGCAGCAGTCAATGGCATTACTGTATCTTTCATTTGAAATCAAGTTTGTAAAAATCGGTAGAGAATTCGTTGGGGAATGGGTGTGATATTAGCTTAGGAACTTGGCGAGTTCCCCGGGGGCGTCATGAACCGTCATAGGTGGCCAATGTGGTCAAAGCTGCTTTAATTGATCATTAGTGATCCAGACCCGCAAACTAGAGTAATGTTACATCAATTTTAATATGTTTTACATCATTTGAACATCATGGTGGTACCAGTTTATATGGGAATTTGCTGTGTGACCGCACTCTTCAACCCGTAACTCCGGAACCGGAAATCGGATCAACTAAAAATTCAATAGCAGCTTATGGGAGCGTTATACCTTTCAGATGAAACTAAGTTTGCGAAAATCGGTTCAGCCATCTCTGAGAAAATTGTGTGAGTTTAAATGACACACACACACATACACACACACATACACACACACATACATACACACACACAGACATTTGCTGATCTCGACGAACTGAATCGAATGGTGTATGACACTCGGCCCTCCGGGCCTCCGTTAAAAAGTCGGTTTTCAGAGCAATTGCAATACCTTTCTATTGAGAAAGGCAAAACATACATAACTTAACTGGTGGTTGCGGAGATCCTCTGGATCTCCGCAACTGGAGACATCTAGGTCTCTTCGGGTGTTGAGTTGGAGTTGTCACGGATGGGTAGCACGCAGATTTTGGAAATCCCTCTTCGGTAGCTACCATCCTTCGTTTGTACTGTTGCGACACGAATGTTTCCATCCGGTCCAGGATGAATTTCCGTTATGCGCCCCAACTGCCATTTCAGTGGGGGCTGATTTTCGTCTTTCAGGACAACCATGGTCCCAATCGCTAAATTTTCCTTCCGTCGCATCCATCTGGTTCTGTTTTGCAGATCAGACAGATATTGTTCCGACCATCTTTTCCACAATTGCTGAAGAAACTGCTGATTTCGTTGCCATGCTGCTAGTCGACCTTCAGGAATACTGTCCAGGTTTGGTTCTGGTATTGCCGTTAGTGGCCGATGAATCAGAAAGTGTCCTGGAGTTAACGCTTCGAAATCTGCTGGATCGTTGCTAACAGGTGTAAGCGGACGAGAGTTTAAAATCGCTTCGATTTGTACTAGTACTGTAAGCATTTCGTCGTGAATCAAACTTCGTGTTCCGATAGTGCGTTTGAATAGGGTTTTGAACGACTTCACTGCTGACTCCCATAGTCCGCCAAAGTTCGGCGATCGTACTGGTATGAATTTGAAGTCTATTTTGTCCTCTGACGCTTCCCTTATCGCCTGTTCTTGAAACTGCTGATTGTTGAACAATTTACGAAGTTCGTCAAGCTCCCGTTTTGTGCCGACGAAATTTCGAGCATTGTCGCACATGATGAGTTCCGGCTTGCCTCGCCGGGATGAAAAACGTTTCAGTGTGGCCAAGAAGGCCTGGATTGTCAAATCTGCTGCTAATTCCAGGTGCACTGCTTTGGTGACCAGGCAAACGTAGATGGCTACAAAGCACTTCACTGGGCGATTTTTGCGATACGGGTAGCCTACTAAAAACGGTCCACAGTAGTCAACTCCAACACGACGAAACGGTAAGCAGGGTGTGACTCTTTCTGGCGGTAGATCCGCCATCAGTTGATCCTGGACTCTCGGTTTCACCCGAAAGCATGCGACGCACTTATGGATTACGCTTCTTGCTAAATCACGGGCGAATGTCGGCCAGAATCGTTCTCGAACTGCCGATATCAGTAACTGTTGACCCGCGTGGAACAGCTTCTGATGATAGTACTCCATTACGATCCTTGCTAGAGGGTGACGACGATCCAAAATGAACGGATGCTTTCGACTGTTAGACAGATGTGCGTGCCGTAGCCGGCCGCCAACGCAGAGTATGCCTTCAATTAGCTGAGGATCGAGCGAAAGGATCGATGAATTACGTAGTGGACGATTGTTGGTCAAATCCGCCAACTCTTGTGGGAAACATTCTCGCTGAGACAGAGAGACAAGTGTCCGTACAGCGCCGTCGAGTTCCTTGACGGTTAAACTTCCTAGGTTTCGGCAATTCCGATTTGCAGCTTGAGCGTTGAAACGGAACCGACAAATGTATGCTGTGAGTCGCACCAATCCAGTGTAAGTTGATCGCAGGTTAAACAGCTCACTGGGAGAAACGGATTTCAGAACTGCGACAACGGCTCCTTTTTCCTCTAGTACTGATCTGTCAATGCTGTCTTCGCAAACTTGCAGTGTTCCCGGCCAGTTATCTTGCTCCAGAAGCAGCCAGTGAGGTCCACCAAACCATAGCGATTGGTACTGCAGCTGCGCAGGCGTCATGCCGAGAGAAACTATATCGGCTGGGTTTTCAACTCCTGATACGTGATTCCAGATGCTGCCTTTCGTTATATGCTGGATTTCCGAAACTCGGTTCGCAACGAATTCTTTCCATCGCGACGGTGATGATGCTAACCAGCACTTAACAATCATCGAATCTGTCCAAAAGAAAGCTATGGCCTTGATGTGTGTGCTACTGACCACCCTTTCGTAGAGGTGGGAAAGGAGTAAAGCTGAAGAAAGCTCCAAGCGCGGAATCGTTTGGCGTTGCTTCTTCTTTTTCAGGTTCTCAAGAGGGGCGACACGGGACTTCGATGCCAGTAGGTGTA
Source organism: Topomyia yanbarensis (assembly GCF_030247195.1). Taxonomy (NCBI): domain Eukaryota; kingdom Metazoa; phylum Arthropoda; class Insecta; order Diptera; family Culicidae; genus Topomyia; species Topomyia yanbarensis. Next base: position 415,681,541 of record NC_080672.1, on the reverse strand, counting down.
CAGCAACTGACCCGCTATTGGAGATACTTCTCACGTAGACGCAGGCCCCATATGCCTTCTCAGAGGCATCACAGAACCCATGGAGCTGTATGTCGATGGTATCGGATCTGATTTCAACCCAGCGAGGTACAGACAATCCCTCAAGGCCAGTCAAGTTTAGACGATATTCATGCCAGCGATCCTGCATGCCTTCGGCAAGTGGTTCATCCCAACCACAGTCAAGTTTCCACAATTCTTGAATGAACATCTTGGCCTGTATGATCACGGGCCCTACCAGTCCGAGTGGATCGAAAAGTCGAGAGACATCCGACAGAACGGTGCGTTTGGTGATGACCGCCGATGAGTTCCACTGCGGGGTGCTGAATTGGAATCGATCTGTACTGGGTTCCCACAGTAAACCTAGCGTTTTAACGGTGGATGTTGGGGAATCAAGCTGGAGAATAGTGCGATCATCTCTCAGATGTTCTGGTACCTCTAACAGAATCTCCCTGCAGTTGGAGTTCCACCTTCGTAACGAGAATCCCGCTGATTCCATTAGGCTGATCATCTCGTTGACAAACATTCTACCTTCCTCAGGTTCGTCCACTCCGGACAACATATCGTCTACATAAAAATCCTGCCGGACCACCTTCGCAGCAATAGGGTGTGTCTGTTGACCATCTTCTGCTAATGTCTGCAAACATTTTGTCGCCAAATACGGCGCGGAAGCCGTGCCATACGTGACCATAGTCAATTGGAAGATTTTGATGGGTTCTGCTGATGAATCTCGCCATAGAATCCTTTGCAGAGGCTGATCGGCAGGCTGAACTTGCACCATGCGGTACATTTTTGCGATGTCCGCGACTAGTGCGTGACGATGTAGACGGAATCTGAGAATAACATCCAACAAATCGTCTTGTACGACAGAACCGACCATTAGAGCATCGTTCAGAGAGTACCCTGCGCTAGTTCGACATGAAGCGTCAAACACTACGCGCAGCTTCGTAGTCGTGCTATCAGGTTTCAAAACAGCGTGATGTGGCAGGTGGTAAACGGTGTCTGAAGTATCTTCGACGACTTCGCTCATATGACCAAGAGCTTGATACTCGTGTATAAATTCACTGTACTGCGCTTTCAATTCCGGATTCGCTGCCAGACGTCGCTCTAAACTCATAAACCGCTTAACAGCTGTACCTTTAGAATCACCGAGCTGCTTGATGATCGATTGCTTTTTTGGAAGTGTGACTACGAATCTTCCCGTCTCATCTCTGAATGTAGTCTCGCTGAAGATTTTCTCGCACGCCGACTCTTCCGTGGAATTCGTGCTGGTTGTTCGACAAGTTTCTAACTCCCAAAACTTGGCTAATTGATCTTGAATATCGGCTGTTGAACAAACGTTGGTCGTCGAAATTGCACCGCTAGATGATGAACTGGGAACGCGACCGGAAACTATCCAGCCAAAAACAGTTTTCTGCAGAGTAGGCCCGTCTTCAGTTGCTTTGTATCTACCCTCTTCAAACAGGTCGACGTAATACTCCGCCCCGATAATCATGTCAATCGGACCGGATTCATAAAACCAGGGATCGGCAAGAGCTGCTGCTTCTGGTAGACACAACTGCGATGGATTGAAGCTTGCTGTCGGTAACGCCAATGTTAGCTTCGGCAAAACATGGAAACACATCTCCTCGGCATACGACGAAATCTCACTAGACCGTGCAGCAACTGCTGCACTGACGGATCTTGTTGACGCTACACTCGACGAACCAATGCCCTGAATGCACAAAAATGCTGGCGATTCACGGAACTTAAGCTTATTTGAAAAACTAGCCGTCATCAGGCAATGCTGCGAGCAAGAATCTAGCAAGGCTCGCGCAAGCAACGAATTGCCGTGACGGTCCATAACGGTCGCAAGCGCCGTCGAGAGAACAATATTGTGTGTAGGTGCGTTGGGGAGTGCTATGCATGTTTGGCTAGTGGAGGCTGTGTTGGTGTTGGACGGTGGTGTTGTTGTGTTATGCGAGTTGGCGGTGTTCGTCTGTCCATTGGTCGGATAAGTGTGTATTTGTTGGTTCGGACTGTGTTGTTTGGTTTGTGGCTGTCATGGCTGCTGGGGTACTGTCTGAGGTCTTGACTGCGGAAGTGAAACGGAGGATCCTGCCTGCGGTGTTTCAGTATGCAGCATTGAGTGGTGACGCTGATGACAGTGATGACAGACTTCTCTCTCGCAGGTTCTTGCAACGTGTCCTGGACGCAGACAGTTGCGACAAAGCTACCTTCTGGGAACGTGGATCGCTGTTCATCTTGGATGGGATGGAAATGGACTGCAGAACGGAGCACTGACTACGCAGAAATCCCATCAAATCTCGATAATTTGGGACATCCTTGGAATTATGATGAGACTCCCATTGTCGAAGTGTCGAGGAATCCAACCTCGTGCATACCATATAGGCAAGAATCGTGCTCCAGTTCTCTGTAGACTCACCAATTTTCTCTAACATCTGCAAGTTTTTCTCAAACTGGTCGATCAGTTGACTAAGTCCGTCGTAACTCTCCTTCTTTAGTGGCTCGATGAAAAAGAGAGCATCTAAGTACGCCTTCACAAGCAGCTTTTTATTCTCGTACCGTTCTTGCAACGCCTTCCAAGCCACATCATAGTTTGCAGCAGAAATCTCGACCGAGTTAATTTCCTGGAGCGCTTCACCAGAAAGTGACGCCCTCAGGTATGTGAATTTATCGATTTCGTACAGCTGCGCGCTTTGGTCGATGAGACTACGAAAAGTGTCACGGAATGTCACCCACTCATGAATTCGCCCACCGAAACTTGGAAGTCGTATCTCTGGAAGTTTTACTCGGGAGATAGACGTAGACGTCCGATGCGCCGATGAATCGGAGTCGTTGTGGCTGGTATGCAACGGGTCCTTGCACAACTGCAGCTCTAGTAGCTCAGCCTTCAGGGTACAAAAACGATCGTCGAAGTCGTGCATTGCCTGGTAGTTTGTCTCTTCGAGGTGGTGCAATGCTTCCTCTTTCGTTGCAGGTTCAGCACCAGCCTGCTTCTTCTCCTCTTCTTCTTCCTGCAGAAGCTCCAGTTTGAAACGATTCTTTTCTCTATCACTCTTCCTTCTTCTACCTACCACTACCGTACCGACTTTGCATGGTACTCTCAGGGCAACAGGGGAACGATCAATAAAATAGCACTTACCCGAATCTCAAAAGTTTGACAATTTCTTTATAGTGATGAATACGTAAACTCAATATGTTGAAAATATTATTCTAAATTTATTATATAAAAAAAACACTTCATGTGGAAAAAGGAATCACTTAATCTCTATATTATATTTATTAAATTTGCGCAAAAATTGAATTAGCAGTATGGAAATATTAAAAAAATAAAGAATATCGTTGGCATGCTTGAACGTTGCGGCCGTCGGACGGTTGGGCGCCTTCGACGAAGCTGCAGAACGAGTGCTGTCATCCGCACCCGGTCTCGGCGCGCAGAGTTCTCCGAGCAAGCAAGATGACGAAAGAGACGTACCTTTATGAGTGACCACTATTCCCGTCACTATGGCTGTTCCACTGGCCGGAAAGGAGACCACGCGGTGACGTTGAACGAATTTACAGATGCTGTCTCCGTCGATATTAATAGCACCCGTCCAGGGGGTGTCCACGAGTCACTTTTCACAGTAGGGTCCACCTTTCTCGTAGTGGTCGGAACGGGCACCGTATGTTGATGGACGGTCTTGAGATTTTACGACGCGTAACACTAGATTTTTTTTTACACGTGCTCTTTTAAGAGTGGTTTTCGTTGGCGAAGTGGAAGCCGTTAAAACGTTCATCGGGCACTCGCACTAAAAGTAGATCTCTAACGAGATTGCCTACTTGGGCACTTTTCCGATCTACCTTTGGCGACACTGGGACCTTAGTCCACCACTCTGCGGCTTTCCACTTCTTCACTACAATAGCCCGAACGTAACTTTTTGATCCTCTGATCAAGCGCGTCGTACTAACCACGTTCCGAACCGTACTAGTGTCTAAATTATACAAGAGACCCCTCTGGCTTATTGTGACGGCTTTTATAGTCTTGCCCGGAGTCCTCTCAGCGCCCGGATACCATGGTGCCACTGTTGCTCCCAGCAGCGCTAAAATTGCCACTGCTGCCACCACTAAAGGCATCTCCGAGTGTCGACGACGAATCAGACGTTTTGGGTTCAATATGACCGTTAGTAACCTATCTGATGGGTGTTAGAATTAATAGGGAGTGACCAAGTGCGCTTCATATTAGTAACTATTACTTATTCTAGGGGGTTAGTAATATAAATTATACAATTTCAAAAATTATCGTTGAGTTGCCCTGTATGATTCTTTCTGGTTGGGTCACTCCCTCCACACCACTACCTGCTGACCCAACCCCATCTCGCTACCAATGCTCGCCCTCCCTAGGTGCTCACACTGTATCAGGAGCAATTGGACACGAGCCTTAATAACGAGCTGCGACGTTTCTCGCAGTATATTGAGTAAGCATGTAGGGTGTTTCTCTGATCTACAAGTTTATTTGGTGGTGTACATTTTTGATATTCCTTTTGAGAAACGGATTGGAACACGTGGGTTACAAGTTTGGCACGCACCGTATAATATTCTGCACCAACTTGCTCTAGCACGTTCAATCGCACACTTAACCGTTGTGTGTCCGACGCGGTACCCGGGTACCTTTTCAAGTTTCAATTAATTAAATTCCTATGTTTTATCCATAGCTGGAAATTGAAATTTTGCGACATCTTAGAACTTCATTAAGATAAGTTTTTGGATTAATAATATTGTTGATATAGTAAGGGTGGGAGTGAGGAGGGGCTCCTGAATTTTTTTACTACGTAACAGGCCGACGTGGGTACCCGGGTACCCACAAAACTAAAATGCCCATAACTAAAGTAATATCCAACTGATTTCGATACGTTTGGTCGTTTTGGATTGAGGAACTCATCCACTTTTGGACTTGGTAAGAATGAATCGGGTTACTTCATTCGGTTCCCGGAAATCCGGGTTTCCGGAAGCAGGTTCCAGTGCTGGGATACTATTTGCGAACTTCAATGGAATACTAGCAATATGGGTATCAAAATTCTTGGAATTGCATCAGTAGGCTGTATCTCGTGGTTTTGGAACCATTTGGTGATTTAACCCAGGAACGGACATTCCGGAGCAGGTTCCCCTGGGGCCGTGAGTGGCCATTCCATTCCAATTCCATTTTTCAAATTGCCATAGGGTCCCGTAACAATAAAAATAGACTTCCGAGACAATTTGAAGAGTTTTGATACTCATATTGCTAGGACATTATTAAAATTTACAAATCATATCTGTTGATGACACTCCGCACTGGTTCACTTTTCGTCGATTTTGTAGATAGAAACTCGCGTGTGACTTTAAACTACGAACTTTATTGAACGGAACCTGCTTTATTAATATTTTGCATGCACTGGTTTTATTGTACTTGACTCGTTGATAATGTGGTAACGACTAAAATGTACATCCTATATCCCGTACTACCTAGCCTACGATCAGTGATCGGTGATAACGAGAGCAAGAGAGGATCGAGAGAATGATAAGCCGAAGCTATATTCACCACAGCACTCTGCGCTTGGTCTTCTGTGGCTGCTAGGTATCGCCTTAGTAGCTTTTAGATGATCATGTCGCGTCCCTAAACTACTCTTCTCTTCGTTGCTCCAACATCACCGGCCGCCTTGAAATGACCAGCAATTTCAACTTAACTATTTAGTACAATAATAATTTGTCTTATGATCTAACAATGAGTGATTTTTGTATATCTAATTCTGCACAGTTCATACATAAATTCTAACGCTGTAGGTATTGTACCGCCTTGAATACGTGAACGTTGAGAACACGATCTTATCCGCAAAAATTTCATTTGAATGATGACGAGTTGGCGTTTGAACGATGACGATTAGACTGATATTTACTTCCTTCTTTGATGCTCAAATCATATTGGAACCTGTTGATGGTGGACTGTATGTGTAGTTGATGTTCTCATGAGACGATTCAGCTCAAGCCTCGGATGAGGCACCCAACGGACCATATCTCTGGAATCAGATGAAAGGCGATTTTTTACTCAATAAGAAAATGAAACAAAACGACTTCCCTGAAGCGGTGGCTATGCGCCACCGCAGGCGCGCATTGCGCCGCTGACGTTGCGTTCAGCATATCCCATGCGAACGTTACACTAGGGTGATTCTGATGACAATAGATGGCCTCGTACTGCTTGTTCGTCCAATAGTTCTGAAGGTTTCTGAATAGCGTCTCCCGTTCGTCTCGTTCTTGAAGTGGTCCTATCAATAAATGAAAGTGTTGCTTTCTCAAGGTATAGCGAATGATATCGTTACGTAACTGCGCGTGGAGGTTCCTCAACCTCCACTGGAAACTAGTCGCCTTGTATATATAATAATTTAACGGCAACTCTGGATTTGAATTCGACCAAAACGCGTGACAATGTTTCTGGTCTTCTTTGGTGCGATGAGTGTATGTGTGGACGGCATATTTGATGCGACGGTCAGCGACCGTCGACGGATGCGGACGAAGCTATGGGAGATGGACATTCCTTTAACTTTTTGGTAGAACATTTAACAAAAATTACTTAACTGGAGTGCGGAGACCGGGTGGCCTCCGCGGGCGCGTTGCGCCTTCCTTGAAAGGACTATTGCGTCCTTTGATTGTTAGCAGTTAGTGATTCGTTGTCCTGTATTGGCAAGACACAAATTTTCGAAATGGCCCTTGTGAACAGTCCGTCCTTGGTTTTGACTACCACAACTCGAACCTTTCCATCGTCTCCAGTATGTGCGTTGACAATTCGTCCAAGGGACCATCGCAGTGGTGGTTGGTTATCGTCCTTTACCAAGACCATCATCCCTTCGGTAAGATTGTTTTGCTGTGTGGTCCATTTTGTGCGATTTTGTAAATTTGATAAGTACGATGTGGACCACTTTTTCCAAATGGTTTGCAGGTATCTCTGGACTCTTTGCCATCTCGACAAGGTATTTTCTCGCAGAGCTTCCAACGAAGGCTCTAGTATAGCTGACATCGGACGATGAACAAGGAAGTGTCCCGGGGTGAGTACCTCCAAATCCGTGGGGTCGTTGCTAACAGGGGTCAATGGACGACTGTTTAGACATGCTTCGATCTGAGTTAGTAATGTATAGAACTCGTCCGGTGTAACAATATCAGTCCCGAGTGTTCGCTTCAGATGATATTTCATGGACTTAACCGCTGCTTCCCATAGGCCTCCGAAGTTGGGAGACCGGGGTGGAATAAACTTGAAGTTGATACCTTCACTCGCTGCAGCTTGGGGAATCGAATTCGTGAATGCCTGTGAGTTGAATAATCGACGGAGTTGATCCAATTCTCTTTTTGCTCCCACAAAATATCTGGCGTTGTCACACATTACGATCTCTGGTCGTCCTCGTCGAGCAACTAAACGGCGAAGAGCTGCTATGAAGCCATCTGTTGTTTGGTCGGATACCATCTCAAGATGAATAGCCTTAGTGACTAGACAAATAAAGATTACCACGTAGCAAATTCGAACATCAGTCTTGCGGTGTGGAAAGCGAATTTTGAAGGGACCACAATAGTCCACGCCTACTCGGGTAAATGGAGGGGCCGGACATACTCGTTCTGGTGGCAAGTCGCCCATGACTTGTTCTTGAAGCCTTGGCCGTGTGCGGAAACAGCGCACGCAGTTTCGTACCACCTTTCTGCATAAACTCCTCAAATGAAGAGGCCAAAACCGTTCTCGTATGCTGGCAATCAAAAGTTGTTGACCAGCGTGTAGATATATAAGATGATAGTGATTAGCAATCAGAAGAGTAAGTGGATGACGACTATCCAAAATCATTGGATGTTTTCTGCTAGGGGAAACGAGTGCGTTTTCCAGCCGTCCACCTACGACGACTATTCCTGCCGTCAATTTTGGACGAAGCGAAATTAGACGAGATGATGAGTTAACTTCGCCTTTTAACGAGAGCTGCGTAATCTCTTCTCCAAAGCTTTCCTTCTGTGCAAGTTTTACGAGTTGCAACAAGGTTTCCTCTCGTTCTTGGAATGACAAGTATCCTGTTTTCCTATTATCGAAGTTTCTACAGTTAAAAGCAAATCTTCGGCACAGAGCTGCAATTCGAATTAGCGCTGTTAATGTTGATCGTAGCTTGAAGATTTCATTTGGTTGATGATGTTGAACTGGCGTAGCGACAACGGGCTTCTCCTCCAGTAGCGTTTGATCAACCTCTCTGGCGTCTGTTAGTGCTGTCATGGGCCACACACTTCTTGGCCGGAGTAACCATTCAGGCCCATCCCACCATACACGATATTCTGCTAGCTGATCGGGTGTCATTCCGCGTGATATGACGTCTGCGGGATTTTCGGATCCGGCAATGTGGTTCCAAACACCAGATCGAGTCAAATGTTGGATCTCCGACACTCTGTTCGCCACAAACGCTTGCCACCGGGATGGCGACGAGGCTAACCAGCATTTGACAATGGTAGAGTCTGTCCAAAAGAACGGTTGAGCTGAGATGCCAAAACTGTTGACCACCTTTTCATATAGATGACTTAGAACAAGGGCAGATGACAGCTCCAAACGCGGAATAGTCATCTTCTTTTTTGTGCGTTGAACATCGTCAAGTGGAGCAACTCTGGACTTTGCGGTGATTAGCCTGACCGATACAAGACCACCGTACGTCGTGCATCGAAGATAGATGCATGCTCCGTACGCCTTTTCTGATGCGTCACAAAACCCATGAATTTCTGCTGAAACCGTATCATTGCCAAAAGCGAGCCAACGAGGTACCTTGAGGGTGGAAAGTCCAGTCAAGTTGCGTCGAAATTCCAGCCACCAGTGCTGAAGTTCCTCGCTGAGTGTTTCTGTCCAGGAACATTTCTGTTTCCAGAGATCCTGGAGAAATATCTTGGCTTGGACTACTACTGGCCCTACCAGTCCGAGAGGATCGAAAAGGCGGGCAAAATCGGACAAAATGATGCGCTTGTTGATCTCAGTAGAATCGTTCCACTGAGGCACAGTGAATCGAAAATAGTCCGAGCTGGGTTCCCACGAAAGCCCTAGGGTTTTAATAGTCGATTTCGAGGAGTCCAGTTCCAGGGACGTACGATCGTCCTTAAGAATTTCAGGAATGGCTGCCAATATTTCAGAGTTGTTCGAACTCCATTTTCTGAGAGTGAATCCCGCAGGATCCAGTAGTTCATTCATTTCACCGTATATTTTGATGCCATCTTCTACGCTATCTGCTCCAGACAGCATATCGTCAACATAGAAGTCCTTCAGCAAAATCTTCGAAGCTGTCGGATGTAATTCAGCTCCGTTTTCTGCTAGGCGCTGGAGGCACTTGGTGGCCAGATATGGTGCCGATGATGTCCCGTAGGTGACGGTCGTGAGTTCGAATGTCCGAATTGGCTCAGATGGGGAGTCTCTCCACAATATCCTTTGGAATTGATGATCATTCGAAGCGATGTTGACCATCCTATACATTTTGGCTATGTCAGCCACGATGGCAAACTTGTGGATACGGAAACGGATTACCGTGGAAAGCAGGTCTTCTTGAACCACTGGTCCTACCATTAAGGCATCATTGAGAGACACGCCTGACATTGTGGAACAGGATGCGTCAAAGACTACACGAAGTTTGGTAGTACTGCTGTCAGGTCGTACAACAGCATGATGTGGCATGTAGTATGGAAAGGGTGATGACTCTACTTCATTTGGCTGTACTTGAACTTCACGCATGTGTTTTAGATCCAAATATTCATGGATGAATTCACTGTAAGTTTGTTTTAAAGTAGGGTTAGCGTTCAATCGTCGTTCTAGAGACACGAATCTTCGAAGCGCAATTGAACGGGACTCTCCAAGACGGTCGATTAGATATTGCTTTTTCGGAAGGGTTACGACGAATCTTCCCGAAGTGTCTCTCGTTGTCATTTCATCGTACATCTTTTCACAAAGGGTTTCCTCTACTGACATTGTGCCCTTTGTCCGACACGATTCCAAATCCCAAAATCGCGTGAGTAAGTCATCCAACCTCTCCTCAGAGCAGGAAACAACGGCCATGGTGGAATCAAAGCGGCGACCCTTGGAGACACTTCCCGACACAACCCAGCCTAGTTGTGTATTTTGCAGAATTGGTCCTTCCTCGTCTAGCTTGTGCTGCCCTTCGATTAGAAGATCGTAGAAAATCTCCGCTCCAATGATGATGTCTATCGTGCTCGGATTGAAGAATTCTGGATCTGCTAACACGATCCCGCTGGGGAATTTCCATTTGCTGACGTCGAGTTTTCTTGTTGGGAGATCCGCAGTTACCTTTGTCAATACAAAGAACTGCAATGGAATGGTGTAATGAGACACACGAGAACGAATCCAAGCGGTTACTGATTGCTTGGAACAGGTGCTAGCTTGACCAATGCCCTTGATAGGCAAGCATTCGCGACGACGTTGAAAATTGAGATTCTGAACAAGGTTTTCAGACATAAAACAAAGTTGTGATCCAGAATCTAGCAAAGCTCGAGCAACGGTGGTATTTCCACGACCGTCGCTGATGTTGATGAGAGCAGTCGACAAGAGAACTGTATTTGGAACTGTTTGCATATTGGACGAGAGGACTGTAGTATGGCTAGTGGAAGGGTAGTCTGTGGTGCTCGACGTTTGTGGTTGAGTGTTACTCGCTGCTGAATTTGTTTTTCGAGCAGGTTGCTGAGTAGATGCTAACGAGCCTTGAATCTGAGGGTTTTCTTGACTCTGCTGTGGTAGCGGGTTGGGCGTTTGAATCTTCTTTACCGTTTGCGGTTGTTGATTCTGATTTGATTTTGACTGTGTGTTTGAGGGGTTGCCTGAGTGCAGGAGGGTGTGATGGCTTCTCCCACATGTGTGACACGACCCTTTTGAGCAAAATCTGGCTATGTGTCCCGGTGATAAACAATTAAGACAAAGCGACTTACGTTTCGCTTCATCTACTCGATCGGTCACTTTCAGCCTTGTGAATTTGTTGCATTTGAATGCGGAATGCACCTGATCTTCACAGAAAGGACACGACGCAGATGGTTGAGCACCAATGTGACTCAGTGTGGGAAGACGAACTGGTTTTCTGGATTCTCCTTGATTTGATCTTCCGAGCCCAATGCTACGAAGTACCATGCACTGATCCTTAAGAAAATCGATGAGATTCCTGTATGTTGGAATTTCAGTGGAATTATGATGATTCTCCCAGCTCCGCAGAATGTTCGAATCGAGTCGCTGGCACACCATATGTTGCAAAATGGTACTCATTCCATCAGTGTCTTCCCCAATCTTCTGGAGCATCATGATATTGGTTTCGAATTCACCAACTACGCGATTAAGCTGTTCGTACGATTCTTTATCCATCGGCTTCACGGCGAATAAAGCATCTAAGTAAGACTTGGCGATGAGTTTCTTGTTTTCGTAGGTCCTTTGTAAACTGTTCCAAGCGATGGAATAATTTGCAGCTGTAAGTTCGATGGAAGAAATTTCTCTCAGTGCGTCGCCGGTTAAGGATGTCCGTAAGTACGTGAATTTATCGATTGTAGATAAATGCTCGTTGTCGTGGATCATGCTGACGAATGAGTCACGAAAGGTTATCCACTCGCGCAACTTACCACTGAATATCGGTAACTTGAGTTCAGGAAGTTTTACTCGAAGTTGTGATTCAGGAATCGATGACACTCGAGATTGTGTTGTCACGACATCGCGACTACTACCTGCTGGAACTGCTAACGTTAACAATAATTGCTTTAAAGAATAGTACTCATTTTCAAAATCTCTAATGACCTTTACATTATCCTGCTCTCGCCTTTCTGTAATTGAGATACGCAGCGATTTCCGTTCCTCCTCCGTTTCAACAGACTCCGCAAAGTCATCCTCCTCTTCGTCAGTCAGTACCTCAATACGCATCCTTACATCCAGAAACTTATCGTAAATCTGATCTAACTTAGCGATTCGCATTTCTAGTGAGCTTCGATCACGGTTTTCTCGGTAGTTGGTGATGAATAATTTAAAATTGTCTACCGAGCTCCGTAATGTACGCTCCTGCTTCAGCAGAATTCTTAGATCGTCCCTCGGCATTTTGGATGCGTTTAGTTTTTATCATTCACTCACTGCACCACCTCAACAGTACCAATAAGACTTATTTGACCTTGCTCGAAGTTAGCAACCAACCCAGTGATATAATAGAACTTACGACCCAAACTGCACTGTTCCAGCAGAAATTGGTTAAGCGATCCGAAAGTCTCGAAACATAACCCAAGGCTCAATTTATAATTTAGCAAAGACGACAAAGATTGAACATCACAATTTTATTGTAAATCATGCATGCAAAATGTATCTGCTCTCAACCACGAGGCATCAATTTATTATTTGCAATGGCGGCCTGACCATGCAATTCAGCACCGCACCATAGACATACCGTCTTTGTGTTACTTAGCCTTTTGTCCCTGTCCTCGATGGCGTCTTGTAAGAGCCGATTCTCGGCGGTTTCAGCGCAAATCGTCCTGGTCCAGCAGCAAAGTTTCCCGACGCTCCAGCAACAGCAACCTTCCGTCGCGGAATTCGACTGATTAATTGTCGCTTGCACCAAACAATGGTGACCCTTTGATGCAGCCCAGGTTTCTCCACGCGGTTTCTCGAATCCGGTCGTACCGGACCAAATGTTGATGACACTCCGCACTGGTTCACTTTTCGTCGATTTTGTAGATAGAAACTCGCGTGTGACTTTAAACTACGAACTTTATTGAACGGAACCTGCTTTATTAATATTTTGCATGCACTGGTTTTATTGTACTTGACTCGTTGATAATGTGGTAACGACTAAAATGTACATCCTATATCCCGTACTACCTAGCCTACGATCAGTGATCGGTGATAACGAGAGCAAGAGAGGATCGAGAGAATGATAAGCCGAAGCTATATTCACCACAGCACTCTGCGCTTGGTCTTCTGTGGCTGCTAGGTATCGCCTTAGTAGCTTTTAGATGATCATGTCGCGTCCCTAAACTACTCTTCTCTTCGTTGCTCCAACAATATCCTAGTACTGGAACATTACTCCGGAAAATCCGGATTACCAGAAACTAGATCCATTATTCCGGTTCTGTTGTACAGAATCAAAAAGTGGACAAGTTCCTGAATCCAAAACATCTAAAAGTGTCAAAATCGGTTAAAAGAAGCCATAGTTATGAGCATTTCAATTTGTGGGTACCCGGGTACCCTCGTTGGCCTGCTAAAGGTGTTTTTTTTGTTGGGCACATAAATGTTAATTGACGCGCATCCCGTTCATCGTCATAGTTCTGGATAAACTTGTCAATGAACGTTAAACTGTTCTGCAACTGTCGTTCACGCTTCAACAGTGCCTTCACTTCACGAGCCATTTTCAAATTTTACACCTCTCACTCACTGCACTGTAGAAATCAGGAACTATCACGCACTAATCACCTTCACTAGCACATCCGTTTCCGAAAATTCACCGATCGACTCGACGTTCCACGACCGCGACCTCGCGAGACAGAATACAGACTTATCAACCCAATTGACAGCAGCGAAAGATAATTGATCAGAGGAGCAAACGACAGCCAGTAATAACCAGCGAAATACCGAGACCAAATTTAATGGTGGACACGACTCATGCACTCGCCAAGAATAAAACTCGCATGCATTTGATAACTTTATTGAACCGTCACACGTTAGGTGGCCACATGCAACAAACCACCATACATACACTTTACTTCCCCGGTATTCTAGGTTGCGACCCAGTCCGCCGCCGTCCGCAATCGTCGCCGTCCAATTTTCCTCGTTGCTTCAGTGCCGATGGCGCCAGAAACCCGCTTCGCGATGGCGTCCACTCGCGCCGTCCAGCGTCGAAAATGGAGCACTTCCTATTGTTCTATTCACGGGCTTTCGATTGTTCCGCACTTGCCCGGCACTTAGTGTCACTTTTCAAAGGGACAACGTCCCGCCAAGTATCCGAAAACCGTCACCGTGATCCGGCTCGAAGGACCAAATGTTCGCGCGCACTGTTGGTTCTTCGGATACTTGGACTTAACACAAAACTGAAAATTCACTGCGCAAACAGAAACGCAAACTTGCGTAAAAAACGTGTATTTTCGTGGACTGTATATTTGATACTAAAATACTCTGACCTATATCTCATACTGAACAGCAAACCGGCGAACGATCGTGCCAAAAAGGCTTTGTCGGAGTTGTAGGGTGGTTGTCAAAATTAAGTTTCCCTAATTTTTCTTCTTGCTTCAAAAGGGGGGTCTAGCGTTAACCTCCTCTCAAATTTTAACCTACCTCAAAAATAGCTTATATATGGGTTATTCCGCGCTAAGTGACCTAAAAAAACAAAACTTGGAATCGACCTTCATGGATTGGAACTAGTTTTGAAGAAATTGTTCGTTTAGAGACAATATATAATAACCTAAATTGTTGTGTCGTTTAAACAGCCCCTCAGTTCATGGGAACACTCTTAACCGTTATGTGTCCGACGCGGCACCCGGATACCTTTTTAAGTTAGAAATACTGAAATTCCGATGTTTTATCCGTAGCTGGGAATTGAAACTTTGTGACATCTTAGAGCTTCACTAAGTCAAGCTTTTGGGATAATAATGTTTTTGATATAGTAAGAAGGGAGTGAGGAGGGGCTCCTGAATTTTTTACTATGTCACAGGCCGACGTGGATACCCGGGTACCCCCAAAACTGAAATGCCAATAACTAAGATGATTTCCAAACGATTTTGATGCTTTTGGGTGTTTTGGATTCAAGAACTCATCCACTTTTAGACTTGGTAAAAATGAATCGGGTTATTCCAACCGGTTCCCGGGAATCCGGATTTCCGGAAGCATGTTCCAGTGCTTGGATACTATTTGTGAATTTCAATGGAATACTAGCAATATGGGTATCAAAATTCTTGGCATAGCATCAGGTTGTATCTCGTGGTATTGGAACCATTTGGTGATTTCACCCCGAAACAGACATTCCGGAGCAGGCTCCCGTAAAGCCGTGAATGGCCATTCCATTCCAATTCCATTTTTCCAACTACCATAGGGTCCCGCAACAATAAATAACAGACTTCCGAGACAATTTGAAGAGTTTTGATACTCATTATGCTAGGGCATTATTTAAATTTACAAATCATACCCTAGAAGGAACATTACTCCGAAAAATCCGGATTACCAAGAACCAGATCCATTCGTCCGGTTCTATGTTACAGAATCCAAAACTGGACGAGTTCCTGAACCTAAAACATTTAAAAGTGTCAAAATCGGTTAAAGGAAGCCATAGTTATGAGCATTTTAATTTGTGGGTACCCTGGTACCCTCGTTGGCCTGTTATAGGTGTTTTTTTTTGTAGGACACATAACGGTTAATTTCAACAAATTATTTAAAAAAATGTTTTTCTTCGGATTATATCTCTGGTACTGTTTGCACTAGAATCAATCAGCGAGATATTTTTTTTTTAAGATTTGTTTAGGGATTCCAAAAAAAAAAAATGAAAAGTTTTTAATGCCAATATTGCTGTATATGCAACTGTTTAATTTTACACTAAAAGTACATTGTTCTCGTAATACATCGGTTACTGTAGACCACATAAAACGTCATTATACCTACATTTATCGGTTGGTTTCTGGCTATCTCTTGGGATAATGATGACATGCTTCTCAGGATTCTGTTTGGATACTTTTCAAGATTCTGATCGAAGTTTTCTCAGCATCCCAATGGAATCTATTTCAGAACTTCGATTCAATATTTATCCGTATTTCTACGGTTTTTTCTCTGTCTAGTGGAATCTTTCTCAAGATAGAATTCCGCTGAAGATTATGCTTTATTCCACATACTGATAGAATCATGGTCCTATTATCATTGGAATCCGGTGTAATGTTCTGATGAATATTCTGCTTTGAGTTCCAGTGGACTTTGACACAAACAATATTGCTCTTCTCCCATTATCCCTTACAATAAGTGATTCCTGCTCAGAATTCCAATAGCATCTTTAACCCGTCCGTGCCCTTCTGGTTGATTAACAACCATGTTTCTATATGACTATAACTTTTGGTTTACACAACGTCAATTAAGGCTAATAACTGCGACTAAGACATTTCATTTGAGCACTTGAGTTATAAATATTAGCATTACAATAGAAGTTATTACAATTAATCTGATTGGGTTCCGCTGAAGCAGTGCTGCCAGGGATAGTTTCTGTTAATGGCGAAAATGAAATTTTGGAATATTTTCTTAGCCTGGGAATATTATTAAAAACTATCCTAAAACTTTCTAACCTGGTAGTCCTTCGCTAGTGACAAGTATGAGTGGGACAGTTTGCGGAGACTACACGCGTAGTTATTACCGGACAATCCAGTATTGGTCAACTAAATGATGCTACAAGGACAAGGACAAGGATCTCTTTGCGCACTCTTCTAATTAGAATGACTAGACATGTTAGCTGTGATATGTGACAATTCACGTAAATTAAACTGGAGCCAAGAAACAGACGACCCCCAGTTTACTTACTAACTTTATTTTTTCTGGTATTCGAGTAATCGAATCAGTTACCTCGGAAAATCTAAGCCCTGGGTAATCGAGTTTGACTTGTATTGCAAAAGACACACCTTATTAAAAAGTTTATCTTAGAATTCTTGTACAAATAGCTATAAACAACTGATATATATCGTTAACTCGTTACCAATATGAATAATAAATGAAAACCAACTGAAAATACAAATCACACCCTGAAAGTCTGAAAAATCGACTAGGGCCAAAAATATGTACATTTACATTTACCATAATAGGAAAATTTGCCGTGGTCATTTTATTTCCAATTTCTCCACGAATGAAGCTTAAATTCATAAAATAAGGCAAAAAAAGTTTGATTCGATTATCCGGGGTGAGATTTTTTTTAAAACCCCGGATAATCGAGTCCGACCTGTATCCTAGTATCCATAGCCATAGTTTGTAACCAAAGACTGTTTTTATCATTAACTACAATTTGCTTGCCAGATTAGAGGTTTTTAACGAATTTATTAGCGGAAAAAGTTGTGCTTTTAGAAAAAAAAAACTCCTCGTCTTAGAAGCTGCCAAAAATCTATTTCTACAATTGCCTCACTGTTGGACTTTAATTAACGCCTCGCTATTCAATTTGCGAAGACTTCATTCTTTTATCAGTTTTGGCCACAATGCCTGGTCTTATTATTCGCTGACATGAAGAGAACACTAACCTTCTCGCATACGGCATCTCTAGTACGCTGGTATTTTTAGCACTCTAAAATTGACTCACTATCGGCAACGGATGGAATAAATTTGTATCGATCTTGATGTATTCACAGTCCTGTAGTAGAAGTTATCGGATTTCAGCTGCCGAGCTATGAAAACCGTTGCCAGCTAATACACTTCGATACACTCAGTATTCGGAGGGACTACTCTCGAGCCCTGTTCGTCTCGGACTTACTCTCTGCCAGAGTGGATTGCCCTACAATCCTCGGACGTCTGGATCTTCAAGCCCGCGTTCGAGCTCTACGTAATAACTCTCTTCAGCGAGTTCCGTTCAGGAGAACTAACTATGGTTGCCAGAGCACTGTTACCGGACTCTAGCGAATTTTTAACAGTGTGGCCTTTGACTTCAACCGGACGCAGAATGCGATAAAAACGAAAATATTGGCAATTTTAAAGAAGCAACAACCATCAGGGCCAAGGGGCCTGTTGGTGAAGGTAATAAACATAAACATGTCCTTCAATATTTATTAGTTTCTAAACAATTGAAAGTTAACCGCATCAACTTCAACTCCAATAAACGAAAAAGTAACGCAAAATGTTTCGCGATAACCACCGATGAATTATCGACGATGACGATGGATCCGACGATACATTATGGTTAACGGAGTTTCCAAGGACGCTGACGGGTGGTTAACGTTATCGACGATGACGATTAATTATCGATTAACAACCCTGAAAAGCTAACATTCCAGTTGGATCTCCAAATATCATCTTCTCAACTAACAACTTCATTACATGCAAACACCCAATGGTGGAACAGGTAAACAATCAGCGGACATATAATAGAAATTTACAAAATAACAGTTTTCAACGCTATGTCCTATATTGAGCTCAAATTTTGCATATAGAATTTTTTGAGGTGCTAAAATTGTTGCACACTACTCGTTCTGAAAATTCCGGATGGCCATTTTTATTGACTCTCTAATGTACTCACTTTCAAAAATTCAAGACCAACACTAAACGGAACAATATTTTTGCTTAGTCTACCTTCTCATCTCGCACAAAGCAGAAGCCAAAAATCGCCCCCTATATCCAGCAATAAATCCTACTTACCAACTTATCTACAGTGATATGAAGAATAGAAGATTCTGCGAAGTATGATCGCATTGAATTAAACAGTTTAAGTACAAAGTTTGGGCATTTTTCAAGAGTCTTATATACCAATCGACTCAGCTCGACAATTTGGGACTGTTGGATTTGGTAAAAATACGCCCCGTACATATCCTAAAACCAAAATTCATGCGATAAAGCGGACCGAGATGATATTGTACATCCCCTGTCAGAAAAACATTCGATATCAATGTTAACCTTCCGGCAGACGTTCTAAAAGGGGAGACCGTGGCTGGTTGGCCGAGTTTTACTTTCGGAAATTCTGTACTCATTTTGGTTAGAGTTTTTAATAAACGGTTTGCGCTGTCATAAAGATACATAAAATGAATTTATTCTGACAACTTGAGATAGTCACTAGAAACTGAATAAAAATTGGTAAATCGATTGCCTTGTACGCAGCGCACCTGGGTTCGAGTCCCAACCTCGCACATAGGGTTAGAAATGTTTCATAAGAGATTTTTCTAACCCGAAGAGGCGAATGACCTCAAGGTTAAAACCTCCATAATCGAAATAAAAAAACTTGAGATATTCACTAGAAACTGAATAAAAATTTCATGAAATATGTAACGCTTCTAACAGGGGATGCGGGGGTAAGACACAATGTGATATTTTGAGACAGATGGAGATGAAGGAGTACGGTAGAAAGCGATACAACATGTTTCTACTTAAGAAAAGCAATAAAATAAATTAATTTGTTTTTGAGAGGGGTACAAGCATTTGTGTTAATTTGTGCCATGTGGGGAGAGAGGAGTCAATTACTACTTTGGGGTACTTTGCAGTAGCGTAATTTATGAAGGGCCCTTAGAAGCAAAACATTCCAAAAAATATGTTCACAGTTACAAGGACAATAACCCGTAATGAAAAGTTTATTATTTTGCTTCAATCAAGAGATGTCTGTAGAATATATTTTCATGCGGTGTGCTCTTTCATCATCAAAGTAAGCCGTGAGTTGCAAAAGCGCACGGTCACATAAATTCCATATCTCTGGCTTGGAACAAAAAGGAAATTTCGCCAATACAGATTATCAAAAGTTATCAGTTTTATATCAGCGTGAAGAAAACAAGAAAAAATGCAATTATAATTTAAAAATTACTGCAAAGCACTGTTATGTATATAATTATATCGTAAATATATTTTTAAAAGATAGTGTAAGCATTATTCTATAAATGTACGAAATCTCGTTAAATTACCTAAAATAGCACGGCGTTACAAAATAAAAAAAATGAATGCACTTTAAAAGTGATATAGTAAAGGTTGTAGGTCTGGTCAAATACAACACAAAACCACGTTTGATCAATTTAAACGACTTTTCGGAACTTTCGGCACTAAAAAAATTTTCACGCGGTCATATTTCAACCAATTTTAATTTTTTTGAGTGTTATGGAAAGAATAAGAAATGACCTTTCCAACGATCTGCCATGTTATGTGGTTTTGTTGAAAAAAAAAACTATGCGGTTTTGGGACAACAATATGAAAATTACCATTATTTTGTTATATTTTCATTAAAAATATGAAAATTGCTGCACATTTTTATTAGAAAGCGTCTTTGTATTAATACAAATTTAAGCATAACATATGATCAAAATCGGTTGAAAAATGGCAGAGTTATCAATTTTTTTTTGAAATTTGTAACTCACATGAACTTTTAAGAGGACGGTCTCAGATAGAATTTTCAAAACACGATTTTTACTCGATTACGTATACATTCAAAAGTATTTGTGTGAACTTTGAACATGAAATTTGATAAAATAACGGAAGATATAATTATAGCAAAATATGCATGACAATACCTCACCAACCCCTTAAGAGTTCATGCGAGTAGGCTTCTAATTGGGAAAAAAATTAATACTTCAGCCATTTTTCATTTTGATCAAAAATAGATCATAAGATGCGGAATTAAATGCTCTTCTTAAATTTTTATTAAAACAAAAGAGTTTTCTAAGGAAAATGTTGAGTTATTTTCATATTTTTAATGAAAAAATAGCAAAATAATGGTAATTTCCACATTGTTGTCACAAAACCGCATAGTACTTTTAACAAAAGAACATAACATATCATACTGTTTGAAAGGAAATTTCTTCTTCTTTCCAAAACACTCAAAAAATTTAAAATCGATTGTAAAATGATCACGCAAACAAAATTAGCGACGAAAGTTTCGAAACATCGTTTTTTTGTTATAAATCAAGATTTTGAGGGTATACAACATTTTTCATATATTGTTTTGTGTGGCATTTGATGAGAACTACAACTTATACTAGGTCTCTTGAAAAGTACAAAATCACCGTAACACCGTGCAGTTTTTGAAATATACAATTTACAACGTTATCGAGCAATAAAGTTTAAGAGTTATTATTTTAAACAAAAAAGAAAGAGATTTAACGAAACATTTATACAAGAAGCAACACACACACAAAATATATATATTTTATGAAAATCGATTATTTACTTGACATGGCTATACTTAGATAGATTTTTCTTAGTTCAGGACATTTCTCGATCCTTGAAAAAAACGGAAAAAGGAATGCCACATTCAATTAAATTGCCGGTTTATTCGAAAGTGTACGTTCTAATAACATTGATTTAGTCTGGTTTCTCATCTTGCTCAGAACAGAAGCTAAAAATCGCTATAGCAGGGTACACTACAAAATCTACCCGTGTACCGCTTTGTCTATTAGCAAAAGCAATATTTCGTTCCTTCTACCTAGTATATGAAACGTGCCAATGCACCGATAATTTATTGCCTGATATGGTCAAACAGTGTTGCTGTTGACTTTTCGTGATGTCCAGACCTTTAAAAAGTAATCAATGTTTCCCCGTTTTACAGTACAGGTTTAACGCAACAACCGTGACCCGGCCAATACAGGTAAAAAACGAGGTGGCTGCTCTAGCTTACAGCATCAGCGGCTGCTCGTTCAGTGGGCCATATGCGCGACTTCCGGAGGGTTAACCTTTTGTCTTCTACACGCAGGAGTCAGGATACTTTAGAATTTTCAAATGCGAATAACCTGCGCCTGCGGCATGTTCGGACAAGCGTAAAGTGACTTAATTACTTATGCTGTCGGAACTGACAAAAAGTTAAGTCATGGCAAACTTCCGCACTATGTTTTCTGAGGAATACTCATTGGATGACATAGATAAATGTCATTGCTACAAAGTGGTAAAGAAAATTCCCAAAGTGTTGTACAGAGTACTGCAGCTGGGAATATAATTTAACCTCAACCGTTGCACTAACATAACCAGACAGAGACTATATGGACTAGACTTTATGGAATGGCTAAAACATTATATTTCGCAAAAACTCCAACAATTTTAGATAATATGTCAATATTTTAATATCATGTACTGCTTTTTAGTTAGACATATATGAGAGTTAGAATGAATTAAGATTCGCGAATTCCCCGTATTTAGGCGGGTACTTTGACGCCCAACAGAAGTAATCGACAAAATATGATACTGTTTGAGTGCGTTGACCATAAAAGTGTCACATCATTTTAAATATTAGCTTGAAATGGGACAGATTACGACAAGAATTGAGCTAACTAGAACAACGCTACATCAATTAACGACTGTATCCGATACGTACAAATCAAATAACCGTGATTTAATCTTACTTTTAGAGGACCGAGTAAATAAACCAAAATTCACACAGCAAGCAGGAGTAAAACCAGCCATCTCAAAGTTGGTGCAAGTTTCATCGTGATTCCCACAGCTGAAAACACTCGTCTGAGAACGGCACATTTGAGAACAATTTGCTCCAACTAGCCGACCGACACGGAGTGCCGTTTTCAAATCATACCTCCGGTTGCGGTGTGCAATCAAAGCGCGCAGTGCAGTGTTCAATATTCCTGTCAGCTGCTACTGTTTGTTTCCGATCCGGCATTCGACGGGAGAATGAGCTCGCTGTCATTAAATTAGCCGAGCACGACGCCATTCATATCTTTCAAATCAAATATTTCGTCCCAGACTAGTGAAGCGCAATCTTCTGTGTGGAAAGGCAAGTTTTGATAATGCTTTAATTTAATCAAATTTTCAATACTATACTATTAAAAATCTATACTATTATCTATTGGAATTTGTTCTGCGACTTTTCTTTGCACTTCATTTTTATTGAATTTGGAAGCCTGCGGTGGTCCACGTTTTACGTCCGCGTCTCTTATCACCTATTTTATAAGGTGATTCTTTGACTATCTTTGAAAATGAACCAGTTTGGTTATGCAAACAATTCTTCCAATCTTATTTTATTGGAAAAAATGAAGTAGTCTTCTTTTTATTATATTCAAAATTGCACACAGTATTTTGTTATTTTGTGATTTAATGTTTTGCTATATATTTTTCAAGCTACATCTATTAAGGCGAAGGTACTTTTTTTCGACGATTTTAAAATCTAGAGGTACGACAGGTCACTTTATTCGTGGTTAAATAAAACGATGTACAAGCCTAGAAAATCAGCTATTCTACTTTAATTTGAAGAGTATGAATACTACGGATAATTTAAAAATAATAACACAAATAAGAAATGGTATTTATTGACGTAATTCAGTTAAGAAATTGAGAAAACGGCAAATGATGTGAAAATCATGAAACCATGTAGAGAAATGTTGAAAAAACGTGTATATTTCAGCAGTTGCGTCTGGTTTTGTACTTGCTAATGGCTTCTTCGGTGTTCTCGTCGTCGCCAGAGTGTAGAATAGAAGTTGTGCATTCCTGTTCACATATTTTTTGGAACCCTTTTTCGTCCCTTTTTCGAGAAATTTTCGTTCTTTTCTATCTGTTTCTGCCGTTTTGAGGCCTCTCCTTTTTTCTTTTTCTTTTTTTTGCGGCAAATTTTTTTCGGAGGCTTCGGAGGTTGTTTTTTTAGCTGTAGCTTCTTGCTCAGCTCGTAAAGACTCCAGCATCACCGAATCAATCAGAAGTGCAGCTTTACGTTACTTTTGGCCTCGATTCGATGGTTTGCGCAGTGGAGCTTTGGGAAATGGCTAAAAGTCTTCAATTGAAATTTATGGGCTGACCAATAGTTCCCCCAAACGGCTGACCTATCATGCTCCCCAAGCGAATGTTTCATGTTGATGCCCATATTTTTAACGATAAACCAACACAATGCTCGTGTTCAGCATTAATTTTTACGTAAGAAAAAACTCACTTGGCATTTTTTATATTGATCAAATGTACTGTACTAAGAACGAAAGACAATGGGTTCTCGCAGAACAACACTCGAAAAATTAAACGACACCGTAACTACTACAACCGATCGACGGTAACAACCGAAATGAAAGTCATTAACAATGTTCTCTACCGTATCTAATTCACACAACATGGGCGATTTCTGCAATAAGATAGCAAAAATAATGCCCTATACTTATTGTACCATCACACCTATTTGACACCATTCTTCTCTATGTATTTTAAATGTTCTTTGAATTAATGGCATTGTAAGGGAACAAGTATCCGGCGGTTGATGCCAATCGAGCTGACATTTTTTTGAACAAGCTAATTTCTTTGTTTGTTTAGTGTTTATTTGGTCAACTAGGAAACCAATCCACTGGGCATTTAATCTTCGTAGGCAATACGCATGGTCTTGTCTGAGTGAAATGATGACTGTTCAATCATGAATGAGGGCTGAGAATTGACAGTTCGCAGGAAAAATCAGAAGCTAGTTATCAGTTTGCATCAGTCATATCAGCACGAAGAACATGTTTAATTGTCATATCCATTGGCATTGTATTAAATACTTTCATGTGCTTTTAAGTAGTGCGTGCACTATATTATTGTCATATTTCTTCATGAGTATTAAATATTCTAGTTTGATTATTGACTTAAAAGAAGATAAGTTAGTTTCTTTCCGTTCTTATTGTCTCCAATCTTGTTCTAGTAATTAGTGTTTTTGCACACTAATTAGTTGTATATTTGATATACAAAGCTAGTCGTTTCAGGTATTTCGGTAGTGCTTATTTCATACAATTTAAAATATCTTTAGGTTAGCTTAACAACGCGCGTGAATAATCATAACAAAAATCGGCAACTTATTCAATTGTTCGCGGAGAAAAAAAAACAAATGTATAATTGTCATTTTATTTGCAACATAAATACCAAAGTTGGGTGATTCGTAGTTATGCTGCCTAAGCTCAACCCTCAAGAGCAGAAGACAAAAGATAAGCCCGTACAAAATTAAGCCTGTTCTAATGACCCTACCACTTCTAATTTTCCGATCTGTTTACTTCACAACCTTGCTCTCATTTGAGTACTATGGCTCTAATTTTCATAACTTTCCCTACCCAGTAATCTCTAGCTAATTGAATGTCGTTAAAATATAAAAAAGAAAATGTGACTAACATAGTCGAAATAAAAAAGGGAAAAAATAAATACCAAAGTTCAAAGTTGAATAATACTTGAATTGCGAAATCTTCAATTACATACGTATTACCATATCTATTACGATAAATGTCTCGAGAAACTAAAACCAATTGCTTTTCAGGATACTGTTTTTGGAATGTCGTGTTTCGCCGGAAACAAGGAATAATAAAATCGTTCACGTACCGTTTGATTCAATCAAACATAAGCAACACTCCCGACCATCGGCAGTCCGGAACTGAAGTTTCTTTTTCAAACGATAATTTCCAAATCAAGTCAACAAACGAAAAATATGTCATAAATTCTCGGCAGCCGGCTGCCCAGAGCAATAAACACATGATAACACGTCTGAGAGTTGTATAGATCGTATCACTTATCAAGGTGAATCCAGATTTGTGTAAGTTTTTACCCCATCCTTCTTATAGCATCTCGTTCCCGTGACAAACGTGGAGATGCAGAGGTATACATGGTCTCCATAACAACGTTTATTACACTAATATTCCTAATCGAGAGATTGACCTATTCTGCTATTTTTTTATTACATTCATATTGCATTTGTCCATTCAATTGCCATTGACTGATGATGAAGACACGTAAATAAACACTCATTTGTTCGGATATCTCTCGGATTTTTTGTATCAGTTGTTTGCTTTACGAGCGCAAGTTGTGTTTCGATTTTGGATTTAGTGTCTATCTGGTGCCAAGTCGGTGCCAGATGCGGATAAGGCGAAATCGAAAGGCGATCAATGATTTGTAGGTCAGGTGCTCTTCAGGCACAAAAATGCTTTTCGCCAAGATTTTTAACAAAGTTGCTCCCTAAGGAGAAAAGCAAAGCACAAAAAGTTACAGCCAATTCTGGGAAAATCTTCAAAAAATATCAAACCTAAAATCTTATTTTCAAAATGCATCCAGAAGCCCAAATTCTTTAAGTAATCAATCTTCGTTTATTTATATGGTCAAAGAAGAACTCAACACCTCGATCCATTTTCGCCACAATTTAAAAAATCAAACCTCAATGAAACAAATGCTACCATAAAACTAAAAAAATACTATCAACCGTTAACTGACTTGTCACCTGTACTCAGCCCACTCATCAATTTGTCCCGCTGGCTCAGATCATGTCAAGCTCATTACGACCATACACGACCCTAGGTACACAGACTGCAACCAACGCATTTTCACACCACACAGACAGACGGCAAACGTAATTTGCATTAGCGCCGATTTGCGAACTCGGTGCGTAGGAAGATTAAACAGAACCCCATGCGCTAGTCGTGAATTAAATAAACATTTATTTTCCGTTGCTTTTCGAACTGATTTATGACCGTCTGTGTTGTTCTTCTTTTTTACTCTACATTTGCAGAGCGGTGAAAGATTGTACATCAAAGTTGCTGACCTGCTGCCCAAGTTCACATTTCTGGGACCCAGTCTGGACGATGCGTTGAACCTTCAGCGGGAACACGAGCAGCTGCTGCGACAGATTCAGGTTAGTAGAAAACTTTTTGTCAACTGAATAACGATCTAAACTAACACACTTTCATTCAATTTTAGAACCTACCGACACCGCTGGAAGAGTTCTACCACAAAGTACAGGAAAAAATTTCATCCAACCAACGACCCGATCCGATTCTGATCGAAGAAATGGCCGCCTCTCTCGGTCTGGTATGGCAGGACGTCAAAAAGATGCTCCAGGAGCGGCGAGACATTATTCTGCTGAATGTCACCTTTTTCGAACGACTCGGCGAATGCTACGGAAAAATGAGCTCACTAGAAGTGGCCTGTAACGACACAATGATTCCGATCGAAATCGAGGCGGTCCAGGAGTTTCTGGAATCCTTCAAATCTCTTCGCACCGAAATGCTCACCTCAATCGCCAGTGCCTTAAAGGTAGGCAACCAGCTGCTGGACAGGCTCAGGGAGTTGGCTAACATCGGTACGCTAGATTCTCGACCCAACCACATCAAACAGGACGCCCAGCATGCCGTCAGTCAGGTGGAACGATGGTTGGAAGATCTATCGAATCGAAGGAACAATCTCGAATTGGCTTGGCAGTCCCGCAAGAATCAGCTGGAACAGTGCCTCACCCTAGCGATCCTCGCCAAAGAACTCACCGACATCGAACACAGTCTGAATAGTTCCAAAAATTCAAATCTCAGTTCCTTCACGTTGGGTGATTCCTCTGAGCAGGCGCGAGATTTGCTGGAAGTCTATCAGAATCTCAAACCGGAGGCTCTGTTGCTTCGCGATAAATCACTGAAAATCACGAAAGCAACCGAAGAACTCGTTTCCACGGGATGCTTCGCCGGCGATGAAGCGTGCTCGAAAGCCTACAGTATTCTCGCGGCTTGTACGGAGTTCCTGGACGAAATCGACCATCGTGAAAGTTTACTAGGTCAGTCCAGAGAATTCTTCGGTCGAGCCGAGAACCTTCTGAACAAGCTATCTCGAATCGAAATCGAACTCAGCAATCTTCAAATGCGACCAAGTTCACCAGCTGCCGCAACTTTGCCGGGTAAAGCCCTGCAGGAAGTTTCCGCAACAGTCGGGGACATCCTCCAATCCGGGTACTCACTGATAGACGACGTCGGTCGAACTAAACCGGAAGTGGCCGGTGTTCAGGAAATGGTCGAACGAATAGAGCAGAAGAAGATTGCCTTCGAACGGTACTGTCTGCAGCAAAGCGAACAGAATTTACGGCTGACAGAGGCACTGAATGATTTCCTCGAACGGTACAATCAGCTGTTCCGATGGTTGGAAGATACACGCCAGGAACAGATCGTTCAGGGTGACAGTATTCACGAGATGGGAGGCAGCTTGGCCGAAGCGAAGGAATGTTTGCTGTTGCATCATCAGCTCCTGAATGATTTGGAGGTGAGTGAGTTTTTAGGTTTTTCTTTGATTTTGGGAGTGTTTTGAAAATGAGTGGACGAGGGTGCCACTGGCTAACGTAGTTCTAGTTTGTTCATCATTATATTTAAATATTCTCTTCGCACCCTTTTGAAGATAATCGAATGTTTCTAGTGAGCATTTGGCTTTATGCGAAGAAGCAACCTTGGCTTTCAAATCTTATTCTGCCAGCGAAATGACCCTTGTCTAAAAGGTTTTGGAGCACGATCTTGAACAAATCCGGGAATGCCTATATTGTCGTTTTTAACGCGACGCTTGGGATTTCATCCGGTTTGTGCACTTTCTTCACCTATACATCCTTCGCCACTACAACGACTTGTTCGATGGAGACTTAATATTGTATCACTTCCGTATTATCTCACTTTATCTCACCGTACGGTATAATTGACCATATCCTTGGATGGTGTTGCGAGAAGCAGTGAGGCTATTCTCGTTCGCAGGCGCGTGAAAATGCTTTCTCGTTCACGGGAAATAGCGAGAACAGCAGTCTATGCTCTTAGTGCATCCGCAATCGCCTGTGGTGGTCAATGCATTTCTTGCTTGCGATGTAACACAGCACGCGAGCATTCACGAGAAAAGTTTCCAATGATTGAGCTACACTCTAAATAAAATCTTGGGTTTCTCGCGAGCATTCCCGCTCGAGATTTTGATTCACCCTGGCACGAAAGATGTAGAAGACAAGGCATGCTATTCTTACAGGCAGGCGAGCGAACTGGCTTGAAGAGATTCTCGCTCGTTTCGCAACACGCTTTAGAAGTTTTACGGTAACTCTGCTTCATTGAACACACCGGTTAAAAGATATATTAAAGAATTTTAATTTGATTGTTCAAGTACAAATAATATTTCGGTAGGCTGTTTGAGATATTAAAAAAACGATTTTCACGCGACAAGCGACCGAACAGTTTCATGCCGTAATACAGCAGGCCCGCCAAACAACACATCAGAACGTGTCTTCAATAAGAACTATCGAAAATTAATTATAAATATATTTCTTCTAATCACATCAAACAAATTGAAAATTGAGAATTCGGAACAGTTTTATTATGAATTTCAAGTCTTTTACTTTAATATGAGGAAAAGTTTTAACCAGAAAAAAAGATTTTTTAGCGAATTCTCTGACTTTAGGTTTGATTTCTGGTTTTGGACAGTGGTGTCATTGCATTTTATGGATGCAGCATTCTCATATTTTTTGAATTCTGGCATGGTCTTAGCTGCTAGAAGGAAGGTCTTTCTTAAAGATACACTTCAAGATAGCCCAGTATCATCCAATAGGACAAAGCTGTGGACAATTCGGCGGATTTATATCTTGCTCAACAAGATATACCTTATTCTCATGCAACCATGATGCCAAAACAATGGTGGAATGTTGTGCTTCTTGTAGAACGGAAGCATCCGTATTGCAGACATTAGAATTTATGGTTTCCTTGGTGTAGAAAATTGATGATTTTGGGCCACATGAACAAATTCCTTGCCACACATGAGCTTTTTGTCCAAATTTTTCCACCTGGATCGACTTTTTGAGGTCAGTAGCATCCTCACCAATGACCTTCGTATAAAATTGCGGACCTAGTATCATCATGGAATCCTCGTTAACATACGTTTCATCATCCGGATCGACATCGATTGATTGCGATGGATGAGTTTGACTACCTTTCGGTCCAAATTTGGGTCAGTCGGTCCTAGTTTTTTTACCTCCGCTGCCACCCAACACCTTTGATCTATTTAATTTGGGTGACAACGGCGGTTGTGTATGATCTCGCTGTATAGGCAATAGCACGACCACTATCGCCAATGCTATACTCATGTGGTCTTCCTGGGACATCATCATAGCCCAGGGATAGCATAAGAGTTTGTGTATTGGGCCGAAGTCCCAAGAGTTGCAGGTTCGAGTTCTACCTCTGCACAATGGTACCAAAGGGGTTTTTTGATTGCGTCAAAACTATTGACTTTAGATTTCTCCAATAATTGCTGTGCTCGGACGAAGCCCAGGACCGTAGATAGGTAGATAGTGTTGACAATGCTTAGTTCTTCGATTTGGGTTCGGCACGCGATCACTAGCTTGGACCGGGATTTGTCTGAGCTAAGGGCTTTGATTGCAGTCTGACTATCGGAGCAGAAGTTTATAACTCTGCCGGACAAATTCAGTTGAAGGGCTGATTGTACCCCGCACATAATCGCAAAAATTTCTGCTTGGAATACAGTACAGTATCTACCTAGTGAGTGAGATTGTTCCAGTCTCATTTCACGACAGTAGACACCAGCACCAGCACGTCCCTCCATCAGAGAACCGTCAGTGTAATAGACTACTTGCGTTTGTTGTTGTCTTTCCATAAAGCCAGACAACCACTCCTCTCGAGAGGGAATCTTCACATGGAATGTCCTGTAAGGAAAACTACAAGTGAGTGTAATATCGCTGGGAGCAAGAATATCTTCACCCCATGTAACCATTTGTGACCACAATCGTGTATGACTGGTAGCAAGATCAACATGATTACTGTTCCAAAGCCCAGTAACCTGCAGTCTGTATGCACATGATAGTGCTTCTTGTTTTAAGTGTATGTGTAATGGTTTGATATTTAGAAGTGCCTCAAGAGCAGCAGTCGGAGTCGTGGTGAAAGCACCAGTCAACGTTATGAGCGCCATTCTTTGCAGATGGTTTAGCTTTGACTGGACTGTCACCACCTCTCCCCTCTGCCACCACACAAGGCATCCGTATGACAGTATTGGACGTACAATTGTCGTGTAAATCCAATAGATGTATTTAGGTTTCGGACCCCAGGTCTTTCCAAAAGTTCGTCTGCACTGCCCGAAGGCCATGCACGCTTTCTTGACTCTGAACTCAATGTGAGCAGACCAATTCAGTTTTGAATCCAATATGACTCCAACGTATTTGACTTGATCTGCACACAGTAGCTCAGAATCAAAGAACTGCAAGGGACGAACCCCGGTTGTTATTCTCTTCTTCGTGAAAAGAACCATTGAAGTTTTGCTTGGGTTAACTGATAATTTAATTTGTCGACACCACTGTTCGACAGCTCTTAATGCCTGTTGCATTAAGTCAAAGATTGTTCCGATGCAAAATCCAGTAATTAGTATTTGGTAATCGTTAGCAAACCCGTAGGTTGGAAATCCAAGCTCATTGAGTTTCTTCAACAAGCCGTCAGCTACTAAGTTCCATAACAAAGGTGACAGAACGCCGCCCTGAGGACAACCGCAAATACTCAACTTCCGTATCTCAGCCTGTCGCAGTGACGAGCAAAGTATGCGGTTACTAAGCATTGCGTTTATCCAACCTGAGATACATGCAGGTATCCCATGACCGCGCGTCGCTTCCAGAATAGACTGGAAGGACACATTGTCAAAAGCACCCTCAATATCTAGGAATACACCCAAGCTAGATTGCTTGAGCGAGAAGGCTTTCTCAATATTGAAAACAACATCGTGAAGCAGAGTGCATTTTGTGCAGTGGATATTCAACTAAACTAACGTTCCTGATGAGATGATCGATTATCCGTTCCAAACCTTTCAGAAGAAAAGAACTTAAGCTGATAGGCCTAAAACTCTTGGCTTCTTCATAGCTTGAGCGCCTTTGGGAATAAATCTAACAGTTCTTTCTCGCCATGCTTTCGGGATACACCCGGTAGCAAGACTGGAAAGCAAAATCTTTTTCAAGACATGTTGAAGAATATCAAATCCGTTTAGCAGCAGCACGGGAAGTATTCCATTTTTTCGGGTGATTTGTATGGAGCAAAACTGTCAACTGCCCACTTGATCGATTCAGTGGAAACCAATGTGCGTGCTAACGCCCACGAGTCCGAATCACCAGAACGAGATCTGTGAACATTGTTCAACTCCGGATCGATACAACCTGGAAAGTGTGTGTGTGTCGAATAGACAATTGAGAACATCTTTTTTGTCCGTCACATAAACACCATCTCTGGTTTTTAAGGAGTTCATCTGAAAATCATTCGATTTGGAGAGAATTTTATTTAATCTGCTAGCCTCGTTCAGACTAGAGACATTAGTGGATAGGTTTTGCCAGCCAGCCCGTTCTGTAGATCTAAGACATTTCTTATATGCACTACGAGCTAACCTGAAAGCCCTGACGCCAGTTCCAAGCTCTTCTCATAACCTTCTTCATTCTTTCAAGCTCAGTTCTCCACCAAGGGGTTCCCCTAGTCGATTTAACAGCACGAAGTGGACAAGCTTCTTCGTAGGATGCTAATATGAATGAGTTTGTCGTATCCACGACGTCATCTAAGTCGTCTAGTTGACTAATTGTTGGAAAATATCCATGAAATTTAGTCGCCAAGTTTTCCAAAAAGAGGTCCCAGTTTGTAGATTTAGGATTACGATATGTTACCACATTGAAGGTGACATCAAAATGATCGAAAAATATATATTTATGGTCGGATAGAGACGGTCCAGTTTCATTTGGAACCTGCCAATTTGCCAGCTCATGCAAAATTCTATCAGAGCAAAGTGTTATGTCTAACAACTCCTCCCTCCCAGATCTCGCAAAAGTTGGTCGGTTTCCCACATTCAGAATATGGAGATTTGTACTACTTATGTACTCCATCAGTTCGGAGCCTCTCAGATTGATGTCTGAGCTTCCCCAAATGGTGTGATGAGCATTCGCATCACTGCCGATAATGAGCGGAAGCCTATTTCTGCTACAATATGATAAAACGCTTTTGAAATCATCAGAAGGAGATAACTCGTTATGCGGTAGATATGCTGAACAATATATATATTTTTTGTCTACGTTTCCGACAGTCAGTGTAACTGTGACAACACAGATATCGCGAGTTGTGAGCTCCGATATGAGACACGCGTCAATAGCCTTATTTGCAAGAAGGTGCTACGGAAGCTTTACCTTCCCGCATTAGTCGAGATAAATTCATAGTTGCTGTACGTTTATGCTGGAGATTGATTTGTGCTATTCTAACCATTGTTGATTAGAGAACTGTACATTTCATTTCCAACATAAATTGCACAACAACTAGAGGACACCAATCGAGTTGGGATGTTAACGCATATAGCGAGCCATATCAGGTTTAAATGGGACATGATCATTTGATTCCCACGATTTGCGAAGAAAATAATGGTCCACTGTGTCAGAGATTCGCATAACACAGTAAGGGCAAAACCCAAAATGCTCCGTGCGCGACTGGCATATTTTAGACCCACCAGTCACGGCACGGAACTACACCTTGACTTAGGGTCTCCTACTTTCAGTCGCCTCCTACGACATGGGAGCAGGACCCCAGTGGCTCAATTCTTGAGCGGATACCACACGGCCTCTGGGCAGGTTCATCTGTAATCGAAACTCAACAAAACTTTACCGAACTACCATCAGCCGAGAGTCTCAGCAAACCCCCAGCCAACAAAAATTCGGCAAAATTAAGCGGATCATCGGTGACAAAAACTTCGGTGTGTAGAGCGAACGTTCCGCTGCGTAATGCAGCATACTGGGGAGTTCGCCCAACTCTTCCCAGGCTCCGTTCGCCATTGAGAATGTTTTAAACCCCCTCAACAATTTTACCCATAGCACGGGTCGCATGACACTATGGAATCGGGGTTCCCTGTTTGGTAGATTTTTACCACTGGAACAGGTAGTCCGTAGTGTAATTCTTAGCCGGTTGAAGCAACCACTACTGACATTACACGGCTTATCTAGGCTGTTCGCTGAACGAAGCTGACATTGAAGGACAGCTTCCATAGATGACCGAACAGCCGCAAAAGGAAGGAAGGATAACGAGAGGAGAGGGATTTGGGCTAAGCGCTTATTTAAAGGTGGCGCTGGCTCGCCTTGTCAGGGCTGCTTTAGGGCATGTGGTATTTAGGCCTAGAACGTATAGGGCCCACTACCTCGTCCTACCACACCCGCAGTCAGCCCCCGCTGCTGGTTCGGTTCGCGAATCACAACTAGTTGCTATCGCAATTAAGCATTATCCACCACATATGACCCGCCCGGTTGCTTGCAGCTCAGCATCCCACATAACGTTCCTCCACCACCACGGGGCCCGGGAAACAAATATTGGTCACAAAAAGCCACTTTGCATACTTTGTTTTCCAAAAATAATCTAGACTATAAAGGATCAAACTTTTCTCTCCATTTTTTTCAAATGACTATTCTCTAAAATGACACATCCTACAAAAAAAATGTTGCATGAGTGATTTTCACATCCATCGACTCTTACACTGAAAAAAAAATCGATTTTAAAAATTTAAAGTTTATTTACAAAAAAACATCTTTGATTTGGATGAAATTTTGTTCCAAGATAGGTATTTATGTTCCCTACCTACCGTCAAAAATTCAAGTTAGGCGCTTTCAAGGAAAAAAAGTTATTTGAAAAATACATTTTCTTGTCCAAACTAATTTTTTTTCATTGCATTTTGGAAGATCTTTGTTAAATTCATTTTGATTTAAAATGATACTTAGAAATACGTTCTGTAATAAAATTACAGTTTTGTATGCCAAATAGTATGATATTTAAAAACATGTGTAAAGTTGTTAGAAAAACTTTTTAGCGATAAGTTCTCCAGCATACAATCATATTTAAAATGTTTCTCTTCTCTTTATGTTTTTATTGACAAAATATAAAAAAATAAAAAAATGGCTTTTTTCGCAATTTAATTTTTTTACACAACTTTTTGTTTTTGAGAAAAACGACACAACATTTTTTTCAGTGTATATTTTTTTCGTACAGACGTATTCATTCCCTGTAGATAGTTCTTAGGTAGTTTTGCTGTATATAATACAGTAATCGCACAAAAAAAATTAAAATTAATGCACTTAGAAGGGTCTACGCCCTTTTTAAAAAATTGCTCTTGTATCAAAATATTGCAGTAATATCACGGAGATTCATAAACCGAACACAACTGCAAAGTTTTTGCGGTCAGCCGGTTTCTCGTGGAATCCCTCTCTTTACAAAGTATTCACAGTTATTTGGTCTCTTCGGGAACGTTCCATGCTTCATAATAATAAAAAATACTTCCGAACATTGTAAACGCGAAAAATAGGAAACAAATGAGCTATAAGTAAAAATAAGAATTTAAGGATAGATGAAATCCTCATGCAACATCTCATATCTCAATAACTGTGAGTGACAGCGACAGCAAATCTTCGGCAAAATCAACTATAACTTTTGGTTTAAAAGTCAATTTTCTAAAGCCTGCTATGATCAATTTTCTTAACAAATAATATTGCAAAGAGATGGCGCTTTTTCCACACACACAGACATTGTAAAATATGTCATATCGCTAATAGCGATAGATTTAACTCCAATGAACAGTGGTGTAACAGCGAGAAGAGGGGGGGGGGGTGCATTTTGGGACAAACCAACACCCCCCCCCTCCCCCCGAAATATTTTAATGAAATTTGAAAAAAATGAATATGTTCAAAAAATGTACCTAACACTTTAAATAATAAATACTAAATACTTCTCTATTCTCACTTGTAAAAAATATCATATGAGAATTTTTACGCAGCGCACCTGGATTCGAGTTCGAGTTTCGGGTTCGAAATTTTTTATAAGAGATTTTTCTAACTCGAAGAGGCGAATGACCTTAAGGTTATATCCTCTATAATGGAAATAAAAATAGTAGATCATGGCGAATCGGGAAGCTAAATAGTTTCTGGTATCGTGACAACACTGGCAGCTAATTGGTTCACGAAACCGACATCGGTACCGAGATAAATTTCGCCACATTCTGTAGTCCTTCACTGACGGCGAACATGACCTGGAGAGTGTGCGAGAAGCATCCCCATAGCGACTATTCTCAGGCGACTCCGCATTGACCAACGGAACCCTGCTACTGTACGAAGAACGACGACCGGCAAGCTAAAGTGGAAGACGAAAGCAGACATTTCGGCCGAGCAGCGGGATAAAGAACAAAGATGCGGATGATCTAACAACAAGTACTGTGATGGCTTGTGGCGTTAAAATGCCGTGAAAACTGTAGTGACTCAGTAGGCGGCGTACAGCTTTCTGGGTAAATGAGTCGCTCGGTGCGCTACACGCTGCATGTCTCAGAGCCAGAAGGCGGGCTCGGAGAGCAATATCGGAGAGTGCAAGAAGAGCGCAAGGCGACGTTTCGGGAAGCTAGGGCCGCTTTAAAACGGAAGATCAAGCTTAGGTAGCCAGTTTGCCATAAGGAGCTGTGCTGCAAAGTAGACACCAATCTCTGGTGGACGCGAACCGAGTCGTGATGGCGAATGAGGGCCCGTTGATGCCAGCTGAAATGTGCCCTGGTAAACTAAAGATAATCGTTGAGGATCTCTTCACGAAGCACGATCCAACTACCTGTTCACCGACACCGTACGGCGTAGAAAAAGGTGCAAACACAGACGAGTGGCAAGTGATTAACGACGAGTTCAAAGAAACGTCGATGCGACTAAAATTAAAGAAAAACCCCGGCCCGGATGGACTTTAAATAATAAATACTAAATACTTCTCTATTCTCACTTGTAAAAAATATCATATGAGAATTTTTACGCAGCGCACCTGGATTCGAGTTCGAGTTTCGGGTTCGAAATTTTTTATAAGAGATTTTTCTAACTCGAAGAGGCGAATGACCTTAAGGTTATATCCTCTATAATGGAAATAAAAATAGTAGATCATGGCGAATCGGGAAGCTAAATAGTTTCTGGTATCGTGACAACACTGGCAGCTAATTGGTTCACGAAACCGACATCGGTACCGAGATAAATTTCGCCACATTCTGTAGTCCTTCACTGACGGCGAACATGACCTGGAGAGTGTGCGAGAAGCATCCCCATAGCGACTATTCTCAGGCGACTCCGCATTGACCAACGGAACCCTGCTACTGTACGAAGAACGACGACCGGCAAGCTAAAGTGGAAGACGAAAGCAGACATTTCGGCCGAGCAGCGGGATAAAGAACAAAGATGCGGATGATCTAACAACAAGTACTGTGATGGCTTGTGGCGTTAAAATGCCGTGAAAACTGTAGTGACTCAGTAGGCGGCGTACAGCTTTCTGGGTAAATGAGTCGCTCGGTGCGCTACACGCTGCATGTCTCAGAGCCAGAAGGCGGGCTCGGAGAGCAATATCGGAGAGTGCAAGAAGAGCGCAAGGCGACGTTTCGGGAAGCTAGGGCCGCTTTAAAACGGAAGATCAAGCTTAGGTAGCCAGTTTGCCATAAGGAGCTGTGCTGCAAAGTAGACACCAATCTCTGGTGGACGCGAACCGAGTCGTGATGGCGAATGAGGGCCCGTTGATGCCAGCTGAAATGTGCCCTGGTAAACTAAAGATAATCGTTGAGGATCTCTTCACGAAGCACGATCCAACTACCTGTTCACCGACACCGTACGGCGTAGAAAAAGGTGCAAACACAGACGAGTGGCAAGTGATTAACGACGAGTTCAAAGAAACGTCGATGCGACTAAAATTAAAGAAAAACCCCGGCCCGGATGGAACACCAAACTTGGTGCTGAAAGCTGCGCTCGTGGCATATCCGGACATGTTCAGGGTAGTGCTGCAGAAGTGTCAAGCTGAAGGCAGTTTCCCCGAAATGTAGCAGGTAAGCTGGTGTTTCTGCCAAAGCCAAGGACACACGTGGAAAACTCATGGAAACAATTATCCTTAACAGGCTAACGAAATGCACGGAGAGTGGGCGCGGACTGTTCAAGATGCAGTTAGGATTCCACAATGAAGTATCGACATTGGAGGTAATTAGGACAATTGTCGTGAGTACTGAGAAGGCATCTAAACAGAAGCTAAGAGAAGATCGATACTGCGCTGTAGTTACGATTGATGTGAAGAATCCGTGCAACAGTGCCAGCTGGGAAGCCATCGCTGCAGCGCTGAATAGAATAACTATGCCTAAAGAGTTACTTTTGGAACTTTTTGGAACGGGATGTACGAATTTGGATCTTGACACTGCGGCTGCCCAGGAAACTGTTGGTTTCGCGGACGACGTGTCAACGGTGATGGGTGACACACTAGATGGAGTGAAGGTATCGGTGACGGAGACAATACACGCGATCGATAACTGAATGAACGGGGTCAAGCTGTAGATAGCTCACCACAAGACAAGGTGGTGTTGTTGGGCAGCAGGTACAAAACCGTTCAGAGGGTGCAGATCGACGTCGGAGGGCACGTGATTGCATCGAAGCGTGCACTGAAGTAATTGAGAGTGATAATCGACGACCGATTGAGCTTCACCAACCACGTTGTCGAACGTCTGCGAAAATTCAACGCCAACGAACGCAAAAGCGAGGATCATGCCAGACGTCAGCGCCCCAAGAAGCAGTCCCAGACGTCTACTATCTAGTGTTTCGTCATCGATACTACGATATAGGGTTCTTGCCTAGAGTGCAGTGCTGAAAACCAAGCAAAACCGCGAAAAGGACGTTCCGGTTGACGGCCGTACGAGTCGCGAGTGCGTAGAGAACAATATCGTCTTAGGCAGTATACGTTATCGCCTGGATGTATCACACGGTGGAGGCTACAAACAAAAAATGTAAGGAAGATGATAAGAATCAGTTCTATGACGACGTGGCAGCAGGAATGGGACAATATGGAGAACGAAGAGACACCTACCGGCTAATTCCAAACCTGTTGACGTGGGTCAATAGAAAGCACGGAGAGGTGAACTTCCACCTGTCACCTCTTCTGTCGGGCCACGGCTGCTTCTGGAAGTATCTTCATCGGTTCGAGCACGCAATGTCATCATTGTGCCCGGAGTGTGAGAATGTCTAGGACACACCGGAGCATGTGGTCTTCGAATGTCCGAGGTTCGAAGCGACGTGCAGAGAGCTGCTCGAAACGAGCGGACTGGACATCAACCCGTATAATGTCGCCTACAGAATGACAAGCGACGTAAACACATAGAACGCAGCCAACGGAGTGGTGATGCTGATCATGATCGCCTTACAACAAAAATGGCGTGATGAACAGCGAGCAATGGTTTCGGGAGAGCAATCACCGCCGGGAAACTCCGCAGGATTAGGATAGATTCACCGCCGAGGATTAGTTGAGTAGGCTGCGATAGAGTACCGAGTATGGGTTGTCGGGACGCCACGCTTCATCCGGAATCGCCGAACTGACCTCAGCACCTAGCTGATTGGCTCGGTTTCGGGAGAACTTCTCTCGCCGTGGAAGTCTCTGACCGAGTAGGCCAGGTCTATCGTCGGCCACTAGACCGCCCAAACCCGTTCTCTGAGTTGTTTTGTAAATTTTTTTCCTGCTCAGAGCGTTTTCGAAAAATTTTCTTGCTACGCCCCTGCCAATGAAAATAAAATAATAGAATATGCTTTGTAAAACGCGTTATAAATATATCAGAATGTAAAAATCGAAAATAAACTTCTAGCGTAATAATCGGAACGGGGTCCTTTAGTATAAAAATCGCTTGAAAGGAATTCTCAGCCGCAAAACTCGGCAAGGATGAGCATCCAGTTTAAGAAAAAGGTAGGTTAAAAATAATTGATTCATGCGTAGAAACTTCCGTATATCGTGACGCTCAAAATAAAAAGTTGGCTAAACAAAACTACATTGTAAGGATATATTTGTTTGCGGTTCTTATACTGAAGGTTTTTCGTCCGACATACAGAGGAGAGCCCCCGTTCGGTTTTTATACTCGAAGTTTTAATCCGAGTTCTGCATTCTAATACATTTGAAGTAGCTTTAACGAAGTAAGTTCTGTCCGTGCACCTGTTATTTTCGGTCACAGAATTTTTTGGTCTTTGACTCCAAGGAACATTCGCCTTAAATCTGGCTAATTGTTACTCACAGTCCCATAAAGTCACGTTTGATCAGTCGTTTGATTGAAACACATAGTGTGTTTTAGTTTTAAGGGATTTGCGTCAAGCCGGCGCTAATCTATTCCGACAATACGTTAGTGTCGGTTTCTGATGAGGCGAAGCCGAAACGCAACATAGTATGAAATAAGGACTTGTGCCCTCCTGTACAAAGACTGGTTTATACCAACAAATTTTCACCCTAGTGAGAAATTTTGGTTTTTACCAAATTTTCCTCCTTAGGGTGAAATATAACATAGTGCCCATAAAGTAGTCAAACGAATCGATTTCAGTTACATTTACAGTTCGCTCAATCCGAAACATTGTTGACTTTCGAGTCAAGAGAAGATATCTCCATAATGATAGTACCATCAACCAAATAATTGTTTTTATCTATTGTCCGCATTGTGTGGAAAAGGGTACAACCTTCTAATGCAGCAATATTCGCACATTAGTCAGCGAAGTTTGGCATACACAGACATAAAGGGCGAACACGAAATTATTGCGACACCGAAAATGTCATGCCAATTTTCTTATAATGTTTAAAATCAAACCAAAATTTTAGGGTAGTTTTATACATATGTTTACTTCAAAAATCAAAAGAAAAGTTAATGAGTATAATATTGAATGCATTTTCGCTTGATGCCCTCCATCAAAGTCTTTACAGTGTCATCCGGTACCAGTTTCTCAGTTTTTTTCCATTTTCTTAACATGTCCTTCTCGTCTTTGACTGTCTTCTTGCTCTTCCGAAGTTCCCGCTTCATCATTGCCCAGTACTGCCCCACTGGGCGCAGCTCCGGACAGTTTGGCGGATTCATGTCCTTTGGAACAAAATGGACAGAATTGGCCTCATACCACTCCAGGACACTTTTAGAATAGTGGCAGGATGCCAAATCTGGCCAAAATAGCGGAGCTTCGTCGTGCTGCTGCAAGAACGGCAAAAGGCGCTTCTCGAGGCACTCAGATTTGTAGATATCGCCATTTACTGTGCCCTTTGTCACGAAAGGCTCACTCCTCAGTCCACAAGAGCAGATGGCCTGCCAAATGAGATATTTGGAGGCGAATTTCGACATTTTCTTCTTCTTAAATTTGTCGTCCACATAGATCTTGCTCTTGCCGGTGAAAAACTCCAACCCCGGAATTTGCTTAAAATCGGCTTTTATATACGTTTCGTCGTCCATCACACAGCAGCCATATTTTGTCAGCATCTTCTCGTAGAGTTTCCGTGCCTGAGTTTTAGCCGACGATTGTTGCCGCTCATCGCGGTTTGGGAAGTTCTGTACCTTGTATGTATGTAGTCCAGCTCTCTTCTTTGCATTCTGGACGTAGCTTTGCGACATGCCGATCTTTTTGGCCAAATCACGGCTTGAGACGTTGTGATTTGCTTTAATCATCCGTTTCACCTTTCCCTCCGTCTTCTTGTTCTCCGGTCCCGGTTTTCTTCCAGCTCCTTTGCCGTGGTCCAACGTCAACCGCTCCTGGAACCGCTTCAACACTCTGGAGACGGTTGAATGGTAAATGTTCAACATTTTTCCCAACTGCCGGTGCGACAGGTCAGGAAATTCCAGGTGTTTGGAAAGAATTTGTTCTCTCGACTCGCGTTGGTTCACCTCCATTTTCGTTGAATCGAAAAACACGACTTCGAGTTTGACAGCATGTAAACAATACACATCAATGAGAAAGTGTGCAAAATTTGGTTGATTTTTAGCCAATGGTAAAAAAGTTATGCCCTGTTGAATGTGTCGCAATAATTTCGTGTTCGCCCTTTATCATAGTTTCGGAATGCAGATTTACCTTGTGGAAAGGGCGCTGCTTTAAGTTTTCAAAAAATACGATATACCTAAATTAATCAACTCTATGATGAGATGCTTCATCATTTTAATCAAATTTATATTTGTATTTGTATTTGTATAAAAAAAAGTCCAACTGACAATTTGTCTTAATGAACTATACTAAACTAAGGTAAACTAAACATAATTAAAATAGTGACAGTACACGACGACGAAACTGCGAAGAGCTCATGACGAAGTCAAAAATTTCAGCAAACTCGTTGAAGCGACGACTCATTGCTAAAATTGGACTATTGGTAGCGTAGTTAGTGCTGCGCATTTCAGAATTCAGCAGGGCTCGAGGGCGAAGAGAACGGGTAGGCGCGTAGAGGTTGATTTGCGCTAGTAGCTCCGGATCATCATATTCAGTCAGCAGAATCTTAGACACGAAGGTAGCTTGCGCTGCATGTCTCCGGCGTGTTAAAGTATTAAGTCCTAAAAGACGACAACGGTCCTCGTACGGTGGCAGGTTTAATGGATCGTTCCACGGCAATTCACGTAACGCATATCGTATGAATTTACGCTGGACTGCTTCGATCCTAAGGCTCCACGTAGCTTGATACGGGCACCAAACGACGTTTGCAAATTCCAACTGCGGGCGCACCAATGAGCAATAAAGAGCCTTGAAGCATAGAGGATCCCGAAATTCGTTGGATATTTTGAAAATAAATCCCAGCAAACGATTGGCTCTGTCGATGGTCGCTGAGACGTAATGAGTATACGTTATCATCAAGAATGACTCCTAGATCCTTCACGTGGTCGACGCGTTGTAGTAGAGTTCCTGCGATGTTATAGTTGAAGGTAAGCATATTTCTCGTTCGATAATAGCTGATGACAAAACATTTTGCAATGCTAAGGACCATCATGTTTCTTACACACCAGCTATAAAAGGTGTCAATAAGATGCTGTAGCTCACGGCAATCGGCTTCATTCCGTATAACAAGAAAAAAAATTAAGTCGTCGGCAAAAAACAGCTTTCCTCCACGGCTTAGAACGAAAACCGCATCGTTCACGAACAGTGAAAAAAGTAGTGGACCTAGCGTACTACCTTGAGGAACTCCGGAAGTGTTGAAAAAGGATTCTGAAACAATATCGCCAATTTGAACAACGACTTCACGGTGTACAAGGTAGGATCGAAGCCAATGGCAGAATCTAGTAGAACACCCTAGCTTATCAAGCTTTGATATCAGTATCTCATGATTAACTCTATCAAAAGCTGCCTTTAGATCGGTGTAAATAGTATCCACCTGCAATTTCTTAGACATTTGCTCTGTGCAAAATGACGTAAAGCAGACGAGATTCGTCTCGACTGAACGTCCTGGGAAAAATCCGTACTGAGATGTACTAATGTAGTGTCGACAAGCAGAAAATAACGCCTCGTTGAAAATTGATTCAAACACTTTAGATTCGACTCCTAGCGAAGTGATTCCGCGATAGTTCGCTATGTTGCGTTTGTCACCTTTCTTAAATACCGGGAACATTACTGAGCATTTCCAATCCTCAGGAAACGTTTGCTGCTGAAGCGATAGGTTAAAAATATATGCAAGTGGTGTTACAAGTAAGTCCGAACATTTTTTCAATACAGTTGAAGGTATAACACTGAGGCCGGGTGCATAAGATGACTTGGTTTTCCGAATTGCAGATATAACCATTTGTTCAGAGACAGTAAACACATCCAAATCAACAGCACAAGCAGGAACGTCGCGAGAGGCATTTTCGAGTTCGTTTGCGGTTGGCGAGTCAGTTGAAAAAACACTCGAGAAGAATCTGGCAAACAGCGTACATTTCGCCACAGTTGTCGTAGCTTCTTCGCCGTCGTAAAGCATCCTTGATGGAAGTCCAGTTTCTTTTCGCTTCGTGTTGACAAATGACCAAAAGCCCTTCGGGTTTCGGCGTAGATTATTCTGGATGCGGTTTACATAGCGTTTGTACAGAAGCTTGTTGTAACAACGATACTCATTACTGGCTAAAGTGAACATGCGCTTAGAAAGAGGACACCGTCGATTTGTGTACGCACGTAGGGTTTTTGCTCGAGTACGTTTTAGCTTTCGAAGAGTGCTGTTTGACCAGGGCGG
This sequence comes from Topomyia yanbarensis, assembly GCF_030247195.1. Taxonomy (NCBI): domain Eukaryota; kingdom Metazoa; phylum Arthropoda; class Insecta; order Diptera; family Culicidae; genus Topomyia; species Topomyia yanbarensis. The sequence goes on along the minus strand of NC_080672.1, from coordinate 415,638,188 downwards.
CTTGCTAGGAGGCTGACATTTAGGCACTGAGGTCTCAACACAGTTCAGTAGTAGTCGCTTGTAGATGGCAACTGCAGCATTAACACTCACTTGGGCATGCAGTACACTCCAATCAATTTGCGACAGAGAACTGCGCAGCTTTACAAAATCAGTTTTGCGAAAGTTGAGACGGTCGACAGAAAGAGTTTCTACATACTGAACTGATCGAATTGTGCCAATTGAGATTTCAAGCGCGGGATGAAAGTTGTCAAGTGGAACAATCACGCTGGATGCTTCATTGACGGAACATACAGGTATAATAGTTTCACTAACAAAGACGAGATCCAGAAAGCGTGACTGGTGGTTAGGAATCATGCTGGCGATGTTGGTTGTCGAAGCAATCGGGTCTGGGTAAGCGTATCCGTGTCGTGACGGCACCCAAATGAGCCCTAGCTGATTGAAATCACCAAGGACAATCATCACGCCATCCGCGCCAGCTTGTGAAGAAGCGTTATTCACAGCATCCATGTGAAGTTGCATGATATTGCAGTCGAGTCGCTTTTCAGGAGGAATATAGACAGCACCAATATAAAAGTTCCTCGATGGAGTTGTAATTCTAACCCAAACAGCCTCAACACTGGTTAAACTACCTACATCAATCTCACATGAGGCAAATGCGGTGGAAACAGCAATCAAAACTCCTCCTCCACGTCCGCGAATACTGTTGCCACTATTTCGGTCCGCACGGTATACGGTGTAAGCGTCGCCGAAAAGCTGCACTAATGTTATACGCGCATCGAGCCATGTTTCGGTGAAGACGCAAACATCGTAGTCACCGTCCACAGCAGCTAAATACACGTCATCAATTTTCGTCTTAAGCCCTCTTGCGTTCTGATAGTAAATCCGCAAACCATCAGTGTCATGTGAGAGGTGTCGTGCTGCATTCCAAGTTTCAGGACTGCGGGCTCGATGATCACTATCACCGCAAATAGCGCGGGGAGAGCAGGATGTACTGTTGTCAGGAAGGGGAACAAGCTGCGATACGGAGGGAATGACTGCGTCATAACTGTTGTGTCCAGCGGCTGACTGCAACGGGAGGCATATTGAGCGGACAGATGCGATGCGATCGAAATTATCATTTTGACATTGAAGGTTCGCTGAAGCGGTAGAGTCGATTGAGTTGTGTTCATCAGCAGACTGTAAATGAAATTTACATTGAGGGTGTGCAACATATCTACTATTAAAGAATGTCGATCTCATAAAAATTTCACGCTTTTTAACACTTAATTCTATATACCCTCATTAACATAGATCACACCCATACACTTTTTAAGAGATTACTATTTACGCTTATAAATCCTAAGACCTGAATTCCACGAAGTTTGTGCAAAACAACGACCAAGATCATTCCGCGAACTAAATACTTCAGTTCTATGACGTAAGGGTTCTATGATGCATTTTTAGATCTTTAAACCTGTAATCCGATCAAATTTTAGTGAGCTCAATTCGATGAACCTCGTCGAGTATCTACCGCATTCATTACTTACTTACGTACGGAGTTTCAAGGACGGCATAGAGTCGTCCAATACTTATCAATATAGAAGCCTATATCTATAATCTTATAGCAGATTGAGGATCACGCTCGTAGATGTCAAAACCTATACTGCAGAGAGATTTCACTACTAGAAGGCTATATCACCCTCCCGAATATACCACATTGCCAAAATGCAATATTTTCGAGGTTGTTTCGTTTTGGCCAGCTTTTTACAATTATGGACCACTACGGAGCGTTAAATTGTAATTTTTAAAATAGCCTTTTGTGGATCCATCTTATACAAGAGAACGACGATGGTGAAAAGTCTTGAAAATGGACACTTGAAATGGAAATAGTTCAAACTTTCTGTCGAAAATAGTTACAATCTTGGCGCCAAGATGATTCAGAAAGTGTTCAAAAATTACTGTACGAACAAACTTGTAAACACCAAGGGACATGTGAAATGATCGTCATTAATAACTTGATACTCATCCCTAGAATAAAATTTAATAGACCATCTCTAACGAAACACATTTTCTTTCTCGCCCGCACAGATCAAAGGCAACGAGATAAACAACCTCCTGGTCCGGCTGACCCCGAGCTTGGAATATCTGGAGGACGAACAGCGCGATGACGTCCAGCAGAAGATCGACGTCATCCGGCAGAAGTGGATCGAGCTGAAAAACTACATCATCGCTCGGGTCGATCTGCTAAAGCTGTACATTCGATTCCACCAAGAGGCCGAAACACTGCGCAATCTGTTCGAATCATTCGAGATCCAGAAGGCAACCTTCCGAAGCGTAGAGCACGATAAGCCACTACTACAGGCCGCACTGGACAACAGTCGGCAGCAGTTGGGACAATTGAAATCGATCGGAGAGCAGTGCATCGATGGGTTGGAGAAGGTAGGAGAGATTTCGCGCCGATATATAAATAAAGACGTTTCAGATTACAAAGCAAATGTATGTGTGCATTAAATAAGAACCCTTTCGAGTACCTCCTGTCGAAGCAATAAATAATTGACAGCGAGTGTCAAGTCAAGCGTAGTGCAAAATCGCAACAGTCCTAGTCATCTTCATCAGCGGTACCACCCAAATCAAATTTGCAGTTTGTCATTTCGAAAGCTTGTCTCCCGGCGCGGGATCTGACAGCCAGACAAAACAAGACAAGTTCTTCAACCAGCATAATCGCATTGGATTGGATGAATTGCATTTGCACTTTGCTTCAAGCTAAGCACCAGGTTCCCGGGGTGGATACCGACTTCGAACCGACAAACAGCACACACGATTCAAAAACTTGGATCGTGGCCAGCGGAAAATTATGGGCGCACATTTATGTATGTTCCGCGCTCATCTGTTGCATCCCCACCCACCACCATCTCTTTCCCGGGCTGGTGGATTCTGATGTACAATCCCGTTGGGATCGTTTTACACGTCTTTTACGCGGCTCGCTGCCAGCGATCGTCGGCCCGTTGCGAACCCTTTTGAAATGATTTAGTGAGCTGGTGCTAGGTTCAGTAGCATCAGGGTGGTCCTAAATTATGAGATGAATCGGAATTCTATATTTTAAGAACAATTTTTATCATACATAACAATTATGAGATAAGTGCAACGATCCTGATGACACTATCATACCTTGAATTAGACAATATATTACGACTGGATTATGATAAAAGATGTCATACGATCATATTTTCCGTTTAGGTTTCACCAAAATTCCAATAATGATCTTCCCTAACACAAAAAGGAAGAGCAGCATTCTAGTTAACATTTCATCGGGTGCCTGTATATCAACGAGAACGTTTCGAATTGGGCAACCCTTTCTGGTAAAAATATCCTGCGGCCTACTAAGCGGAAATGTTGTTTATTTTTGTCTTCGCTGGCAGTATAACATTGTTATCTAAATTTTTCTTATAGCTTCGTAGGGTTACATAAAAATAAGCAAAAATTTCATAGCAACCCAAAAATAAACACCACACGGGAAAAACATGGCGGAAAATTACAACCTGCATTTAATTTTACATTCGAATATGGCGAAACAAAACAGCATCAACGCTACAAAACGATTTTCCTGCCGTTAAAAATAAACACTCTGCAACATAATTAATCACATCAGGTTCAAAGTCACACCTGCGCTGCTCGCGTCGGACGCCACGCGCTTAACCGTCAAATGACGGATCTGTGTTTAGCGGTTGTCATTTTTCCGTAGATTGAATAATTCACACCTGGCCGTGCGCAGCCGTCGCGCGCGTTAGATCCGGTCGCCGGTCTGGCCCCTGGTCGAAAGAGTGAGGAGGCGTGTTTTATGCGTACAAATTAGAAATATTTTAGCGATTATCTTCTCAAGTTCTTTTGAAGTTGAGCGCGAAGTGGAATCGAGGGGGATAGCTTGGAAAAGTTTTTTAATGTTTTGACGGCACCAGTCAACAAATAATGTGTGAAATAAAAATCCACGTCAGCACGATTATGAGGGAGGTGGTTTTATCTACAGCTGGTTCTCCGTTGTCATTGTTTATTTGTAGAAAGGGTTCCAAAATAAGTGAGTGTCTTCATTGATCCAACGATGTTTTGCCTTTCTCATATCGAAAGGTTATGCAATAGACTGGTTCAATTTTTGCTCTACTAATTCCTTTTATGGCCCTTAGAAATTGTGCAAATTTTGGTACCGATCGGTTGTGTCTACGGACCCTCCAAAAATTTCAAAGTATATATGGAAATTAGTATGAAAAATTAATTAAAATTGAAAATAAATTCTTAAAAAATCACCTCATCAATCAATTCATGAGAACACTATATATTTCTAAAGGTATTCTTTTACTGAACACATTCGTGGAACATTGCAAGTTTGTGAAAATTCGCTGAGAAAAGTTATTAACTAAACTTCAAAACAAGTGGATTTTATTATTAATCATAGCAACCCTGTTTGAATAGCTGCATCCGCCATACGGGAGCGGTAGGTGGCAACCCTAGCTTACACTTGTATAATGGTGGATATATATTCTATTAAGGGGATTTTTACTCATTTTAAATAAAAGGTTTCATTTTTCACGAAAAATTCCGCTTTATATGAGCAAAAGCCATCTTAATTGCAAAATTATCTGAAAATCTCAACGGCTCATAGCGGTAGCTTAACGGAGCCGTGGATCCTTTATGTGTTTACAATATGTAAAAAATAAAAATAAAAACAAATATTATTGTTTGTCCGTTGGATCTCGTGCGCGCAACTTTTTATTGCGAGCGGAGACCTTCTTTCGCGGCTTGCCTACTGCGTCATGGGGACCGTTTAATTCTCTCTTGTCCTCCACATCAAGGTCATCATCGTTAAAAGTGCCTTGGTGCTCGCGACCAGATGTTCTTTCCTGCTTCTTGCACTTACGGGTGACCAATGTAAATCCGTCGTCATTCTTATCATCTTCATCACCGATGTTACTCACAGTTGTTTCAGGGGTGCTGGATGCTGCTTTGGCAGTTGTCAATATGGACTGAACAGCTGCCACAAATTTGGCAACCGTTTGTGGTTCAGGTATTGGTGTTGAAAATTCTTTTTTGGGTTGGTTTATCGTGGATGCGTTGGCAATTGGTAGAGATGAATTCTCCTCTGTATCTTCCGCGCAAGGTTGTCCGTGGTGCGCTGTCTGATTACAATACTTGCACGTAGGAGTTTTCCCCTCATGGGTGCATAACGCAGTTTGATTAATAGTAGCTTCGTGAGTTTTGAGTTTTATAGTCAAGTGGGAGGGGATAGGTCTTTCGATCCGCATCCTCACCACAAGAACACCGTTAGATGTACCCGGGAAGAAATTTCTCCACGTATCACGTGTAACGGATTCTACTTCTCCGTATTTCGACATGTATTTTGCGATTAGATCAGGGTACGTGGTGATAGGTCATGTAATTTTACATCTACATAGTCTTTTTCTATATACACGGGAATCTTATTTTCCAACTTTATCACTTTCAGCCACGTGCTTCAAGTTGTTCTGCAAAACAAAACGTTCGGCTTGTGCTAACGTGTTGAATGATATGAGCACTACATTGCGAAGATGATGATACTGTAGATACATAACCTCCTTGAGCTTTAGCTGCATCTTCACTTTCAGCAGGTATTCCACTTCACGAAAACTCAATCTTATTGAACAAAATTTAAAGTCAACGACCGCTGTGTTGGGTCGGAGCAGAGATTTCTCGTCAACTTTACTCATGATGGCAAGAATAAATTAAAAGTTTCCTTTGTTCTCGAGACAATGCACACTAGATCGAGAGGTTGCTAGTTGTTGTTCACTTGGTTCGATTATACGTCTGACTTGGGCAGAAGTAGAAAGTAGACTTACAGAATAATGTTGAAAAGATAAATTAAAATGCACGAAAGTTTTAATAAATTCGCTTCACGCAAAGTTCTATAAAAATCGCAAAAGGCTTTTTTACACTGAAACCCTTACCCCCGCCCCTTAACATGTTTTTCTGTGTTAAAATGTCTGAGGAACACAGTGGCATAATAATTTTCAAAATTAAAATACGCGAATTGAGAGAAAAATACAGTTTTAAACTGAAAATATTGCATATTTGGCAACACTGTAAGCAAAAATTATAATTTTTGTAGATTTTTTGACAAATTTCCTTTAAAATGCATCTCAACGATTGTTTGTAGACCAAATTAAGCCGAAAAACTGAATAAAAGTTAATAATTGATGCTTCTTTTGTATAGAAAATTTTCAATGTATAATTATGACACATCATACCAATTTTGTCATCAATACACACTAAACAAAAGTCGCGCTTAAAATAGTAAACAAGTAAACAGAAGTCGTACTCAGTTTTGTTTACATTTTCGACAAAAACTCTCAATATAGTCAACCGATCTTCGTAATAATTATGAGATTTGCACAAATTAGACAGAAGCATCAATTGTCTTCTCCGAGTTGTTTCTATAATTTATAAGTTTCAAGATGTTCAATTTCAAACTTTACAAATCGTTTCTCAAGAAATATGCTAAATAAAATAAATATGCTATGCTTGTCATAAGATAGCACAACAGCGACGACATTATGTAGTACGCAATAACTTCATTTTATAAAACCCAGTGAAATATTTGGTTTGAAATGATTTCGAGTTTGAAACTACTTTAAAATTGAAACTAATTTATAATTTCTTAACAAATTGAAAATTTTCGGCTAATCCGGATCCCCCGGACCCTCCTCCTGGTTCCGCCGCTGGTTTCAAGTGTTTCAGTGTCGACACATATCATTTCGTGTTCGTGGCTGTCGATCCATTGTATATATGTGCAAATCGTACTGAATATGTAATATACATTCCCGCCACTATATTGAACATAACCAGCCATGGAATCGTAGTTTGGGCAAATGAGAAAGGCACAATTGCACCATTAGGGGAATTAAAACAGGTTTTTGGATATATTGTTTACTTTCTGAGATTGTCAAAAAACGACAGGTTTTAAGCACATAACTTTCTCTCTCTCTCTCCGTCTCTCTCTCTATCACTTTCTCTCTCTCTCTCTGTCGCTCTCTGTTAAAGGTGTTTGGAAGCACATGAGAGCTTATCTCGGTTAACTATTTCCAATTACGCGTTTTAATACTAAACCTGAAAATTCTATTCTAAGTCTAAGTGTTTATTAATTCTGGCAAGTTTAAAAACCCCTTTATAAGTGTCGTATAATATCAATTCAAACAAACTTTGTACGCTAGAGCATGAGACAATATAATTTAGTCACTTGTTTGTTTTAAACCTTCCCGTAGTGCGTTTGCCATTTGACGCAAAATAAATATTTTTTTCGGGAATCTGTGACCACAAAGACATCTTGGAATTCCAAAACAAGTTGACGGCCAGTTAGATCTGTGTTTCTCAAAAAAGGCCACAATCGTTGTTGTTAATTTTTTTTTTGTCATAGAGTATTTTGATTGACAGTAGGACCATTCGTCACGAAAATTTCAGACGACATGTTCAAATCGCCTACCAAACCGGAAAGTGTTTTTTTTTTTTGCACTGAAACTTTTACACCCCCACCCCTTAAATACATGTCTCTACAAAATGTTTGACGGCTATTATCAACACTTCATTATAACAGCAAATTTCGCACAAAATAAGCCCATTTCATGATAAAGATAGTGTTAATAGTTTTATTTTGGTTTTATGTGGAAGGAGCACGAAGAGAAGTTCTCTCAGTTCACAATCCTGCAGTTGCCAATGATTCTTAGAAGCATACGTTCGTCTATATTACTAAATTTTGTTTGGTTGAATCAGAAGAGAAAACTTAATTCAGCTATCAAACGAAGTCTACTACTAATATAGCAAGTTAAATCCGCATATAAAACTTTTTCGTTTGTTTTGCCGGTTTTCAATTCCGCGAAACTAACCACATGAAAACAGCGTGGATATTAACTTAAGGACCATTCATATACCACGTGGACCAAAAAACCTTCGTTTTTGACCCCCTCCCCCTACGAGGACAAGCGTGGACAATTCATGTACCCCTACTTCTCTCCAAACAATGTCCACGTGGACTTTCCCAATGTTTTTGTCAAGTAATATCATAAAGAGGGTTTCCAATTTCAGGTATTCGTATTGTGTTGGACTGTTTTTATACTGGATGTACCCTGAAGAATCGAATAAAAACATATTTTAAACATTGGCATTTGTGATAATTACAAACATTGAGATTATATGCTCAAAAGACACTTTTTTGCATTCAAATCCACATCTTCTGGCAACTGTTTAGGACAGATATACATGCAATCAATAGTGTTTAATTTTTTTGAATTGTTTTTTCGTTTTCAAGAAAGCAATGCTTAGTAATCGCATTCTTTGCTCGTCACTGAGAGTATTTGCGTCTGTCCTTAGGGTAGCGTTTGTTATGGAACCTGGTTGCCTATGGCTTGTTGAAGAAACTCAATGAACTTGGGTTTCCTACCTACTGGTTTGCTGACGATTTCCAAATACTAATTACTGGTCTTTGCATGGGAACAATCTTTAACTTTAAGAACTGTCGAACAGTGGTATCGACAAGCTAAATTAACTCTAAACAAAAGTTCAACGGTTCTTTCCACGAAGAAGCGAATAAAAACCGGGGTTCGTCCATTGCAGTTCTTTGATTCTGAGCTACTGTGTCCGGATCAAGTCAAGCACGGTGGAGTTACATTGGATTCCAAACTGAATTGGTCTGCTAACATTGAGTTCAGAATCAAGCCTTCGGGCAGTGCAGACGAACTTTTGGACAGACGTGGGGTCTCTAAGCCAAATACGTTGTTCAATACTGTCATATGGATACCTTGTGTGGTGGTAGAAAGCAGAGATGGTGATGATCCAATCAAAGTTCAACAATCTGCAAATAATGGCGTTAGTGGCATCAACTGGCGCGTTCACTACAACTTCGACACTTGAGATGCTTTTAAATATTAAACCTCTAGGCTAGAGTTCCTATATGAAAAAGGATGTTCGCATCCAAAGGATCAAAAAAGGACCCTTACATAAGGTATAAGTAATGTCATTACTGACCAGCAATTCCACTTTTAATGATCGTGTCAGTCAAGAAATGACGGAATTCTAATTTTATTGTTCGTGTAAAAACCACCAAAATTTGTAAGCTATGCTAAAAATTTGAATATCAGCTATGCTGCCCATTAAAACATAAGAGTCCCATATAGGTTTTTGTCGAAAATAAGTTATCTGTTGGATTGTATTCTGTATCATCACTGAATCCCAATGCACAAATAAGATTACCAGGTTGCTTGAGAAAATTTACCAAAACATGATTGTCCCATCCATAAGGCTCAATTAAAATGTAAATCTTGAACAGCGTTTGTTTAGACTTGCCGTTTTTTGTCAATATGGGACTCTTATGCTTGAATGGGCGTATAGAGCAAAACATTTTCTAGGAGAATCAAAAGAAAAAGTTTTCTCACATTGGTAGGTTGAACGCTCCAATAATCGTGGAGTACCTACTGTTCCACTAGCCTGTTTAGATGCCACCCGTCATAAAATATTGTTTGTTACTAAAGATCACATTTACATCATGCAACTACAAAAACTTCGTTGAACAAATAATGATTGAATTGATTAGTTTGCTGAATTAAGTGCTATTATGATAATCTTATTTTTCAAACGGATATATGATATGAACGGCACGATAGATTTGATTTCATTTTCGTAATATGAAAGCGATTCATTGGAAACCACAACTGGTTACGCGAGCAGAAATATTTACTAATGTTGAATTCAATGACAAATACTTTGACGGTAAAATGGGACAAAATCAGAAAGACTGATATGCCAGCCACTTCACGAGACAGAAATTGGATTCAAAGCGATTGCTAGGCATTTTAGAGCACTTTAATCGATTTTTATAACCACGTTAAAGTAAAACTGTAAATTTTTCACGCTTGAGAACGGTTTTATCAGTTTAATGTGGTGTAATATTTCACTTCCCCGACTAAGTGCCAATAATACAAAAGCACCAGCTACTCTCACTGTGGAGATCGAACGGGCATTGCTCTCCTCCACAACTAACAGGAGAAGGAGAGCAAAGGAGGCAGAGCTGCGCATCACACTATGTGGTGTCGGTTATTCGTCACCAACAAATTTTAATTTCGCAACAAAGGGGCAAAACTCACCTCCCTAGCCCAGTTAAGGATCGCTGCTGGAGTAGCAACAACACCGCAAGAACTCGTTTGATATTGACCTAGTCAGTTGGATTAGAACAAATGTGCCAGACCTTAGTGCAGCTGGTGATAAGCACCACTAAGAGTGAAATGATTTGGTAAAATTGCAGTAAAATAACTTTTTTACACCATTTTGAGCGACTTAGTGGAATGCAACATTTCAATTGTAGCACATAGTGAAATATTACTTTCCTTAACCCTCTGGAAGTCGCGCATATGGCTTACCGAACGAGCAGCCACTGGTTCCCTAAGACGATTTCGCTAGATTTACAGAGCAGCGTGCACTCAGTGCACTAGTGCGACTTCCGGTAGGTTAATTTGTAGTAAATTTTATTTGATTTTCATTTTCATTGCTTTGTGAAAGAAATTAGCAATATTTGGTGAACTCTTCGCCACCTTGAAACGAAGAGTTAGTCGGGAAAAATAAATCTGAACCACAGTAATAGTTAATTTAGACTTTTTAAATATTTTGTAAAGAATCAATCAATTCCAAAAAAATTTAACCTATGCTTCTTCCCACAAAACCCGGAGAAATTGATGTAAAACCCGGAGACCCGGAGATCGCTCCCGAAAACCGGAGTCTCCGGGTCAAACCTGGAGGGGTGGCAACCCTAGCTCTTGATGAAGCAAGAAGACGAGCACGTGTTCTTCTTACTTCGAGCTCGTGTTCTCGGTAAAGCCCACGAGCTTGTGAGGTGACGAGCACACGTTCTCGGCTTATGCGGCTCGCTCTTCTTAAAAGAACAGACACACAAGCTCGCTTCAACACAGCACAGCTCGCGAGCCAGGTAAGAACAGGCACGCGAGCAGAACGTGTTCTGGGACATCACTGATTCGCACGTCCCCAATAGAAATTTCCATTTTTCTGGCACGCATTTGGTGTAAACAATAGAATTGGTTAAATAAATTCAATAACAAAAATAATCTCAAACGATCTTACCAATGTTTAGTGTTTCTTTACTCTTCCAGCACGTTTTAGTACCGCAGAGTACTGGGAAATTTGACGGTAGTCGATCATTCAATAGATGGTTCCAAGATCTTCAAAAATTCAGCTCGATTTGAATCCAAACGAATTTCTACAACCGTTGGCAGAGTTAAAAATATTCAAATTCATTGAATGAAAATTGATCATATTCAGCCGCCTTCATTTTCAATTTTCAGTGACGCAGCTGAAAACGTCAAACGAACAAACCGCTCATTCATCCATGCAGATTTTCATTCGTCTCCGATTATTACACGAAGCGACCGTGCAGCAACGAATCAAACGCATCAAAGTAGGCCCTGGTACAATGTAAGCGATGATGATTGTTGTTTCATATGCTTTACCGGCTTTTGAAAACATTTTCGTAGATAATTAGTTAAATGAATATATTGTACGATATTCACCTGAATGAATAAGGATGGATATTTGAATGAGTATTTTTGCCTTTCTCATATAAAAAGGTTATGCAATCACTCTGAAAATCGTCAACCTAATCCCGGCCAAATTTTTTTTGACTCGCATAAGGTTTCTGGATTTTAACAGCGGCGTAGTTGCTGATTTACGGAGAGGGGTTACACCTCCCCTCTACTGTTCACTCCCCTGCCTTTAAAATCTCCTTAAATCACCCCTCAGACTACCACCCCATCCAACCCTCATACTCCTCCCTTTCAACCCCATCATCTTTAAACCACCACTAAATCACAAAGCATATCAATTTAAGCTGGGGAGTCGTTCTTTCATGGGACTTTCGCCCTCCTCACACACCCACCCCCGCATGACAAACTGTATTAGCAAGCAGATAACATTGATCTAATGCTGATTAGGCTAATGAAGTATGATTTTTTTTGTTTCGAGTGTTTCACCGTCGACACGTAGCTCATCAAGTTCGTGGCTGGTAAGCCATTGTGTATAAGTGCAAAGTGTACTAAGAATGTAATGGACATTTCCATAATTATGTTGAACATAAACAGCCTCCGTGCCATAGTTTAGAGAAATGAGAAAGGCATAATTGCACCACTAGGTGGATTAAAACAGGTTTTTAACGTTATCTTGATGACATTTTTCTTGTTGCTAATTATTACAACATGTTTTAACTCTTTAGTGTGAACATAGTATTACCTGCTGATTGTTGTTATGGACGAATTTCGCGCCAACTCGAACAAATGTTGGCAGCACCCTCTCAGATTCTAATGAAACTTTCTGTACATGAGAACTTTGTCACAAAAAGCCATTTTGCATACTTTATTTTTCCAAAAATGATCTAGACTGTCTTTTTAAAAGGGCCAAATTTTTTTAACCATTTTTTTTTCAAATGGCTATAGTCTAAAAATGACAAATCCTAAAAAAATGTTATAGGAGTGATTTTCACAAAATTAGTCAAATTTTTGATTAAAAATATCGAAAAAATTCTTCATTGTCTCCTACACTGAAAAAATCGATTTAAAAAATTTAAAGTCGATTTACAAAAAAATCTGTTTTAATCCACCTAGTGGTGCAATTGTGGCTTTCTCATTTCTCTAAACTATAGCACGGAGGCTGTTTATGTTCAACATAATTATGGAAATGTCCATTACATTCTTAGTACACTTTGCAGTTATACACAATGGCTTGCCAGCCACGAACTTGATGAGCTACGTGTCGACGGTGACACACTTGAAACAAAAAAATATCATACTTCATTAGCCTAATCAGCATTAGATCAATGTTATCTGCTTGCTAATGCAGTTTGTCATGCAGGGGTGGGTGTGTGAAGAGGGCGAAAGTCCCATGAAAGAACGACTCCCCAGCTTAAATTGGTATGCTTTGTGATTTAGTGGTGGTTTAAAGATGATGGGGTTGAAAGGGAGGGGTATGAGGGTTGGATGGGGTGGTAGTCTAAGGGGTGATTTAAGGAGATTTTAAATGGAGGGGAGTGAACAGTAGAGGGGAGGTGTAACCCCTCTCCGTAAACCATCAACTACGCCCCTGTTAAAATCCTGAAACCTTATGCGAGTCAAAAAAAAATTTGGCCGGGATTAGGTTGACGATTTTCAGAGTGATTGCATAACCTTTCTATATGAGAAAGGCAAAAATGTGCCAAAATCCAAAAAAGTGAATCGTCGTCAATTTTTTTTTTTCGAGTTTGCATTAAATCTCGACGTTTCATCCGCCTTGAAGACATTTAGCATCAAAAATAAAAATTCGATTTTTAATTTTTCCTATAATTTATATGAGAAATTTCTGTGTGGCCGCACTCTTAAACCCGTAATTCCGGAACCAGGGGTGGCATTCCACATCTCGATTCGAGTGATTCGATTCGAAACGTTTTGAAGTCGTTTCGACTAAATTGCGGCATTACGTATCGCATTCGACCAAGCGTTCGAGCTTGTTAGATTGCGGTACTAGATTTCGACTGCCTGTTCGAGCGCAAACTGTCAAATAAGAGTATACACTGAGAAAAAATATTTTTAATTCTGTTACAAATAAGTTTCATAAAACCAACTTTGGTTTTTTTTATTTATTTATTTTTTAATAGATTGTTATCGAAATATATATGGATAAGTTTCGCAAGTATAACAATTGTTTGTAGTACACAATAGGGGCGAGCACTGTGAAATAAAATCGATGTTGTCAAACATCGATCCAAAAAGATCCGATGTAATAAAGAAATACAATTTTTTTCGTTTTATGTACGAAAAATAAATTTACCCTTTCCAAAAATATTTATACTATATAAAACAATTGATAAAAGAACGAAACATTTCGTTTCATTCACGAAAAATAGTTTAGACATCGATGATAACTTTTATGCACCATACGAGCCAATCAACGTCAGATTTACAAATAAAATTTTAGTTCTTTCCAAATTTTGTTCTTGCATTCTTTAGCTATAAATATTTGACAGGTATTTTTGATATGGCTGAATATAATATTTACTTCAAGGTATGAGGTTTCAGCTTTTGAAGTTAGAAAAATTGAACATTTTTTAATCGCTGTTAGCTCGGAAAGTAATTGATGCATGGAAAAAATATTAAATTTAAAAAGTTACACTTTCGTATGAGCTTGCCGGAAAAATTGAGAATTTTTTTTGAAAGCTAGATCAATTTTTTTGCTTATTTTTTCTTTAAATAATAAAAATTTAAAAAATCGTGTTAAAAATATTGAATAAACATTTTGCAGTGGATCTCAAAATGTTTTGCAAGATATTACAATTATAAGATTAAAAAAGGGCAATTTAACATAAAATGCTATGTTATGGGCCATTTTTAATTGAAATATATCGTAAAGTAATAAGGTTCTCAATATAATTATAATTTTTTTCATAGAATATAAAAATTATTAGTCCAAGCTTACTTTTCAATATGTTTCTAACATTTGCAGAATTCATAACGTAAATAACAAAAAAACTATATCAGATTTTCATTGGTGAGTTCATTCGAAATTCACTTTTTGTTATTAATAGTTTTTTTCCGTACAACTAAGAGTTTCCGAGTTATCAGTGGTTGAAAAATGGTTCAATTCATAAAATTCAAAAACTCATAACTTAAATCATAAAAATCTATCGTATTCAGCCAAAACAAAAAATAGATGTCAATTATTTTGTGCTAAGAGTGCAAGAAATTTTTTTGGTAGGAATTGAAATTGTGGTTGTAAATTTGACGTGGAATAACCCGTACATTAAATATATGTGAAACTACTCAACTTCATCAAGATGCCATTTTTTCAATTCGTGAATTAGACGAAACTAACTATTTACAATGCCCAAAAATGCTTCGTTGCAGAAAACTAATAATTATTTTGTTCATCGTATGATAAATTTAATTCCACCTAAGAATAAATTGACCCAAACATGTTCATAATTTGTTCAGGTCACTCACCCTCACCGTCTTTTTTCAATGCTTGGGCATTATTTTAGTTTGATATAACTATATTCTTGAACTTCTTACCTCAAAATTTTAATATATCTCGCTGTTTAAGTTGAAGCACTGAAACATCGTAATGCCTAGCTGGTAGTGTCTCTTATTCGGGCCTAAGTCGCACGATGGAATGTATTATCTACAGAAATCGCTTTCATCAAATCTTTTAGAAAATATTCATAGCAAGCAAACTGCCCTTTTCAATAAAAATGGCTAATTTTGCATTAAAATTTTGGTTTTCAGGTTTTTTTTCAGGAAACTGATAGCTTCCAAAAGCAACAATTTTTTCAGCAATTGATGAAGCAAAAATTTAAAAACTAGTTCGTTAAATAGCCATTTTTAGTTGAAATAGTCGAGACAATAATTCGTTTCCGTGTTTGCGGGGTTTTTCGTGTACTTGTTAGTTAATTATTTTGTTATAGCGCACAACTAGAGATAGGGAGAACAAAATAAAAATGAAGTGTTTCTAGAAATTGTAGATGGTATAATTTTTAATCGGTTGATGCATTCAAATTTGTTAGTATTTCAATTTGATTCAAAGTTCTTTGCTATATAAGATAATATTCTGTATTTTCATGCATTTAATATTAATGACGATATAACACCTAATTCTGTTGGTGTATAAAACGTACATTATGGCATTGAATTCAAGGCTATATTGTGATATTGAAAACAATTGAGGTATAGTCGGGAACAAATGCATCAATTAGAATATAAAATTGTTTAAATCACCACTTTGAAATAAAGAATGATTGTGATTCTATACATATATCAAATAGCGATTAGACAAGTCAAGGTGTCTTCACTTTGCTCCATCGATTTGTTTTAACACTTTTTTTTTATTACTTGGTGTAGGATAATCTATTAGCAATATTTAGTATTACTTTTTACAAAAAAAAGTATGTTCCTGATGGTGAAAATAGATATAACATAAAGTACGTGGGAGCTTTTCACACCTTTTGGTAATTTTATATCCTCTAAGTATTCCGATTGTTACCCAATTTAAAGAATGACATGAAACAAAAACACTAATCATAATCTCGAACGACAGTCGACAGCAATAAAACTATCGAGCAAATACGTTCGACTCGAGTCGCTTTCGAGTTCGATTGTTATGGTTCCATAATGCCAACACTTCTCGATAATCTAGTACTTCTTCGAGCGAACTCGAACGAAAATTTACTTTCGAGCTCGGTTCGAAATACAAAATGCGAAACAAGGTCGAGTCGATAGAATTTTGATCGAATCGAGATGCGTGATGCCACCCCAGAATTCCGATCGATCCAAAATTCTAAGTTTGGGCAAATCGGTCCAGCCATCTCTGAGAAAAATGAGTGACATTATTTGACACATACACACATACATACACACACATACACACACATACAAAGACACATACAGACTTTTTCCGTTCTCGACGAACTGAGTCGAATGGGATATGACACTCGTCCCTCCGGGCCGGGATTAGGTTGACGATTTTCAGAGTGATTGCATAACCTTTCTATATGAGAAAGGCAAAAAGTTTGAATTTACGTAAAGGAATAAAGCAATGATTTCATTACATCAAACTTATAATATTTTAGTAGTACATTTTTCAGCAAAATAAACAAGCATAAGTTTATAAAAATAAATTGATAATTGGCGGAGTTAAAGCTTTTTCCCCGAAACCCTTTTTGCCTTTCTCAATAGAAAGGTATTGCAATTGCTCTGAAAACCGACTTTTTAACGGAGGCCCGGAGGGCCGAGTGACATATACCATTCGATTCAGTTCGTCGAGTTCGGCAAATGTCTGTGTGTGTGTATGTATGTGTGTGTGTATGTGCGTCTGTGTGTGTACGCGAACACAATCTCACTCACTTTTCTCAGAGATGGATGAACCGATTTTTACAAACTTAGTCCCAAATGAAAGGTGCAACGTTCCCATAGGCTGCTATTGAATTTCTAATGGATCCGACTTCCGGTTCCGGAATTACAGGGTGATGAGTACGATCACGCAGAAAATGTCGATTTTAAGAAATTCTGCAATGAATGTATAATGGTGAAAATTTTTCCAAAATGTGACCACAACTGCTTCAATTTGTAGTACTAGGTCATTAACAGCCATTCAAAGTCTCTTTGGTCACATTGGCCACCATCATCGGTTCCGAAAGCCCCGGCGGAAGTATCCAAATTCAGACTAACAGTTACATCGGTTTCTCGGAGATGGCTAGACCGAATCAACCAAACTTAGTCTCAAATGAAAGATGTTGCGTCCCCGTAAATGGCTATTAAATTTTATCCCCAACCTACTTCCGGTTCCGGAGTTACTGGTTGTGGCGTGCGATCACATAGCAAATTGTGATTCAAACCGATACTCCGATGGAAGCAAAAAAGGTAAAAATTTCGCTAAAATGTCTCTCAAACAACTTAAATTTGCTGTTCTAGGTCACCGACGGCCAACCAAACTTTCGTTCACTACATTGACCACCATAGACGGTTCCGGAAGTGCCCGGGAAAAGCGGCCATCTTTCAAAATTTACGAACTCACATCAGTTTCCCTGAAATGGTTGGGCCGATTTTCACAAACTTAGTCCCAAATGATAGCTATAGTCTATAAAATTTCGTACGGATCGCTTATATGGGTCCGGAAATATAGACTAAATCGTCCGGTCACATATGAAATTCCCATATAAGCCGGAACTCAAATTTTTTTTCCAAAGGGGGGACCCCATGAAATTTCAGAAATCGAATTCGTATTTTTGATGCCAAACATCTTTAAAATGCATGAAACGTCGAGATTTTATGTTATCTCGAAAAAATTTTTTTTTATAAAAATCGACTTTTTGAGACTTTGCCGATTTCGCACCTTTTTTCAGTTCAATATTACCGTGGCTGTTTTTTCTTTTTCAAAATTTTAGAACTCGAATAATAATTTATTTTCCTGTATGTAGTTGTCATGTGATGTATAATAATAAAATGTAATATATGCATTTAAAAGTTTTTAATGAATATAAACAACGCACACATTCTCGTGATTCATGATTGAGAAAGGCACAATTGCACCGCTAGGTGGATTAAAATAGGTTTTTATTTAAGAGGTTTGCGGTGATCACGATTGGAGACCAATATATCATCTAAAATCCCAAAACTCAAAAAATTCCATTAGTGCATGAGTATTCCTCGTACCTCAACTATTAGTTGAATATATAATAATTTTTTCCCGCATCTTCATTCAATCTTCAAAGTACGAGAAAAATTTATTACGATCAATTGAAAAAAAATCAAGAAAATTGATTGAGTAGTTTTTCGGCAATCGTGATCACGTAAAAACCATTTTTAGTAAAACGACATTTCGAGAAAATCGAGTTTAAAATTTCAAATCACCACTGCTCTTGGTAGACGAAACGCGCTTGGAAGCGCTGTAACTTTCGATCTATTTCTAGGATCTTTATAAAAATTTGGGAAAACATTCTCAAGGTGTTGTACTTTCAGATAAAGTAATAAAAAATTTCGATTTTATGAAAAATGAAAATGTAGTTAACCCCTTAATAAAAATATGCTTAGTTGCTAAATTAGACAATATCTTCTCACAAACTGATTGTTTTATTGGATTCTGAGATGAATATGACTTTCATTGGTTTAGTTTTCGATAAAAATACACTGAAGAAACAAAAATTCAGTTCAGTTTTTTGTAAATCGACTTTAAATCGATTTTTTTCAGTGTAGGAGTCAATGAAGAATTTTTTCAATATTTGTATTCGAACATTTTACTAATTTTGTAAAAACCACTCTTATAACGTTTTTTGTAGGATTTGTCATTTTTAGACTATAGCCGTTTGAAAAAAATTGGTAGAAAAAATTTGGCCCTTTTCAAAAGACAGTCTAGATCATTTTTGAAAAAACAATATATGCAAATTGGCTTTTTGTGACAAAGTCTTCATGTACAGAAAGTTTCATTAGAATCTGAGAGGGTGCTGCCAACTCTGAATACGATTTGGTGCGAAATTCGTCTATGGTGCTATTTTCCCATCTATCCAATTCTACTTGCTCTTTCCTTCTTCTCGTTTCCTTCCGATAAGGGGAATGATGAAAGGTGATGGCAAGACATAAATCCCCAACTACACACGGGAAACGTGCTAGTTGAGCCAATTCTACTATCTGATGATTGGAGAGTTTTTGTCACTTGCTGCGACTTGCACGTTGTTAGATATATTATTCCTTAGCAATTTTTCAGTAATGACAGGCAGCTAGGCCAACATAAGAACACAGAACAACTCTGTTTCTTCAAAAATGGCAACAAGCGTTTTTGCAAACATTCCTTAATATTAATTATCTTGATTAATAGTGCCAGCTTTTACGGAAATTTTGCTTTTCAGCCTGCATGTGTAAGTCGCCTGCTAAACCTAGTATTTTTGCGAAAACTGACAAATTTTTCTATTTCAATTTATCTTGAACGTTTTCTTTCCGGTAGCCGTGTAAAACTCTTGATCCGTAACTACTAGTCCAAAGCTAAAACTACTCTCCCGGCTCCTAAAATTTTACAAAAAAAACAATGTTCCGAATTGGAGGTGCGATGTTAAGGCACGACGATAATGATTGAGCTCGAGGATGGCGTGCTCGGCCGATTTGTTCCTCATTCCATATGTTTGAGCCATGTTAGGTGCTTCAAAAATTCGTTCATCAAATCACGAATTAGATATATTATGCCAAAAATCAGTGCTTCACCCTTTTCCAAACCACTGATTTGCTAATAGTATAATTTGCCCTCCCGACTAACCTGGCAAAAGACTAAGCATGTCTATGTTATTGAGAATAAAACACTGATATTTGGAACATAATCAACACTGTTGTATCCTAGGGTAGTTAGCGATTAATTCTGTTAGTAAAGAATACGGTAGTAGACGTCTTGGTCATAAAAATTGAATAAAATTAAATAGTGTATGACGACTGCGGCCTTTAAAAAATCTGGCAACATTTTTTCATCAACCCAGTAACAAACTTTGAAACGAAAAAGAACAATTAAAGGAATCTTGCTTCGTGAAATTAATTCAAACCTATTCGTTGGGAGAAAAAACGTTTCCGAACAGCAACAGAATAATGCATTTCTCGTAAAACCATAGCACCAACATTGACCCATAAGCGTTTCCCGCAAACCCCCACGGTAGAAGCACTTGCCGCCCCAACAGCTGTATTCTACAGTCGCGCCGCAGTCGAAACCAAACCGTATACACAGGCACTGACGGCGGCAAAACAAACAGTGGCCGCAGCTGCGGCCATGCGATCCGAACACCGAAATAAATTTCCACCGCCGCCACCACCGTCACGGAAAACCTCATCCTACATGTATCTTCATCTAAATTAAAAACAAGAAAAAAATCTGAATATTCTTCTTTCT
Source organism: Topomyia yanbarensis (assembly GCF_030247195.1). Lineage (NCBI taxonomy): Eukaryota > Metazoa > Arthropoda > Insecta > Diptera > Culicidae > Topomyia > Topomyia yanbarensis. The sequence continues at coordinate 415,617,752 of NC_080672.1, read as the reverse complement.
GTTGTTCTATTTCGGTGCAGGTCGCGGATCCCTATCTGCAGAAAGCTCGCGCAGCGCAGTGCGTCGATCGGACGCTAACCGAGCTCAGCGCCCGTCAGTTGGCCATCGGTGATGAGTGGGAACGCTGGAACGCCCAGCAGCAAGCGGAAAAGATCCTAAACGATATAATGGCCGCCAACATGGAGGTAAGTGAGCCGCATCTCACAACAATCACATCCATCCCTAATTTCTAACCTTGAAACCCCTTTTCTTTTTTATTCCCCTAAACAGACTCTCGCAGAAGCCACCAAATTGGAAGAACAGCTCTACCCAATCTTCAACACCGCTTCGGACAATCCGGCCGATCTGAGTGCCTTCATCGGATCGAAGCTGAACCAGATTCAGGCGGATATTCGAGCAGCGGAGAATGAGCTGACGAAACGGTTCGAAACCATCGATCAGCTTGCATCCACCGGGGCGGAATCCGGCGAGAAGGTGGTTCAGGTGAAAAACAGTTTGAACTCGATTAAAACCAAACTGCACACGATCGCGGCTGACTTCCGGGAATTGGCTTCTGTTGTTGAGCATTTTCTCCGCTCTGTTTCGACCTGTCGCGATAACATCAAAGATTATTTCGCCCACAAGCAAACGGTTACCGGGCCGGAAAGTGTCGAATCCATCACCAATAGCTACGAGCAGTTCAAGCAAAATACGATGGAGTACTTCCGGAACTTGCTGCAACAAAGTGAGCAGATCATCGAGCGAATCAAAGCGCAGGAACCGCCTGGGGCGAAGGAACAGGATACGGACAAAATCATTACACTGTTGGAGAATCTGCGGACTTATTTTGAAACGCAAACCGAGTCGGAAAATTCGGAACTTCGGAAGCAGCATGCGGTGATTGCTTTTGATAAGAGCCTGAATGAAGTGCGGACGGAAATCGGGGCCAAAGTGGAAACGTTGAACCATGGTCGGGGAAATTATGGTGCGAATGCGGATGGAGCGAGATGTAATCTGGTGGTGATCGAGAAGTTCGAATCCGAGCTGCAGGTGAGTGTTTGTTTTAAAGAATAACACAGTATTTAACAAAAGATTAGAATGAGCTGAAAATGTTCTTCACTTGGCACCCGGTCAATTAGTGACGCCAAAACAAATTGTGGTAATATTTACGATCGTGGGAGATTTTTACCAACTGACCGATGGGTGGTGGGTGAAAAATTCTGTCACCTATTGATGGACAGACTGGCGACGGCAATGCCATCACGTAAATTGGAACCGTGGCACCAGCGAGTGTTTGCTGAACTTGGTGAAATGGTGTGGGTTGAAATGATTTTTGAATGGATGTCGAAAACTGTTTAATTTTTACTTATTGTGATTCATTTTTGACTGTGATGATATCACAGTGGAAGAAAATGCCAAATGATGTGATACGATGTGGGCGGTAATGTGGGAAGGTAGGAGGTTACAGATTTTTCGGAATATCTGAGGAAAGAATATTGAAAAGCCACATTGGAATCATTTCTTTGTAGGAGTTATGATTGAATCTGTTATTTTACGAAACATCTAAATTGGTTAATACGCATTTTGTTTCGTAGTGAAAGGTCACAGGAAACTATGCGCTACAAAAATAATTTGGATAACTACCCTGAATCAAAGACCTTGAAATATGGAACAATATTAAAATATTTCTGATGATTTAAGTTAATCGGCCAAATATCCAATGCGAACTAAACAGAAATCTCCTCTACTACTACTCTCGTAGACGATCAAGCCTCAATCTGGTTAAGCAATTCTTCATTTTCAAGAGCCACAATGACTCGAGTGAAACAATCAACATTCTCCTAGGTGCCAGTACTGCACTTCTTTCCTGAACCAGCGAACATACTCAAGATCAAAACAGTTGAAAAATATCAGAACCCACATGAATCTCCACTCAAGCAAAATAAGTAGAAACACACATCAGCTAATGAGTTATGAAGACATGCCAAACGGAAGCCACAAGCCCAGCACCAACCCGTTCCATCTCAGCAAAAATGTACTTGTGTCTGTCCCTAACTCATTGGAAGCAACATTTAATCTGGGATCACTTAGTGGTTGATGACAAGAAACATCAGCCTAATGACAACCTACTCAGACAAAACCATACGCATTGCCCCTGCATATTCAATACCCCAGGTATCCGTTCCTAGACACGTGCTCAATGGAAAAATATACAGAAGGAATAAACGAAAAGGTGACAATTCGCCTTTTTTGGACACACTGCGAAAAGATATATCCTCAAGCTGGAATCGAACCTGCGATCTCCCAGTCTGCGTTAACCATTCCGCCATCGAGGAATCTGTGATGATATCATCACAGATTCCCAACAGTATAGTGATCCACGCCATAGCCCCCTAATACCTAATAATGGACCCATTCTACCCCTAATGCCCCTTATAAGCGAATCGTCACTAGGCTAGGCGATGAATTCTACGTTTTTCCATTCTTTTTCAATGTAGAAATAATTCGGATCTCTCCACGGGGCAATTCGGTCCGTCATTTTTCATGTTATATTTATCTATGAAATCTTTATTTGAGAAACTCAATAATAAATGGCCTTAAAAACTTACTCTGATTAGTCACACTGTAGATTGGCGCATCATGTATTTTCTTTGCTGTGGCGTGTTCAATTGTCTGCACCAGTACGCATACTGTACTTTGTTCACATAAATGAGAAATTTGTACGTGTGATCATTCGGCACCTTTGGGAAATTCATGCTCTGAAACTGCTAAGGAAAACTGGTCTACGGAAATGTGTGTTCTAGAAGCAAGGAACTAATTCCTGGGTAGTAGCATCGAGCAATTCGTATTTGCTGTAGATCTCCGAATAGCCAGTACAAACCCAGTTGCCGGTCCATCGGGTCAGAGACAACAAGCATCGGAAGGGGTAATATCGCACAGCCACGTGAAAAGTACAATGCTGTTCCGTATTCTCCCGGTAACTATCCATTACCAAGGAAGATCGTTACACACTCACGACTTTATCGACGAGGGGTCGTTGGTTACGCTCGTGGAGATGAGAATTGCAGATGAACTGAAATCTAAGGTGATTCTCCGCTAAGATTGGTAGAAGATCACTACGGATCGCGAAAGCGTAGGTAAAAGCGTCATCTTTCGGTATCCATCGCATCCCGAGGATTGATTCTGTAGCCTCGCTTCTATCCAGTTGAAGATATTTTGATCCTTCGGCTGGAGCTTCTCCGATCCCGCGCAAGACGTCTATTGAATTGGAGCGAAAATTTCTCAGCTCCAAACCGCCTCTGGCATGCACTCTTTTAACGTCATTGACGACTTCAATTGCCTCCTGGATGGACTCGAAACTATCCAAGTAGTCGTCCACATAGTGTTTTTTCTCTATAGCGGCTGAGGCACGAGGATATTGACCAACAAACTCTGCTGCGTTGATGTTTTTCACATATTGGGCTGACGCAGTAGAACACGTCGACCCAAATGTTGCTACATCCATTGCTACTTGCGGGTGCTCGATCAGAGTGTCGCGCCAGAGAAACCGCTGTGATTGGCGATCTTGTTCCCGTATTTTTATTTGGTGGAACATCTCCTTGATGTCCCCACACACTGCAATCGGGTACTGACGGAATTGGCTCAGAACAGTGGGCAGAGGAGTTAGCAAATCGGGCCCTTTAAGCAGTTGTGAGTTGAATGACACTCCATCGGTTTTTGCTGCAGCATCCCATATCAATCTAATTTTACCAGGCTTTCTGGGGTTAGTGACGGCACCCAGTGGTAAGTACCACACTCGATTTGAGTCTGCAGTCAAAAGTTCTTCCTCGCTAGCCTTTCCCTCATAATCTGCTATCAGCTTCCTTAGTTTGCTTTAACTCTGGATCCTTTTGTAGCTTCCTTTCCAGGGACTGTAAACGGCGGACGGCCATGGGGTAGCTGTTTGGGAAGTGGGGATTATCTGTCTTCCACAAGAGGCCAGTCTCAAATCCGGATGCTGTTCGACGTGTAGTTTCCTCTAGTAGCCGTCTAGCTCGCTGATCTTCCTCCGATTCCAAGATTTGACCAGGATTATCGACTCCCATACTTTTCATGGTAAAGTAGTCTCGCAGTTGCTCGTTCAACATCCGGTCATAATCTGTGGCAGCAGAGACATGGACATTCACAAATGCATTTGTTTCGCTCGGTACACATCCAAAGAACTTCAGTTGCCGGTCCATCGGGTCAGAGACAACAAGCATCGGAAGGGGTAATATCGCACAGCCACGTGAAAAGTACAATGCTGTTCCGTATTCTCCCGGTAACTATCCATTACCAAGGAAGATCGATACACACTCACGCCTTTATCGACGAGGGGTCGTTGGTTACGCTCGTGGAGAAGAGAATTGCAGATGAACTGAAATCTGAGGTCGTCAAACGGGCGTTATATCTCTTTTGGACTGGGAACGTCATCCGAGTGGAAGATGATACCCTAGCAAATCACACTCGAAATATCCGGCGACGAAGGCAGATCGCTGGATCGCTGAACTGGACCGGTGGTATGACTACCTACGCAATTTACCGGTCAAGAGGTTCGAAGGCGTGACTGCTGGTTTGGTCATTGGAGTAAAATACGCACACCTGACTGCAACGACGTTAATACGGGAAGACCCGTTTCGGTTGGGCTGTCTACGAACCTACGGTAGGCAGAGCAAAGCCTTCAAGTTTCAACTTGCATATCTGCGAGTATTCAGCGGACAACGAACTGCACGAGTTGGTCACTATATCAGTGTGGAAAGTATTGGCGTGTCAGTCGACCGTGGCCCGAACTCGGAAGAAGACAAACGGACAAAAAGTAGGATTATTGTGGCGTTATGACTATTTTGAATTTACAGATAGCTACGACATGGCAGTTTGTAGATTGGAGTGCTTCGAGGGACGCTTGAAGTCGAACTCGACTATTGCCGAAAGCGTGCGGCATCGAATGGTGAAATACCAATAAAAGGGATGCAAGCACTAAGCGACGGAAGAAGAACTATGAACAGCTGATTTGCGGAAGGTGTTGTACCTGCCACTTGAAGTAGTGCATAACCTGAGGAAATGAGCTGCATGAGCTGGGAAATTGGCAGGTTCCAAATGAAACTGAACCGTCTCTATCCGACCATAAATATATATTTTTCGATCATTTTGATGTCACCTTCAATGTGGTAACATATCGTAATCCTAAATCTACAAACTGGGACCTCTTTTTGGAAAACTTGGCGACTAAATTTCATGGATATTTTCCAACAATTAGTCAACTAGACGACTTAGATGACGTCGTGGATACGACAAACTCATTCATATTAGCATCCTACGAAGAAGCTTGTCCACTTCGTACTGTTAAATCGACTAGGGCAACCGCTTGGTGGAGGGCTGAGCTTGAAAGAATGAAGAAAGTTATGAGAAGACCTTGGAACCGGCGTCAGCGTGATGACTCCAGGGCTTTCAGGCCAGCTCGTAGTGCATATGAGTAAAGCCATGTCAAGTGATCCTCGAATTTTTCGCAAAATCGCCGATTTTCATGAGATATATTTTATTGTATAGGGATTATGGTGAATAGCTTTTGGTATAAATATTTCGTTAAAACTCCTTTTTTTCTTTAAGTTATTAACCCTTAAACTTTATTGCATGATAAAATTGTAAATTTCATATCTTAAAAACTACTGAAGATAATTGAATGAATTTTTGTACACTTATAGAATGATATTTATACTATCTCATAAAAATATTTCTACTGCATAATTGTCTGAATAACGGTACTTTGCATCTATTTAAAAATTTCAATTGCGTTTTTTCTTATGTTCTTCACGCTAAAAAATTTCAAAAATTACATCAAATTACGCGTCAATCTTTCACCTTCAATAATCTGTATTTATAATTTATCATTTTTGTTTCTATCGAGAGTTATGGATGATTTTGTTACAGTGCGCTCTTTGAACGCACGGCTCACTTTGATGCAACCCGCGAGAACTTACATATTGGCAACGCCGCACGTCTCAGCATCAGAATGCGCATCGCTTTGGAAGAGCGTATCTCTTGTTCAAAATTGCTATCTCTGATATAAGAATAAAAAGACAAGCTTTTCTTTACGGATTATTAAAGGTGAATGTCTTTCGAGTAATCTGCATGGCTTTTAGCGTTATTATATGTTTCAGGAGTTATTTAATTTTCTGTAATTCAATGTCTCGAACCGGCGCGTTGGATATTGACAGCCGCTGTGTCAACTTGAGCAGTGGGCATGTTTGAATCTGCATGGACACGACTTTTTTTGCAAATTGACATATTTCACCACTTTTTATCGTCAGTTGGTTCTGTCTAGGTGGTAGCACGGTATATTTGCTCGAAAAAAAACATTGAATTGTTTTTATATTATCAATATGGGTCGACAAATGTTGTATTTCGTTAAAAAGTCGCGATGGTTTTGAAATAAAGATCAATGATGATTCACTGAAATTTAATGAAGTAAATAATATTTTACTAGAACTTGGACAACCACCAATTAACAGAATTATCAGAAGCAATAGGGATAAAGAAAACACGCCTATATCAATGCGATTGGAAAACAGATTTAAAGTAAACTTTTTTCACAATAGGGGAACGCGGGGCAAGTCCGACACCTTAAGCGCAATAATTTTTCTAAAATTCCACAAAGTTCCTAAAATTGTATATTCTGTGCATAATCCTTGTTTAGGTGGTTCTTAACAAAATATAATTTTTTCAGCGTTTCAAAAAATTGAATTCATTAAAAATTATTGGTTGCCAAAAAATGGAGAAGTATGTCATTTTAAAAACGCTGCGGGTAAGACCGACACCCCAAAGGGGCAAGAGCGACCCCCTTTTGAACTTTCTTTTTGTCCAATTTTTTCCATTAAAAATGTATTGTGAATGTGTGATAACGTGCAATTATGTGTATATGAGTATGTGTGATGCAAACGCATACTTTCTGTAGTTTCATCGCGTAGCAAGAGGAAGAGCATTCGAATGCGTGGTGTTATGAATGAATCATGTTTAACGCATGGTTTATATTATGGTACAGGTTTTCTCAAGTAATTCTTTCGAGCTTTATTGCCACTTGTATAGCCATTCTAACGAGGAAGAGTTGTTCTGCAAGCAGATTATATACGCTGTTACTAGGACTCATTCACTTAGAAGTGACGCACGCTTCGTAGTAAGCTATCCGGTTCGTGTTGTGATTTTTCTGAACATTGTTGATCAACAATCCGACGGTCAATGAATTTTTTTCATCAATATCATTTCAAAATCTCATATTAGATTATACTTTTCGTTTCTTTTTGTAATATTATTATGCATCACGTTCAATTAATTTTTAATTTTTTTGGTCGGCTTGAGACAACACTGATAAATAAATGCAAAAAACATAGTTTCCGTGTATTTCAATTATTAACATGACGTAATTATAGTATAATTGAACATAACAAATATACCCAGTCGTTTGTATCGAATCAAAAACGAACCCAATTATCTAAACACCGTGTCGGTCTTACCCCACCCAAAAACTGTCGGTCTTGCCCCAACAGCGCCCATTTTTGTTAAATGCTCAATTAACAGTATTGAAATACTCAAACTTATCTTCAATACATACAAATAACGATATGGAGAGTAGAATAGAATGTGTGACAAAAAACTGTTCATTTTCAAAGCTTTTGTGTTATTAAAACCTTAAAAGGTATCAACTAAAAATAACATCCAAAAGCGCATCAACTTTGCTTTCGCTTGTTTTGTTTATTTTGTTGACGTTTATGAACCCATATGGAATCGATATGTATCGAAATGCCAAAAATAATCGTACTAATAATATCCTGTCATTATTGTATGATTTAAAATTTGATATCTGGGAAAAGTCGTGGGGTGTCGGGCTTACCCAGGGTGTCGGGCTTCCCCCCAGTTCCCCTACACATCGTTGTATTTTTAGGAAGATCACTCACTGAGCATAAAAACGAGAAGTAAAATGATGTTGTCCTAAGATGTTCCATGTTCCTGTATACTGTTGTAGACTAATATTGCATTTGGATAAAACATAGATGTACTAATAGCGTTTTCGTTTTTACCTGCTGCTACACCGGTGTAGTGCAAAAAAGAGATAGACTGATTACACTCAAGTTTGAATGAGTGTAACACCGACTACACCGGTGTTGTGCACTGTCAAAAACGAAAATGCCATAACAAAAGTGTCTTTGAAGATGGCAATGACATAAGCGTATTACATAAGTTAAGTTTCGGTTATTTACAATACAGTTTAATTTCTAATAACGTTAAATTGTAATAAAAAAGTAATCATTAAACAACTATTGTATTTGTTGTAAAAAAATATAAAAGTATCTCGAAATATCCGGAAAACATTCACCTTTGATAATCCGTATAGAAAAGTTTGTTCTTCTGCAGATGTGATCTTCTAGAGATGTGGTTTCATTTAGTCATGCGATGCACACTTCCAACGCGATGCGCATTCTGCCGTTGAGACGTGCGGCGTTGCCAATATGTAAGTTGTCGTGGGTTGCATCAAAGTGAGCCGTGCGTTCAAAGAGCGCATTGTTACAAAATCATCCATAACTCTCGATAGGAACAAAAATGACAAATTATCAATACAGATTATTGAAGGTGAAAGATTGACGCGTAATTTGATGTAATGTTTGAAGTTTTTTAGCGTGAAGAACACAAGAAAAAACATAATTGAAAATTTTAAATAGATGCAAAGTACCGTTATTCAGACAATTATGCAGTAGAAATATTTTTATGAGAAAGTATAAATATCATTCTATAAGTGTACAAAAATTCATTCAATTATTTTCAGTAGTTTTAAAGATATGAAATTTACAATTTTATCATGCAATAAAGTTTAAGGGTTAATAACTTAAAGAAAAAAAGGAGTTTTAACGAAATATTTATACCAAAAGCTATTCACCATAATCTCTATACAATAAAATATATCTCATGAAAATCGGTGATTTTGCGAAAAATTCGAGGATCACTTGACATGGCTTTACTCATATAAGAAATGTCTTAGATCTGCAGAACGGGCTGGCTGGCAAAGCCTAGGCACTAATGTCTCTAGTCTGAACGAGGCTAGCAGATTAAATAAAATTCTCTCCAAATCGAATGATATTCAGATGAACTCCTTAAAACCTCGAGATGGTTTTTATGTGACGTTCGAAAAAGATGTTCTTAATTGTCTCTTCGACACACACTTTCCAGGTTGTATGGATCCGGAGTTGAACAATGTTCACAGATCTCATTCTGGTGATTCGGACTCGTGGCGCTTGCACGCACATTGATTTCCACTGAATCGGTCAAGTGGGCAGTTGACATCTTTGCTCCATACAAATCACCCGGAAAAGATGGAATACTTCCCGTGCTACTGCAAAAGGGATTTGATATTCTGAAACATGTCCTGAAAAAGATTTTGCTTTCCAGTCATGCTACCGGGTACATCCCGAAAGCATGGCGAGAAATAACTGTTAGACTTATTCCCAAAGCGGGGCGCTCAAGCTATGAAGAAGCCAAGAGTTTTAGGCCTATCAGCTTAAGTTCTTTTCTTCTGAAAGCTTTGGAACGGATAATCGATCATCACATCAGGAACGTTAGTTTAGTTGAGTACCCCCTGCACAAAATGCAACATGCATATCAGTGTGGGAAATCCACGATCACTCTGCTTCACGATGTTGTTTACAACATTGAGAAAGCCTTCTCGCTCAAGCAATCTAGCTTGGGTGTAATGCTAGATATTGAGGGTGCTTTTGACAATGTGTCCTTCCAGTCTATTCTGGAAGCGACGCGCGATCATGGGATACCTGTATGTATCTCGGGTTGGATAAACGCAATGCTTAGTAACCGCATACTTTGCTCGTCACTGCGACAGACTGAGATACGGAAGCTGAGTGTTTGCGGTTGTCCTCAGGGCGGCGGTCTGTCACCTTTGTTATGGAACTTAGTAGCTGACGGCAGTGATGTCCCTATCCTCTGTGCAGTAAAGAGAAATTGAAATTGCTCCCCACACTCTGCCAAGCGAAACGAGAGCGCTTCTCTTTCGTTCATATCCACCACCGTATTTGATATGTGTGAGCGCATGCTGATATCAGAGGTAAATTTTCATACACCCAACACTAGAGTGTGGAGAAGAGCTCTTGAAATTCTCTGTGGCGCGCTCAGATAATTTCACCACCGCGCGCGCCCCAGTGTCGCTGCGGTGTATTCACTGGCGTGTGATCTGGTTTATTTTCGTCTGGCAAGCGGCAGAGCGATTGATTTGATTTGCACTGGTGGATTATTTCAAGTTTATATGATTTTCTACTGAAGATTTGATACAAGTTGCTTGGTAAAGCTTACGAGTTTGTAGAGTGTTGTTACACTACCCTGGGAAACTTGAAGTATTTTACTTATTTTGATTGCGAATTTGGCGACGCCAACAAGTAAAGTGATCCATTACAAGTAATGTCCTGGTATTACACGCGTTTTCGATTATTATCATACGTGATAATTGAAGGGTTATCCATCGACAATCCCATTGAAACTAAGAATCTTGCTTGGTCGAGGATTGAACCTATTTTTATTTATGGTTTACTTACAGTGGGTCCAAAAAGTACTTGTTATCTGATTTGACCCTTCATTTACTTTACACATGTTAAACTGGCTTATTTCTAAAAATACAGCTAGATGATTATTTCTTGGGTCTGCTGTATCTGTAATCGCAGGTAAAACATATGACTAGTGCTCATGCTAGTTTTATAATCTTGAAGAAAAGTGCAGATCATTTTAAGCCCCCTACTTACAAGCTCAAGTTTAACTAATGAATCATGTATATGTACGGAGTAAATTAAATTCCGACCGCAATAAAATAATTGTTTCTAACGCATACGTTTATAATGTCCATATAAAGCCAGGTAAATTTCACGAGGATTCACATTGTTATTAAAAATAATGACGCGCCAGTTTAGAAGCGCTTCTATTTGTCCGGTACAGTGCTCTTAAGGGGTTACAGTACTGTAGATTTTTCAAAACATTGAATTTTTATTTATTGGTTTAAAATGTGCTTTAGGATTTTGAAAATGATATTCCAAAAAATGAATCGAGAAAACAATAAATTAATATTTAAATTTTACGCCATGTCTCTTATGTATATCTCAAAAAAAAAAGATTTATGATCAGCCCAAAATGTTTACAGTACGTTCAAGATTACTTTCGCCAGCGACGCACGTGGGATTTAATTTTTTCATTGCATATTTTTAATAAGCAATTTTTAACACATTTTCAGCGTTTTTCGACTAAAAAGTGTGCCATTTCGCGAAAAATCAAGACATAGAAAAAATCTTACGTGCGTCGCTTGCTGTCGTTCTAAGGAGTTTAAAAAGCTTTGGTTTTTGGCTCTGGATCAAAAGTTACGGGACATAGTACTACTGAAGGTAATAAACAAAAAAATAAACGAAATAGACGCAAAGGCATTGATAAAACCCATAGAGAACTAGAACTTGCTATAAAATCAGCATCAAAAAAAAGTTCTCCAGGGCCCGATGGTATAAGTTATGAATTCTATCTTAAATTCTTCGATTTAATCAAGAATGAATTGCTAAATTTATTTAATGGATATTTGATAAGTGGGGAGTACCCACCAGCATTGTTCACTTCTGGCATTATCACGTTAATACCTAAGAAGAGGGACAGGTTTGATTTATTGAACAAACGACCAATCAGTATGTTACATACTGATTAAAAAATCTTCACAAAAATTTTATGGAATCGTTTTCAACCGATTTTATCTAAGATAGTTGGATTTGCACAATCTGCTTGTATTTCAGACAGTTCGTGCATCAATAATTTGCGACTACTGCGATATGTTATTATCACAGCAAACAAAAACCAAAAGTTCTAAGGAGCAGTACTTAGTTTGGATCTGGAAAAGGCATTCGACAGGGTACATCATGATTTTTTGTGACGATTTCAAATAAATTTCAATTCCCGCAGTTATTCATCAGCTATACAAAAATGCAACATCAAGAATTCTATACAACGGCTTTTTAACATCTCCGTTTGCAATTTCTTGCTCAGTGCGCCAAGGTTGTCCGTTGAGCATGGCCCTATTTACACTGTACATCGAACCACTCTTAGGACTTATTGATCAAGATATCAGTGGTGTATTAATAGATTAGCAATTCATAAAAATTATAGCATACCCGGATGATATCAATGTTTTCCTTAGAAATAATCATGAATTTAATGTTACACTAGAACTGATTAATTATTACAGTTTATACTCAAAAATCAAACTAAACTTGAAAGAGTCTTATTTTCTTAGATTAAACAATTGTGCAATTGGACCACAATTGATTAAGGAAAGTGACGAAATTAAAATACTAGGTGTTAAATTTCAACAAAATTATGAAAAAATAGTCGAACAAAATTATACCTAAATTGATCAGACTATCCAAACAAATTTAATTTTTCAGCAATACAGAAAACTGAATCTATTTCGAAAGGTATGGATCTTGAATACATTCATCCTTTCAAAATTATGGTACATAGTTCAAATCATTCCACCAAAAAAAAGGCTTCACTAAGGAAAATTTGCGGAAATTGTTTATGGAAGGGATGTTTCTATAAAGTTGACCGTCAAGAATTATACCTCCCAGTGCCAAATAGTGGCCTAGCTCTGGTTGATATTGAAAACAAATGTAAATCGCTTTTTATCAAAAATATTGTTTTTTTCGCGAATGAATTCCACAGTAGATATAGACTTATTCATGTTAACACAATAGAATACAGAGCAATACAAATATAACCAGAAATGCGCGTGAATGGTTAAAGATAGTAGAAGAATGTAAGATTAATGATAAATTAGAAACAAGCAGACAAATATACGATCATTTACTTGATAAAAAAATATTACCACCGAAAAGCAAATCACTAATCCAAATTGACTGTGGGAAACATTACTGGAAAATAACAATAGCAATTTTCTATCGTCACCAGGAAAATCGATTTTTTTCATGATACTCAGAGATATTATTCCAAACAAATCTAAAATGTATAAACATGGCATTAGAGGTTTAGATTCGCCCTACTGCGAATTCTGTGGTTTGTGGATACCATTAAACACCGTTTAAAAGAATGCGTTGCCTCGTCGGTGATATGGGAATGGTTGAATAACACAATACGAAAAAATTTGAAAATCATTATCGATGATACAGAAACTATATTATCGACAAGTATAGCAGAGAATAATTTTAAATACAAAGCAGCATTGTGGTTGACAGTTGAAACGATGGCATACTGTGTGAGAAATTACGGAAATGGAAATTTGAACGAGTTACACAATAAAATACGCGAAGTTCGATGGAGCAAAAAGTTTCTTTTTGAAAAACATTTCAAGCATTTCTTGATATTATTATATATTTGTTAATAGTGGAGTATAAGGGTGCAAGATTGGTTGTGAAAACTGATTATATACTGAGCTGAATTCTATGTACTAAATAGTTTTTGTGATAATAATGCTTTTAAAAAAAATGCGGCTTCTATGGGACATGCAACTATAAATACATTAGCTCAATTATACGTGCAAGGAACTAAAAATCAAAGCAATTTTTTTTTTCAACTGTTTTTTGAGCAAATTTCCAAGATTGCAATTGGAACTTTTCATTGTTCCTAGTTCCTAGTCCTTTTTGATAAAACACCTCATTCAAGAAAGTTATAATGAGGAATAATTTATCACACAAAAATCGCTTGTTTAAATTTGAGGAAACACCTTACTTGTTACTTGAAAATACGAAAATTTCATAGAGATTGACAGAGATTCCTACAGATACTACCTAACTAATACTTTGTTTTGCTGTTGATGTTGCGTGCAATGCGTCCATGCATTATAATTACGGTCTAAAATATTAACTGACGCAAAAACCTAGAATACGTATATCATATTAAACATTGTTCCAGCTGACCCATTTTAGAACACCCTTTTATGAAACATAAGATTCTTGCTCATTTTAAATAGGCGTGAACACTAGTTTTCTTGAACCCGAAACTGAGCCATTCATTTGCTCATTAACGCGCAGAAACCCCTTCCCGCCTCCCCTGCTCTTGAAACTTTCACCTGCTGTTTAAACTATTTCCACGCAAAATAATACACAAATGAACAAATCGTGTACGTTGATGTTGTCTGTAAATTAATTATCGCCACAAGCGTATACCTAATTTTACTGAATATGTGGACGAAATCTAAAATTTCGTTTTAAACTTGTAGGATTAAGTTAAGTTTGCATATCAGATGCCTCTGATCATTATAAAACTCTCTATACGATGATACGTAAAAAGTTTTCCCAGCTTGCTCCGAGGACCGAGTACTTTTAGTTTTGCAGGTAGTGTAACAATACTCTATAAGCTTGTAAGCTTTACCAAGCAACTTGCATCAAATCTTCAGTAGCAAATCATATAAGCTTGAAATAAGCCACCAGTGCAAACCAAATCAATCGCTCTGCCGCTTGCCAGACGAAAACAAACCAGATCACACGCCAGTGAATACACCGCAGCGACACTGGGGCGCGCGCTGTGGTGAAATTATCTGAGCGATGAAGCCCAGCGGGCCGAACAAGCTCATGAGTACCTTGAGCACCTCCCGCTTAGTGGGCATGTGATTCTCCGCTAAGATTGGTAGAAGATCACTACGGATCGCGAAAGCGTAGGTAAAAGCGTCATCTTTCGGTATCCATCGCATCCCGAGGATTGATTCTGTAGCCTCGCTTCTATCCAGTTGAAGATATTTTGATCCTTCGGCTGGAGCTTCTCCGATCCCGCGCAAGACGTCTATTGAATTGGAGCGAAAATTTCTCAGCTCGAAACCGCCTCTGGCATGCACTCTTTTAACGTCATTGACGACTTCAATTGCCTCCTGGATGGACTCGAAACTATCCAAGTAGTCGTCCACATAGTGTTTTTTTCTCTATAGCGGCTGAGGCACGAGGATATTGACCAACAAACTCTGCTGCGTTGATGTTTTTCACATATTGGGCTGACGCAGAAGAACACGTCGACCCAAATGTTGCTACATCCATTATGTAGACTTGCGGGTGCTCGATCAGAGTGTCGCGCCAGTGAAACCGCTGTGATTGGCGATCTTGTTCCCGTATTTTTATTTGGTGGAACATCTCCTTGATGTCCCCACACACTGCAATCGGGTACTGACGGAATTGGCTCAGAACAGTGGGCAGAGGAGTTAGCAAATCGGGCCCTTTAAGCAGTTGTGAGTTGAATGACACTCCATCGGTTTTTGCTGCAGCATCCCATATCAATCTAATTTTACCAGGCTTTCTGGGGTTAGTGACGGCACCCAGTGGTAAGTACCACACTCGATTTGAGTCTGCAGTCAAAAGTTCTTCCTCGCTAGCCTTTCCCTCATAATCTGCTATCAGCTTCCTTACAGTTTGCTTTAACTCTGGATCCTTTTGTAGCTTCCTTTCCAGGGACTGTAAACGGCGGACGGCCATGGGGTAGCTGTTTGGGAAGTGGGGATTATCTGTCTTCCACAAGAGGCCAGTCTCAAATCCGGATGCTGTTCGGCGTGTAGTTTCCTCTAGTAGCCGTCTAGCTCGCTGATCTTCCTCCGATTCCAAGATTTGACCAGGATTATCGACTCCCATACTTTCCATGGTAAAGTAGTCTCGCAGTTGCTCGTTCAACATCCGGTCATAAACTGTGGCAGCAGAGACATGGAAATTCACAAATGCATTTGTTTCGCTCGGTACACATCCAAAGATACCCCACCCGAGTCTACATTTGGCTGCAATGGGAGCTCCAGGCTGACCTTGTCGCAATTTTAGTGGAACACCAAGACGCAGATTGTCTAGACCGATGAGAAGTTTTGGCTGTACAAATTCGTAATCATCAAGCGGCAATCCTCGCAAATGAGGAAACATCTTTGCTAATTCTCGGTTCCGTAATGTATGGGACGGTAGAACCAGGTTGTTGACTGTGCGGGCATTAACCAGCTTGTATTTAGTCGAGTTTGATGTTCCTGAAATTTTCAGCTGTACTCTCTGTGAGTGAGATTCTTCACGTGTAACGTTTCCTGTCCATTTTAGCGTCAGCGGTTCCAGTGTTCCGGTTGCGCCCAGTTGGTCCGCGACACTTTTCTTCAATAGGGTAAGTGAGGATCCTTCGTCAATGAAAGCGAATATAGTCTTGGCTTGTTCTTTTCCGTGTAGGACAACTGGTAGCATGCGAAAAACAGGAAACATATTCTGCTGTAGAGTTGGTAAGGTTGAAGACACATTCACTGGGTAAAAATTTGTGGACGACTGATGAAGGAGGGAATTATGCTTGAGACGACAGTTCTCTATGTTGCAGCCTAGCCACTTACATGGCCATTTCCCGTGGCTGTTCAAGCAGGTACGACACAAACCCTTCTGCTGTACCAATTGCCAACGTTCGTCGATAGACTTCGCATTAAATGTTGCACATTCAGCCACTCAATGCCCTTCCTGATCGCATACAGGACATAGACAAGCCGATTTGCGATTCATAGCGAATGAATTTGCCAAGGAAGGAGATGACGGCAGTGTCGAGTGATTCTGAATATGTCCTCTAGTTATCCGTCTTTCGTTTTTGTTATTTATACTGATGAACGTTTGCTCGGACAGTTACGTTGCTAGTTCACAGTGCTTAATCTCAACAATTCTAATATTATCGGTACAAGTGCCTTACCTTATCATATAAATATCCCATTTCTATAATTTAAATATTCCCTAATAATTATAAATAAGTGCTTTATTGAGAGTGAGTAATTTAAAACTAAATTAATATTACCTACATACGAAACTTAATCTACACTTATTGCTATCTAGATCTACCTAATTCTATACTTAAACTTAAATGCCAATTCTTAAGAATTTGTAACGTGAATTATTGGTAAAATATTGGATTCTACTCTACTGTGAGTATAGCTTATAATACACCATAAACTAAGAATATGTTTCAACTTAACCTAACCGCCAAATTTGTACTAATAGGGATTGAACTTCACCGCGAATTTGGTTGTATGAAACGACCCAACCTATCGTTCCGGGTTTTCACCAAATTTGTAAGTAAACAATTTCTTTAGCCATAAACCAAAATGTTATCCAAATATATTTGTAGCTTGAAGCATCACAACATAAAATCGCGTGTTTTGCTATTGAGAGTTGGAGAAACCCACAACCACAATACAGTTTCGCCCGTTGTATTTTTTGCTGTAGTTTAAGAAAGCAATATCGTAGAATCAAAATTTTTAGGTTAATTTGTTGCGTTTCAAAGCCCTCATTTGCATGTATGAAAAAAGCCCTATGTTTACATTTGTAAGTATCGCCCTTTTCACAAAAAAGCGTTGAAATGAAATCGCAGCTCCTGATATCACGCTATCTCTGAAGTGCATGCGTGCATAGTTTCAAATATTTTACTTCGACATCGACTTTTTCTAAAGGTGACTTCCCAGTAGTATCCTTGATTTGAATTATTATCGCTAATCCTAATGCCAAAGAACAAATAAAAACCTCGCGAAGACGAACCGTTTGGGAAAATCATCATCATTACTGGAATTTTCATTTTCACGAAACTTTTCGATAACCTTCCGTCACTTGCGTTAATGCACTGGGTGCACAGTGCTCTGAAAATCTAGCGAAATCGTCTTAGGGCACCAGCGGGTCTGTAAAGAATACTAAAAATTAATTTCTATTCCATAATTTTCAGTTCAACAATTCGAGAGATCGTGCTCACCGCAAGCCATGAAAAATAGACTACGTTGTGAAGCGATGGTCATTATTTATTAAAAAATCACGGTTAACTAAAAAAATAAAACTATTAAAAAATTTCAAATAGTTTATAATTTTCACAAACTTATTAGGAAAAATTGTTGAATAAGCTTTCGTAATATTGTGTAGGAAAAAAGCTGAAAATTTGAAAATCAATCTGAGGATTATGATTGATTACAGAACTCTGGAATTTTCTATTGGAATGTTTTCAGGCAGGAATTTGATATTGATGCTATTAGGAAACTGTGAAATCAAGACCAATAGATCAGTTACATATCAGGACCCCATTCCGACAATTTATTAAAAATCCTCATGATGTTTACAACAACAGGTTATCAATCTACGGATCAGATAATTGTTATTGTAATATTGAATTAAATCAGTCAGCATCAATAAATTTTCAACTTCAATCCAATATTTTTTTTGGGTGTGGTGGGGGGGGGGGTTGTATGGTGTTAAACCCCAAAACCTTCTCTTGGCTACGCCGTTGCTTGGAGTTATTTATTTCGCTTTTCATTTTCCGAAAGGTTTCAGATCGATTCGATGGTCATAAGTTAGAAAAATTGCAGTCAGAAGGTTCGCACAAATGAACATTTTTGCACTGATAAGTTATCAAGTTCCTTCCAGACAACTTGGAAGTATTCGGTGATTATTTCTAGCGGTTGTAGATAGAAAACTGAAATACAAAATTCGATTTATCGAAATAATGTTTGGCTTCTTTCAATGGATTATTACTATATTGAACAATAAATAGGCGACAAAGAGTAATCCACAAACAACAAGCCATAACGTTTAAAGTATCCAAAATAGATATTTGAAGTCTTCAGTAAAGTTATTCGCAAAAGTAAGAGCTACAAATTTGCTGAAGGCATCATTTAGATATAATCACTTCCAAAAAAATTTGTGAAAATATCTCACTCATAGGGGGATTAATCAGCAAAAGCACAATACCAAAAGAAAGGGCATATTGCCTCCATTAAATTCTCCGAAGATACTATTGGCCTAAAATAAGCCGTTTTGGCGTTAATAATAGATTACATGTTTTTGGTCATATTTCTGGAAATGGGAAATGATAAAAATCTTTCGTCCGCATTTAATGTTAAATATCTCTTTTTATTATAGTCCGATTTCAACAATCTACAGCTTGTTCGAAAAGTATTCGTTAAAGCTGTCTAAAAACATATAAATCGTTAATCTATATTGTCAATTTCGGCAGATAATTTAAAAAAACTGCAAAAAACGCCATTTTTACGCATTCAAGCATTCATATCTTAAAAACTAAACATCAGAATCAAAAACAAATTAATAGCGTTGATACTGTTTTTTAGTTCTTTCATTTAAAATTGGTTTGGATAAGATCGGTTCAGCCATTGCTGAGAAACACGAATGAGAATTTGTCCGTTACACACACACACACACAGACACACACACACACAGACATTGTCCCAAATCGTCGAGCTGAGTCGATTGGTATATAAGACTCCGCCCTCCGGGCCTCGGAAAAAATCTTGAAAGTTTGAGCGAATTCTATACATTTCTTTTATAAGAAATGTAAAAAGGAATTATTCCCTATGATCTAGTAAACCCGATATGCGAATGGATAACTAGCTTGCTTGCGAGTGGCCGCCGCTTTAGGCAGCTCAGCCTCAGCAGCTATACACCGCATCAATTCCTTTACTTACTAATATTCTAAAATCCACCAACCAGCGCAACGCATAACACTGTTTCATTCTTTTGGGTCCTGGGAAGGGGGTTTGCCGCTTTCTATGGTTGTTGCCAAACAGCTCTCTAAAAACACACCTGTACTAAATTCTGCTATTTTTAAAATCGATTTTTTCAGGGGTGTCAGGTGTCGACGAAGAATTTTTTTATTTTGAAAAATTTGACTAATTTTGCAAAAATCACTCCTACAACATTTTTTGTAGGATTTGTCATTTTTAGACT
The DNA here is from genome assembly GCF_030247195.1 of Topomyia yanbarensis. Lineage (NCBI taxonomy): Eukaryota > Metazoa > Arthropoda > Insecta > Diptera > Culicidae > Topomyia > Topomyia yanbarensis. The sequence goes on along the minus strand of NC_080672.1, from coordinate 415,598,022 downwards.
ATAGCCCTTTAAAAATGGGTAACAGAAAGTTTGACTCTTTTCAAAAGACAGGCAAGATCATTTTTGGAAAAACAAAGTAAGCAAAGTGGCAAAATCTTCATGTACACAAAGTTTTATTAAAATCTGAGAAGGTGCTGCTAGCTCTGAATACGATTTAGCACGAAATTCGGCAGCAGCAAAACGACGTACTCCGACGAAATACAGTGGTCAGTAGACTGGTTGAATTTTTGACTTTTAGCTCCACCAGGCTCTACTAATTCCTTTTATGGCTCTTAGTAATTGTGCAAATTTTGGTACCGATCGGTTGTGTCTACGGACCCTCCAAAAATTTCAAAGTTTATATGGAAATTTGTATGGAAAATTGGTTAACATTGAAAATAAATTCATAAAAAATCACCTCATCAATTAATTAATCGGAATACTATTTATTTCTACTGAACACATTCGGGGAACATTGTAAATTTATGAAAATTCGTTGAGAAAAGTTATTAACTGAAGTAGCAGCAAGACTTAAAAACAAGTGGATTTTATTAATAATCATAGCAACCCTGTTTGAATAGCTCCATCGTTATACCAGTGTAAACTAGACTTGCCACCCACCGCTGGCGTAGGGCAGATACAGCTATTCAAACAGGGTTGCTATGATTAATAATAAAATCCACTTGTTTTTAAGTCTTGCTGCTTCTTCAGTTAATAACTTTTCTCGCCGAATTTTCATAAATTTAAAATGTTCCCCGAATGTGTTCAGTAGATGAATACCTTTCGAAATAAATAGTGTTCCGATTAATTGATTGATGAGGTGATTTTTTATGAATTTATTTTCAATGTTAACCGATTTTCCATACAAATTTCCATATAAACTATGAAACTTTTGGAGGGTCCGTAGACACAACCGATCGGTACCAAAATTTGCACAATTACATAAAAGTAATCAGTAGAGCCTGGTGGAGCTAAATGTAAAATATTGAACCAGTCTAGTGGTCAGGTGTCTTCTTTTTAACTAAATAAAGTATTCGAGATGTGGAACAAGTTACCTTAGATAAAGGAGTTTAATTCTCCGGAGCTCGCATTTAACCAATTCCAACGAATCGATAATACTCTACTAAAAACGTGCAGTAAATTGGTGCAGGCAAAAAAATCAAACTTAAAGCCCGTACGTGCGTTTGACAATGTTCGAATCAAGAACTGCGAGTTTGACACCGCGTGTATGGACTGTGGCACAACCAAGGTACGGCTACACGATTTTACTCCGCTTATTTGCAATTTTGTCCAAAAATCATAGCACAATTCGTTACTTCCCTGATATCCCTAAGGGTGTTTTTGTGATAAGAATGCAGTTGAACCGGCCCATTCCTTTCTACTTGAGCCTGAGTTGACGGTACAAGATAACATATCACTCTTTGCACATATAAATGACAAATTTATACGTGCCAGTTCTGTGATTCGGTACATCAAGGAACCGCATGCTGCTAAGGAAATCTGGTCTGCGGAGATCAAATTCAACACGTAGTTTAAAATTCCACTAACTGTTACGCCAAAGTTACGACGACGACTTGTATCCCCGTGCGTATAAAATGCAAGGAAGAACATTTGAGTGCAGGCATCAAGACAGCCCTCCCGATGATAACATATGCGATTACAACAACGAGATTGACACGAATGGCTCACAAGATGCAGTTGGAGAAGAAGCAAATATTTCCCGCCACATAAAAAGGTCTCCCGTGTATTGGCAAGTTGTGCTCACGGGATCTGACAGACAACCACTAACATTTATTTTTTTGCTATTTATTTTGTACATCTTGAAAATATATAAAAGACCCAAGGCTCCGTTTTGAGCCATGTCAAAAAAAAAGAATTATAAAATTAAACTGAAAGATAGTATTAGATCGAATTATTTTACTAACACCTAAACATACATAATTTCTTAAAAAAAACTATGTATTGAGAAGTGTTTTAATCGCTTCTTCCCTCCCCATGGATCGATTCCTTTAAGTCAGCCAAAGCTGAACTGCAAAAAAAAACAAAAGAGCATACTCCAAAACACGACCGAAATTATCGTACCATACGCCATTATCGCCCCGTCATCAGGTTGAGCGAAGCCAATCGAGACAAGTGGGATGAGTCTGCACTAGGACAAACGCAAACGTGAAAACAAACAAATGATAACAACTGGCCGCAGCCGGACGCACGAGAGAATCATATTTTATACCATACGAATTTAATATACCAGATCAGTATGTTTTGATCGTCCGGAAGAATAACACTTGAATGTCATGCGGATTTTAGCGGTTATTGTTTTCATCGGAGCAGCTTTATTTGGACTGGAAGCGACAAAGATTGTCACGGGTCAAATAAATTCAGATGAAGGTAGGTTTTCTATAAACAGCATTAAACTTATCTATCTCCGTGTTATTACACTTCAGCCGCGGACGAATCTACTAAGGCTGCTACTGCTACGGCTAACATTTTGAGCGACGCCGGTTACAGCAAACCCCGGTGTAATCATCTCTGCACTAGATTTTGCCAGGTGGACGGATATGCGTACGGGGTCTGTACTGCAAGCTCGGGCTGTACCTGTGGAGTGGGGTTCTTCGGGAAGCAGCGGTTCTAGTACATATAGATAAAAAAAAAAAAAAAAAAGAAAAAATACATATTATAATTTCTAAGATAAGATTTTAAATAATGAATATGGCGACCCTGCCTCCAGGAAGTGTTCGATTATAGATGTAATTAAAATGTACACCAAATGTAGAACTTTTAATTGTATTTTTAGAGTTCGGTAATATAAATTGAAATTGATAAATAAACTGATTTTAACAACTTTGTTCGAAGTTCTTTGCCTCTGTCTCGTGCATTCAACAAAACAAATGATTGGTTAGCTTGTTAGTTTGTTACATCAAAAACAATTAAAAACACAAAAATGTATAAAAAGTATCCCATCACGACGTAACAAAACCTACTTATCACCACTTGACATTGCCCTGCATTCGATCTAGTGATCGGTTTCACGATGCAATGTCATGAACTTTCACTCTGACCTACTGCGATCCCGAGATACAGCGCAACCGACTATTTGAACTTGCTTTGATTCGCTGCGAATTCGAATGCATTCGTGCGGGACCGACACACACGGTGTATTCGTGGCACTCAATTACTTATTTTGAGTGCAGGTTCAATCGACGCTTTGGTTGAATGAAGCAAATCGTGTGCGTAGAGAATGAGTAGAATGCGTCACATCATGGTAGCTCTCGATTAACTAAATAAATTCAGCATTGAATTACTAAATTCGTGAAATCGCTAATTGTTTTTTTATGTTCCTCTAATTCCAGGAATTAAGCTCTAAGATCGACAACTTCGTCACTGCTTCACAAAGTCTCAGCAGCCAGTATCCGGAAACATCACCGTACGTACACTCAGAAGCCACCAAGATTCGCAACGAGTGGGCCGATCTGCTAAACAAGACTCAGGAGTACCGGCAGTTGACCACCGTGGCCATCGATTACTTCGAGCTGATTTCCGTGGTATGTACCTTTAAAAAATTAAATTTGATCAACTACTCACAACATACATTATTTCAGGTGGAAAACAACTACCGCGATCTGAACGCTGATCTCATCAACGCCAACAACAAGCTGTCGATCTTGAACAACCCGGATCTAGCTAACGATCTAGTCCAGCAAATCGATAACATCATTAAAGCGTACGAGAGTCAACAGTTGGACACGCTAAAGCAGATATCCACACTATCCTCACAGCTGTACGGCCATGACAGCACCATAGGACTGTACAACGACAACCTGAAGCTGTTCCAAACATTCTACAAGATCAAAAGCGAAATAAACGATCGCGCCAAAGAACTCACCGAACAACAGCAGCAACAAGAGACTCAACAGAATGAGATAACAACCGTCAAAACAACGACGCTCAGCAGTTTACCAAAGCAACCGTCAATCGAGATTCAAACCATAGACGAAGCACAGTACCTTAAGGAACCACAGCCTCCTTTGGTGATTCAAACCGTGGAAGAGTCTGTTCACGAACAAATTCATGAAATTATCACTGCCACCGAACCAGCGGCTTCGCTAACAATTCCTCAACCCCTTTCGGACGTAACGGTCCAGGAAGGCCAGCGAGTCCAGTTGCAATGTGTCATCTTTGGTCATCCACCACCAGCCATCGAATGGTTCAAAGATGGGATAAGCATCCAAAATAATCCCGACTACAAAACCTCATTCGAAAATGGCCTCTGCGCACTAACCATCGACGAAACGGTAACAGCCGATTCGGCTGAGTTCCTGTGCAGAGCGATCAACGAGGCCGGCATCGCGGACACCGCTGGACGACTCACCGTCACCGAACTGGCACCGGTGCCACAGCCCCAAGGGCTGCCACCGGTTTTCGTTCAAAAACTCAACAATAGCAGCGCCGTCGAAGGTCAACCGTTCCAATATTCCTGCACCGTCACAGGTAATCCCCTGCCCGTGGTTCACTGGTACAAGAATGACACATGCATAGACACTTCACCCGACTACAAGATCTCGTTCGACCCGGCAAGTGGCGTGACGGTGCTTCGCTTCGAACAGGTGTTCCTCGAAGATCAGGCCCGGTACACCTGCCGGGCGAGCAACGAGTGTGGCGCCGATGAAACCGGGGCCGAACTGGCCGTTGAACGTATGTATCGAGTGACTATTTTGTGTGCGTTTGTGAAGGAGGTGGCATCTCCTGCAGCTTGATTGATCGATGTTGCTAAATTGCACGAAGTTTTCACTGTTGATTAGTTTTGCCCGAATGCGATGATAGTTGCGGGTTGTCTGTGCAAAGGGGCACAATTTATGAACGAGACGGTTGCCATTTTATTTGGCAGTCGATGAATTTCTCGGTTTGTTGTTATTCCAACGAGATATACAAAAGGATATGAATTTTAAAGCAAATAATCAATGCTTCTGCACGAAATTAATTTTAACGGTATGCAATTAGGTTATGATTTGCAAGAAAAGTCCGTTCGTTGGTTCAGTTGCCCTCTTATTTCGAACGAATAGAAAACCTGTCAAGTACTTTTCTCATGGAACGTTATTTAGGGTGACCAGACGTTCTGGTTTCCTAGGACACGTCCTGGTGCCTTCGAGGAAAACGCATGATTTATATTGTGTTCTCCCTTTATTCACTCTGGTCCTAATCGAAGTTGCAGCCGACTCAACCGTTTCAAGTAAATAGAGTACGAAAAACAAAGCCTAATATATTGTAATCTCCCAATTTCGGCATACTACCTATCAGGAATCAGAACACATTGGCTCGATTCGCATGTTCGCCATGTTATTTGGCGATTAGTGGCTTGTCATGTCGTCTCATCATTTTCCTAAACAGTAAACAACCTAGATTCTTCACTTCCAAAGGAATGATAAACCCTACTGATAAAGCCTACAGCTCTTACCACACTGGACTAGCAACAATAACATATCCTTAAATTTTGGCTCCCTGTACATCGTTTCGTCTATGTATGAAGAAACCAAAATCCAGATACGTAATTCCATTACTACAGATCAGTTACATTTCTTATGATATCAAGTTTAGTAATCGGATTCAAATATATCAAATGTCAAGTCAGTGCCCTGACTAGAATACTGCAATTGTGCTTGGAAAGGTATCTGGTCATTTGGTCGAAATACATTTAACCGAATGCCGTTTGGCCAACTACCATTTGACTGAAAGGGTCGATTGTCCGAATAAGTCAATAAGCAAATTCTTGCCTGAATATCGGAATTTGTTAAACGACCGGAAACAACTTTTTGTGGATTTTCGGCTTTTCTGCTTTAAAAATAAGAACGGCTGTTATGTACTGCCCGACGTTTCGGTCACTGGTTGTGGGACTTTCTTCAAGAGAAAAAAGTAATCGTTCCTTCTCAGTACCGTAATAAATAAAGCCGTAAATACCAATACAACCGACAAAATTCTCTTCGAAGGGAAATCCCGCACAAATCGTTATCGGACAAAACACAGTTCACTTCAATCAACGAAAAAGAATTTTTTTTACTATCAAAAGTTGTGATTGCCAGACAACGGTTTGTATGGAATTTCCCCTCAAAGTTAGGGTGACCATAGCAGGCGAGTAAATAACCAGTTGTACACACTTAATGTTTTCTGCCGAATCTCAAATTTGTTTCATCCTTTGCCGAAATCTTTACAGCTGAGATCTCAGCACACATTTTTTTTCGCTGAAATATCAGTAAAAGTGACGTAACTGAGACTCGGCAAAATCTTACGCTGAAAATTAGTAAACAAATTTCACTTCGCAAAGATATCGGTTTCTGGCAAATTTTTCCCAGGATTTCGGTAGTGAGAACATTTCGCGATCAATTTCTGCAGATATCTGAAACTAACCGGGTCTATCTTTCGTGAGAGTGATCGGTGAGCTCTTCCAAAGATTTACACACATGCAGTTCTTTCTATACCAATCAACAAAAATTGGATGCAGATGTTGAAGAATCCTAAATTGATCGAATCAGATGAAATATCTTGAAACCATCCGCGACAAACAGTCTTGAATTCTTCATCACTAGATGTACATCATTGCAGTACAGCAGAAACATCAACAGTAGCAGATGCCTTCCACGAGGTATTTGTAGAAGTTGCAGTAAATGTGGGTACCTGGAAATATCTCTCGTGATGTAGGATAAAAACAACTTCCAAAATTATTATTGTTTCAATATAACTGCATTTTGGCGATTATTACTTCGTGGTTCGATTTATTGGTTGTTGGTACAGGTCAATATCGTTTTATCAACATCGCTAGCGTCCAGAGCTTGCTCCACAATCAGAACCTCAGAGGTCAATTCGTTTACGTTGCGACCAGCGTTAATCAAGCGAAGAATTTGTTGTGCCTTCTAAGAGAAAAAAAAAACAGAACAAATCAAGTATTTTTCTCGATGTCCCGGGACACCAGGACAGTGTGTTAAAAAGCAGACATGTCTTTGGAAACAATGACGTCTGGCCACCCTACTCAAAGTGAATTTTGACTAATAACTTATACACCGTTTGTCGACAAATAATAACGAATGCGATTTTTTCTTGAATTTACCATATTTGTAGATTACAAATCCTACCTAATAGGGGGTTCAGTGGGTATTTTCATTCTTTTTAACATGAGCTGTTCTTTTTGCGAATTTCTTTAAAAGCGTTTTGATGAAAATTTTGCAACCTTTTCCTTATCTTGCTTTTTCCTTCCGCAATTTTTTTTACCGAATACACTAAGTATCTTCTTCAAATACTTTAGAAGTTAATGCTCGTTATTATTGGATGACTCATAAGAATCGTTTTACAAATATCTTTTCATATATAATTCCTATGAATTTGAAATGTTACAATCGCCAAAATATTTAACTTTTCTAAAAGTATTTTCAAAAAAATTTGGCCCTTTTTTGAAAAACATTAATTCCTTCAGCTGTGACTATAACTCTACTAGAAACAACGAGAATTTATGTAATCTTTCTAATACCAACTAGAACTTTTGCAATTTTTATCAAAATTACACAATAACCATAAGAGATTAACCGGGACAGTTACAAATATTTTTGAAAACTGATAAAACTGATGACTGTCTTCGACTACATTTTCCGTACAATTGTCGTAAATATTCTAGGAGAATTGGAAGAAAAAACTGAACAGCCTCTAAAACTGCGAGAGAAAGACCTATCCCATTCAAAATAGGTTTTACGTGTTTCTTGACCCCAATTGTTTTAAGGGAAAATAGTTATGGTATCCTATATTCGCCAGAAAAAAGTAAACATAAACGGGTTAACTCATTCAAATTTCAATCTGTTATACTGCTAACCATTAGCAAAAATCTGAATAATTTACAAATCCATCATTATCTATCTATCTATCTATTTATCTATCTATATATACAAAAGTCAATGCTTGTATGTATGTGATTTATGGACTCCCAAACGGCTCAACCGATTGCCGTCAAAATGTATACATAGAGGCATTTGTTATGGAGCATGTTTGCGTGCAAATGGTTGGGGATTATCTGCCCGCCAGACGCTTCTGAACAAATTGTGTTTTACTCCTATTTCGTTGAAAATCGCAGCAACGCGCGATTGGTATTAGCTAGTAATTTATATCGACCCGATACACAAATGATTACAGGATAATAATTTTCTCATTCATGTTTATTTTCCGTCAGCCTCTGTCCACCTACCCACAAGAGCTCTGGGATAGTAGCTCGGACACGATTACCCGTGATTCGATTATCGGGGTGTTACGAAAAACAATCACTGGAATGTCTAATTATAGTGTAATTCAATCATTGCAGTCTATATAACTTACGGAATGACGGGGTTTAGGATTAACCTTGTCTCAAATTTTGGCCTACACCAAAAAAGCCATTAGTAAAGTACATTGATTTATTAACATACTGATTTGTTTGGATGGCAAGTTTTGGAAATAAACGAATTTTTATGCCGAATATTGAGAATACTACAATACAAAGAAGATTAGGTGCCCAAAAAGTCGCGATCGTTATTTGGCACCTACTTATAAAATCATGAGAAAAGCATTTATTTACTGAAATGTTCATTTTTATCCCAAAATTGATTTCCAAATATATTGATGAGTATGGGAAAGTTATGCATTGTCTAATGTCTAAAACTTTCTAGAATAAACCCAAAAGGTAGAAATTAATTGCATGGAGAAAACGGCAGAAAACTGGTTTTAAGGTACCCCTAAAACATAGAGGTAAATAGTATCTTCAGCAAAGTTACTCAAAATTTGCTAAATATGGTTACAACCGTAAATGAAAATTTTGGTTTTCACAAATGAGACTACCCCTTAAGAAAAGTAAAGGCCTGAACTGATTTAGATGCGTCATTACGTTTTATGAAACTTTGCTGAAGATACCTAAACACGAAAATGCCATCTAAGGCCATTAGATACTTTTGACCGCTTTTTTTGGTTTGGGACCACTGTGAAACACCGCGGTCGTTCACTTTAACTTCTGTTCAATTCGACCGAGTTTTCGTGAAGTGAAAAACCTTCCGAAGGTGAATCATTATCTCTGCAATGCAGTATTAATATCTAAACGATTCGTATTGCAAAACAACTTAAACCACGTAGTTGAAAGTGACAAGATAGGAATTAAGATTCCCATGTATGTAGAAGATGACTATATAGAGGTAAGGCTACATGACCTATCATCGTGTATCCTGAGCTAATTGCAAAATGTATGTTGCAATACGGAGAAGTAGAATCCGTCACATCTGATACTTGGAGAAACGTTTCCACGTGCATTCCAAAGGGTGCTCTTGTGGTGAGGATGCGGGACAAAAGACCTACTCCCTCCTACTTAACTATAAAACTTAGAACTCACGGAAATACTATAAAAAACTACGCTATGCACCCATGAGGCGTAAACTCCTACGTGCGTAAGTATTGGCCAACTTTGCACCGAAGATGCAGATGCATCTCAACCGATTGCCAACTCATCTACGGAAAACCAGTCCAAAATAGAGTTTCCAATACCGATACCCAAATCACAAACGGTTGCCAAATTTGTGGCAACTGTCCTGGCCATAATGACTACCGCAAAAGAAGCATCCAACAACCCAGGACCACCTGAAAGCAACATCAGCGAAAAAGTTAATAACAATGACGACGGGTTTTCACTGGTCACCCGTAAGCATTAGAAGCAGAGGACAACATCTGATGATGTTTTAACGATCATCCTGGCATGAAAGACACGAGAGAATTAAATGACCCCCATGACGCAGTAGGCGAGTGAGCCTCATATGAAATCAGTTTGACGGCCTCTGGCAGACGAATTAAGTCAAATTCAAGTAAATATTTTTTATAGCATATTTTTTTATCTTGAAATGCAAAATATGCATAAATAAAACATTTTTTTTTAAATTTTGCGCTGTTAGACCAAAGGATTGCAGCAACTCATTCGATGTTTTATCCGAATGTGAAGCTGGAGAAATTTGTAAATTTCCTCGCATTGTGCGTAATGAGAAGGAAAAGCAATCACCACCACCGATAACAGTGATGATCTCCGACTTCGAAGCTTTTCGAACTGAGTATTTGACGTTCCTTCCGGACGTGAAAGCTTCTTTCCAGATTTGCCGATGAAGAGAATATAGAGTTACAGCGGAGGGCTTGATTGACCAAAAACGACTACTCCAGTATCTATCGGAGAAGTTATATAAAATTTAATTCATATGATTCCAAGACAGATAGACCATTCAAGGCTGTCTTGAAAGGGTTACCGCAAGGTAAAAGTTTGGACGAAATATCCAACGAATTGAAAAATTTGCTTAGCTTTTCTCCTTCACTAATTATTCTTATGACAGGAAGGGCTAGCGACACTAACACGCCAGCACGCTCTGAGGTAATGTTTTATCTTTCACGTACGAGTAAAGTAGAAACACTACAGGCGACATAGGGCAGAATTCAAAATCTGACACAGTGTCGTTGATGCCAAGGCTCGAAATCGAATTTCTGGGCATGTCCCATTCGAAAATAAATTATAAATTCTTGTACAAAGCAACAAAAACAACAAATAAAACATTTACCTTCTTCAGGTACACTTTAAGAAAACAAGTTTAAACGTGTTAATCCGCTTTAAAATAGAATAACAACTTCTCTACCTATACAAGGATCCTATCTCCGTTACACCTTCTTACAATAGTGTGTCATCTTATGCTTCAGTGACAGATAACTCGGCCAAAATGACGGCTACCACACCTCCTCATTCATTTGCACACAACGCTTCCTTTGCTGCGATGGATCTAGGTAGCATAACGGAAGATAAATTGAAGTTCTTGCAACAATAAATGTTACAGATGATGATTGCTATGCTAAATTCTACCTCCATGTTTGCAGCTTTCCAACTGGGCGGGATTTTGCTAACAAAATTGCAATGAATTTTAACCCTTTCATGCCCAACTTTTTTCTACCATATGTAGGATTTCAAAACTATTTTTCCTTCAAACCGATGGGGTCAAGAAACACGAAAAGCTATTTTTCATAAAGATAGATGCTCCCCTCGCAGTGCTAGAAACTGCTCAACTTTTACCTTCCAATGCTAAATATAATTCTTCTACAATATTTACAACAGTCCACTTGCGTGGAAAACATACCCGAAGGCACTCTAAATTGATATGCTTTATCACAATGAAATAATATTGCAACATAACGAAGATATATGAAAAAATCATTTTTCATCGTCAACGTAAACTGTCCCTGGCAGCACTGCTCCATTGGAATTCAATCGCACTAATTGCAATAACTTCAGTTCTGGAGCTGATCATTGTAACTGTTAGTACTCAAATGAAAGGCAATAGTCACATTTATTAGCCTTACTTATTTTTGTGAGCAAATCTTGCCTCAATCAAAAGTTATAGCTGTTTAAAAATGTTGTTGTCCACAAACAACATGGGCATGAATGGGTTAAGTTTAATCATGACTTTAATTAATCATTTAAATTTATAAAGTTGGAATGCTCGTCCACTAAAAACGTGCGAAGACGAGTTTTTCAACTTCTTGAGGATACATAATGTGCATATAGCCGTTGTAACCGAAACTTTTTTGAAACTAAATATTAAATTAAAGAGTCACTCTAATTTTGTTATTAATCGATTTGATCGAATTGTTGGATTCGGCGGAGGAATCGCAATAGCGGTTAACCGATTAATCGCAGGATCAAAAACTACGCCATACCGTCTCTTACAACCAAAGTGATCGAGTATTTGGGTATCGAAGTTGAAACCGATCTTGGTATCGAAATTCTTCATAATCGGTGATTTTAACGCTAAACACCGATCCTAGAATAATCCTCAAAGCAATTCCAACGGTAAACTACCTTTTAATGATTTCTTTACTGGTTATTGTCGTGTCCGGACGAGCGAGACGCCGAACTTCTTCCTTCAAAGCAAATCACACAGCTGACGAACTTTCTTCTGCTCGTTTAATTCTACCCTCCTCTTGAAAATGCAGCTTATAGCATAGTGAATTTCGGTCCGTTCTGCGTGACAAAATTTGCAAAATCGGACGAAGTGGCGGGTGTCTTCCAAGTAAACACCGGTCCTTGGGAGGAGGACTAAATTTTGCGCCTGTTTGTCTCGAAGTGTATAACGCCAAGCCCTCTATTTTGTCTAGTCCAATGTATCGTTCTCCTAACAATGTGTGTTCGGTTGTCATTGATGCAATTAAAACTTCGCATTGATTCCGGTTCTGCCTTGTTCCTGATCTCCTAGGTCTGAAGCGGATCAATCAACTATTAAGTTAATCAGAGAGTGCTGGTAAACGTCATGTCCCTGCAACTATTCTGCCAGTTATTGTACCTGTTCTAGTGTGTATGAATGTTTGCAGAGCCAGACTGAATTATCATGTTATAACATCACTTTACTAGTTTATTAAACTTATTAGTGGAAATTGATAGATATGATCATCCACAACAGCCGTCTTTTCCTCCTTTTCCGTCTGTGAACCTAACCATGTAAAGTTATATGTTATAATTAAATCGCATGGAACAGACGTCCACGTTTGAAAAAAGGTTTTTTTGATACTCGTTTTGCCATTTGAACAAACATCCGTTAGAACACTACAATGCCATCATTCTGGCATATCTCAGTTGGAGGTATACTTACGACGGACAATCAGAATTTCCGAAAACATGTTCAAGTGCTAGTGACACCATTTATGAATTTTAATGCAATCCAAAAATCTGGGAAATGCCTGAGAGCTCTATTTCTTATCGGGATGGGTCACCCGATTATTTAACCTCGTAAAGGTCGCTTACGGCCTGTTCTAAAATGCCAAAATCATCAGAAGGACATATAATGATAAGATGTAGTCTTCTGAGACACCTCAAAGAACACAAATATTGCTAGGAATCGATTGGAATTCATGAATAGTGTCTCAGTGCTGGAACATGCCTCCACCGTGTCAAATTCGGTCGGAAAAGGCAATAGTTATGAACTTTTTAGTACTACGAGTAACCGGGTACCCCGTCGACGTGTTATGGAGTAAAAAATCCAGAATCTCCCACGCAGGCTGCTTCCTGCTGTATTATTATTTTTATTTCGCCAAATGCGAGTCTGAGCGATGTCAGTAACTATCATTATCAAGTAATGGAAAGAAAATTGGACTTTTTTGGATTGATATGTTTAAAGGGACCCGGATGCCCTGCCGGGCACAGACCACGGATGGGCAGATTACCACGTCTTAAATGTGTCTGCTTACAGCTAAGTATACCACGTGAAATCAGTTAAGAGAAACGCAACGCAAGAAATCTCATTTTCAAATGTTCTGTTATCCTTCAAATCGTCATAAGAATATGTAGGTATCATTTTTGAAACCTTGGGTTTACCGAGGCTATTCGGAAATTCTTCATCTCAATGAATAAATTTCATCGAATGCCATCTGTTTACACCTGTTCAATTACTTGGGCCTCTTTGTATATTAGTGCCCACGATAATCGAGTGCTTTTAAAGTCGGCTCTGATACCCGGTAACGTATAAGCAAGGTATTTACAGTCGATTTTGAAAATTTGAAACTCTTTGTGATCAATCCACCTAACCACGTTGGGCTTTTACGATAATGTGCCGAGCTCGTACCTTCGGTAAAATTTGAATGAAATTAAGCATGCTGATGAATCGTCAACCATCGGAATAACAATCGTTTCTGATAACAAAAATGCTATGATTAGTTTCTCACTACGACAAATAGAGGCGTTACAGTAATGAAAAGGAAAAGGAAACATTCTTAATGAAACTAACGTTATATGGTCTCCACGAATTTCTATGAATGAGAAAAATTTCAAAATTTGGTTATAATTGATCTCGTGTACGTAAAAAAAATAAACCAAAGATATCTCGCTTTCATCACAATTTTATTTACAGAAACAAACGAACATGCAGATCCTTCCATCCATCAAGTTTTATTCTTAGATAAAAATTCAAGCCCCCAAAATGGAACCGGGCCCGGAATAGTTACCTCGCCTTAACTACGTCCGATTGTTCAAAACTCTGACAAAGATTCAAATGGTTACAAGCCTGTAATTCAGATAATTTCACTGAATTCAAACAAATAGGCAGGATTTGTGAGAGCAACATGGCAGTGATTCGCCATAGACGACTCTAGCCCGATGATAAAGGGGGACAATTCTTATTGGTGGAATATGGTTTATTTATGATGGGATTTGTTATACTTTTATAATATAACACAGTCTATTTGTCGAAAAATAATACGTTGGTGATTAATCCAACTAGAAGCTGTTATTGAGAATAAATTCTTCAAAACAAATTATGGTTTCATTTTTCTTGTTTTCAATAAAGTTATTGTAAATGAGTTTTTAGAAGACATGGCCAAGCATGGGAAAAATCGCATCGTGAACCGATCGTTCGCGCCTCGCAAGCAAGCTTTCTTCAGTTGTGATGCATTCTGTTAGCTTCGAAAATGATACCTAGCAACCTGTCGTTACGGACACATGCGATTCAAAGCTATAACAACCAACGAAGAAGCACATCAGTTGTGTTTTAATTCTTTCCTTCACCAACGCGGATGGCTTCGTTCGCGAAGCTCTTCTCGAGCGGTTCGTGGTTTGCATAGGATTTTCATTATACAGTTTTATTTCTTTTTCATATTCGCATAATACATTTAATACTTGGAAAACCATATACTATTTTAAAACTAGCTGATAATCAATGGTTTTAAAAATTTGCAACAATGCACTGCTAACAAATAGCCCGCAAGGAACATCAGTACATCAAATTGCTAGTAGTGTATGACAAAACTACCCATAACGCGATCTGCCAGCAAAAAATCCAGTGCAAAAATAGGTACTATGTTTTAATCATGCATGAATAAACCTTTGTGAGCTTCGCGAAGCTACGTGACAAACATTCACGAGCGAAGAATTTACGCTGCTCTTAAATTTTTTAAGCTTCACTTTTGATTCGCAGTTTGCCCATCTAGTGACCTGCTCTGAAGTTATTAGACTTCTCCTTTCATGCGTTGATTATGGTTAATTAGCGAGCACAAAATTTTGATTACTTTGTGATCCACAGTTAGCAACAGTCGCGCGAGTGAACAAATTTTCTCTCTTCTATGAAAAGTTAGTAGTGGCGCCCTCTATGCGGTCACAGGTGGAACTAAAATTTTCTAACCAAAACATAACTCGTATTATTTACTGTAATTCTTGAAAACATACTATTCGGCTATATCTAACCATTATTTCACAAAAATATATAGTTCGCGGGACTCCATGCACTGCTAGGCCCCATGCAAAACTGACTCAGACATCACTTCGTTAAAAGTTTAATAACTTCTTTTAGCATAGCCGGATTTACTAGCAGTCTTCGACAAAGTTGTAGACAATTAAAATATCTTTCTTATTTTCACTTACAGTGATAATATGATGTATACAGTGCCACCTAGCGGCGAAAATACGAGCTAGTGAGTTTTCTCCATGTAAATTGTTGAAAAATCCAATATAAACTTCAGGCACGTTGGTCCGGTAGTTAGATTTGTCCGATTTGCTTCAAATTTGGTACAAGTACTCCTGGTGGGACTAGGAATCTACTCAGGGGTGGGCCGATTAAGTTTTCAAAAATTCATCATTTTTCTGGGCAGTCTAAGTGCACAGTGCTCTAAAAATCTAGCGAAATCGTCTTGGGGCACCAGCGGGTCTGTAAAGAATACTAAAAATTAATTTCTATTCCATAATTTTCACTTCAGCAATTCGAGAGATCGTGCTCACCGCAAACCATGAAAAATAGACTACGTTGTGAAGCGATGGTCACTATTTATTAAAAAAATCACGGTTAAATAAAAAATAAAACTATTAAAAAAATTTAAATGGTTTATAATTTTCACAAACTTATTAGGAAAAATTGTTTAATAAGCTTTCGTAATATTGTGTAGGAAAAAAGCTGAAAATTTGAAAATAAATCTGAGGATTATCATTGATTACAGAACTCTGGAATTTTCTATTGGAATGTTTTCAGGCAGGAATTTGATATTGATGCTATTAAACAACTGTGAAATCAAGACCAAGAGATCAGTTACATATCAGGACCCCATTCCGACAATTTATCAAAAGTCCTCATGATGTTTACAACAACAGGTTATCAATCTACGGATCAGATAATGTTATTGTAATATTGAATTAAATCAGTTTGCATCAATAAATTTTCAACTCCAATCCAATTTTTTTTGTGTGGTGGGGGGGGGGGTGGCTGTATGGTGTTGAACCCCAAAACCTTCTTTTGGCTACGCCGTTGCTTGGAGTTATTTATTTCGCTTTTCATTTTCCGATATGTTTCAGATCGATCCGATTATTATAAGTTAGAAAAATTGCAGTCAGAAGGTTCGCACAAATGAACATTTTTGCACTGATAAGTGATCAAGTTCCTTCCAGACAACTTGGAAGTGTTCGGTGATTATTTCTAGCGGTTGTAGATAGAAAAATGAAATCCAAAATTCGATTTATCGAAATATTGTTTGGCTTATTTCAATGGATTATTACTATATTGAACAATAAATAGGCGACGAAGAGTAATCCACAAACAACAAGCCATAACTTTTAAAGTATTCAAAATAGATATTTGAAGTCTTCAGTAAAGTTATTCCCAAAAGTAAAAGCTACAAATTTGCTGAAGACATCATTTCGTTATAATCACTTCCTAGAAAATTTGTGAAAATATCTCACTCATAGGGGGATTAATCAGCAAAAACACAATATCAAAAGAAAGAGCGTATTACTTCCATTAAATTCTCCGAAGATACTATTGACCTAAAATAAGCCGTTTTGGCGTTAATAATAGATTACATGTTTTTGGTCATATTTCTGGAAATGGGAAATGATAAAAATCTTTCTTCCGCATTTATTGTTGAATATCTCTTTTGATAATAGTCCGATTTCAATAATCTATAGCTTTTTCGAAAGGTATTCGTTAAAGCTGTCTAAAAACATATAAATTGTTAATCTATATGGTCAATTCCGGCAGATAATTTAAAAAAACTGCAAAAAACGCCATTTTTACGCATTCAAACATTCATATCTTAAAAACTAAACATCAGAATCAAAAACAAATTAATAGCGTTTATACTGTTTTTTAGTTCTTTCATTTAAAATTGGTGTGGATAAGATCGGTTCAGCCATTGCTGAGAAACACGAATGAGAATTTGTCCGTTACATACACACACACACACACACAGACACACACACACAGACATTGTCCCAAATCGTCGAGCTGAGTCGATTGGTATATAAGACTCGTCCCTCCGGGCCTCGGAAAAAATCTTGAAAGTTTGAGCGAATTCTATACATTTCTTTTATAAGAAATGTAAAAAATGTTTTAAAAAGTTGCTTTTATCACAAATAACCAAATATATCTCGATACCCTGAATACATCGAACATTACTGTCTTCAACAAAGTAGTTTCAAATACCATTCTCTACAATTTTACGGGAGACACCATGTCATTTTTCTTTTGACGTTTTTTTCTGCGCAATAACTTCGTTATTATTCGGTAAACAACTTTTTTTAAATTTTAATACAGAAAAGAAATTCGAAGAAACATTTCCAAAACATGATCAAAAAATCACGAAAGCATTGAAGATTTAAACTTGGTACATTCTGGCTGAATAGGTTGGACTCCCTGGAGCCGACAGTCTGGTTAATTGTATCAAATTGACTTTTACTCTTCATGGGGATTGAGTTAACTTTATAGAAAAAGCTAGATGACTTATTAGATTGTGAAGATATTTGACTTTTAAATGAGAGCCTTCATCATCGATAGAATAGTAAACATTTGGGCCAAACACAGCAAATACAATTTGATTTTACTGCACTCGTACAGTTATCAAGACAATCATTTCAACTCTCGAATACAATTTTTATATATATAACCAAACCTCTTACTTGCCGCAAATCTCACTCCGGCAGTGGTTACACCAACACCGCCCAAACGATCGTTTCATTCGACTTTCACAAGGTGGCGGAAATCGTCATCCAAACGGGGACCCAGCTCGAATGAGCGAATGTTTACTCGAGCACGACCGCTCACGGGGGCATAAATTATGACATGTTTGTGAGACCCCCGTCGGCAGATCAAATATCCTCTCACACCCATCGACACTCACTCACAGGCAGCGCGATAAAATCAAATGATTTACGAAAGATTTTCCCCGCAACAAGCTGCGAGGGTTTATTTTCTGCTTTTGCTCACACACTGACACCACGCAGCCAAGCAGCCAACACTAAACGCTACTAACACCCAAGCAACCTGTGCTATTTTCAAAAAAATGTGTAAAATTTTCACCACCGGCTAGCGAACTGACTCTCAGCGAAAGCTACCAAATTTAATATTTGTCCATAAAAACGAGAAACAATAACAAACATCGGCTCACGAATTTCCGATCAGCTGCTCACACACCGCCAGAATATTTAAACCATGCAGCCGAGGAGATTCCTGCTCACATCCCGGATGCACATGCACGCTTGTTGAACAACACCTGTTCAAACACTAATCACGAATGACTCACCGACACCTCTCATTCTCACTCTCACTTTCTCACTCACTCTCTCTTTCATTCTATTCCCAGCCCTGGAACCAACGGAGTATCCAAGCTTCGCAGTCCCACTGTCCAACGTGATGGCCCGCGTGGGCCAGAAAATCAAACTGGAAGCCGAAGTCAGTGGCACTCCGCCGCCCGAGGTCATGTGGAGCCACGATGGAAAACATTTCACCAACCGGGAAGTGAAGGTGAGTTCAGCTTGTGGTGTGATCGGAGTCGATCGTATTCGTGTACGTACACCCACTCTCAGACAGTCCACAAATTTCAGAGGATTATGACCGCGGTCCCACCATAATCAGAGCTGGCACCGACTGCAGGTCCGCCTGACGTGACGGCGCGGTTGCATACACACAGTCTACAAATCGTCCGTTTGCCCTTAATTGATTCTCAAGTTGTCCAATCTTGTGAAAGTGGCCATAAAACACTCCATTAAGACATCGTTGCGTGCAGGGAAGGGACAGTGCTGCCGGGAATCACTAATCGACAGTAGTGTGTTGGTTGGTTGACGTTAAAGATCAGGCGCCTCCATTGGACTGCGGGTTTTGTTTGGTTGAAACAGGGGAACACTTGATTTTCATGCAATATGCGTATATTGGTTCAGCTTCCTTCACATTAAATCTTACGAATTATTATTTGGGGAATGTTTTTAATTTCCGTATCGACTAGTATCTTATTCTGAAGTTCCTGAAAAATCAGATCAATCTTGTCACGGGTTGTGGAGATATCGTGCTCACCGCAAGCAATTGTTGCGTTGCTACCGTAGCTCCGTAAATTTTTACAATTTTCGCATAGTTATTTTTTTTACAAATCCTTTAATGCATGTTCTGTTCGATATTCCTTTGCTGGGTTGCGCGAAAAATCATATACCAAAAAAACACAAAGTATTTGCCAAGGTCAAATGAATGCTCAGAATTATAACTTGTTATTATATTCGAATATAATTTAGTTATTTCCTTTTAATCAGAATACAACGATACTTTCCTTATGTCAAGCCCTCAATCACCTTTGGTGTCTTACGAAATAGTGCTTTCATAATTTTCGATGGAGCAAAGCTCCGATTTTGTTTGAAAAACAAATTGATTAGTCTTGTAAAAGTCTCATACGGTCTAGAAATAGAGGCAGAATACAAATCCAGGGCAGGGCATTTACGAGGTCTCAAGAAGGATAGAAGTCATTTTTGGAACCTTTCATCCTAGTAGGCTTGTCCGTTAAAGAACCCAAATATGATGAAAAGCAGATACATTTCGACGCATGCATAGATCGCTTGCCAAACAACAATTTTTTTTGCGAATTTTACTGTGCACCTCAGTAACATTAGTTTTGAGAACCATTTTCACCAAGTTATCGTCCGCCATGCTAACGACACGTCCAGCTTACCGCGGCCGTTCAATTCTCACAATGCGAACAATTGGTGGAACTCTAAGCAATTCGTTATCCATGCGCGATTTCCACTTTCCGTCTTCCAACAGCACCTCACCACAGGTCGTTCGCATCCCCTTCACAAGGCACGTTGGTCCTTCGCCATCACAATCCAGGTTTCGTTGCCGTAGGCGTAAACCGAAGGATTTTTCGCAGCCCAAAATAGAATTTCTCTTTTAAGTTGAGTTCAAATACACGAACTTGAAGTATTGTTTCTTCTTTCACTTCTAGCTCTTTTATATTTTATCTTTAATGTATTTCTGTTCGCTCCAATTCGCTATGCCTCAACCTTCGGTTGGATGTATGTCTTCACCATCGTCTCAAAGTTAAGTACTACAATAATAACGTCATCAACAAAGTCGAAAATCTTCCGGAAAATCGTACCATCGTACGTTCGCTCTTCGTATCACAGCTTCCAAAGCGATAATGAACAGTGGATAAAAGAGCCCATGGTCTTGTCATAAGCCATACCGAGACACAAAAGGACTCACGAATGTCACTGATACTCAGACGTAGCACATCACTTAATCCGTTATCGCTTCGATTAAACGTGTCAGTTTATCAACGGTTTGTATATAACCTCCCGGCCTATCTTTGTGTGCAAGCAAACGAAAATGAGTTTAAAATCCCACCGCGGTTAGCTGTTCTAGACACTCTAGACATCTGCGCGAAAAGTGCCTCTTTCTCGTTCTCGGATGAACATAGATGATGCTATAGTTGAAGAAACGCCTTTCGATCCTCACTACACGCATCATCTCGCTGATCGGTTGCCACTTGATTGCGCGTTAGCGCATCTTGCTGAGCATTGTGGGAGTTGTCCGAGAGCTCCGATCCGTATTTCCTTCTTGATTGTACGTACCACAGTATTTTTCGTGCGGTTTGTTGGGCCTGCACCAACCTCCTGTCCAGGGCCGGCGAAACACTTTTTTCCTGAGCGGGTAATAAGATTCGGAATGATTTCAACTCGTAGTGACGAAAGTTCAGACATGGTGTATGTTAGTGAAAGTAAAAATTTCCGGATAATACCTGACTATTTGGAACCACCCTTTGTCAACGGGCTGTGTGACAGACGGCTGAACGAAAATGTGTTCGTTGATTACTGATACTGCAAATGTTCCACAGCTAAGTACCAATTACTCTATTCTTTTGAATTTCGTTGCATTAATTTTCTGTTTCCTCCGATAAAACCCACATGATGGTGTTGACTAATGGGAAGATATCTCCGACAAGAAACAACTTCTCTGGCGCAATGGAGGGCGTTTTGAATATTTTTCGATATAAATTATATTCAACTAATTACAGCAGGCCACTGGAAGGTCTACTTCCGGACCGAATATAACCCATTTAACATCATCGATATATCGCGTAAACTAACTAAACAACACTCGACCATGTACGAAGGAGTATTTTGTCTACGTACCCGCCTGGGAAGTAGAGATTGATGGTGTAGTCTCCCGGAGGGGTCTTAATTGCGAAATATGGGGTTGGCTCCTTCCAGAACCCTTTGCTTCAGTTAGCAAAAATTCTGGTTTGAAAACAAATGCGTTCAGCATAAATCGAGGAGAATAATAACTTATTTTCAATCAGTCTCATGTCAAGACTTTCACCGCATCTACTCTTCCAAACTTTGTTCTTTTGAACAGGGCTCGTCTACCCGTTCACCTTTTTGTGCCTCAGGGCACGTCGTCATTACGAACGATTGGGCCATACAGCTACCCAATGTAGAAACGTAGAAACCACGATTAATTGCTACGCTCCCTTGTCCACTAAAGAGCGAGAGTCTGACACTCTCATTGAGGGAACATGTTCCAATGTGCCTATAAATTTTCGATAAAGGAAAATCATTTCCTCTCCTAAGCTGCCTCGTAAAAGCCTGAGAGTGTCCTTTGATGGGTGCTAATACCAAAGTAAGTGGCTTTTCCTCTTGGAAATCTTAGAAACTAACAGGAATTTCCTCATGGGATATCAAAAAGCCCAAGTGTCTATATTTCATTCCCATGATATTCCTAGGTTCACGAAGCATTCGGTTAACTTTCAACGTAGATTCTCCAAAAATTTTCCATTATTCGCCAGGGCCGAGTAAATCCTTGGTACCAGATATTGAAGTTGTTGGTTGTCAAGTCGTAATCAAAGGCAGATATTGTACCCCTATACATCGCACCTCAGTTGGTTCAAGACGACTTTAACTCCCACGGTATGCCATAGGGTTGTCTTCACTTTGATAACCGATCTATCTTACTGCATGACATTCGCGACAATTTCAATATGATCATGACTACTCCACCACCGCGGCCAAGCACGTTGAATTTATCATTGTATTCGACCTCAATTAGTGATTGGAACAGCTACGCGTCCACTATATCCGAAATAATCGCATCAAAACAAGTAATTCCTCCGGTGGAAGCATACAAGGTTTCAACTGACTTGATTATCGACACTGCGATTAAAGATCAGACGAAACGAGATCCGCGCAAAACAGCAGTGGACGGTCTCTCGCTTCGCTCTCAGAATTGTACGTGAAAGGCTCCTATAAGGGTTTTTTGAATGTCAGAATGCCTGATTTTTTCCGAATATACTCATTGTCAGAAACGTAAATGAAAAACTTAATGAATGCTGAAAACGCGGTTATTGACACCGGTTTGTCGAAGGTTTAACGAGAGAAATAATGTTTCATCTGGTGGCTAGGTCCTACGTTTTCGGCGACAACAACATTCCATATAGATCTACACTCAAACAATTGATGTTTCGCGATGAAATGATAATACTTTATTTAAACGTAATGCTCTTTGAACACACAAATTTATCTGACAGTAAAGATGCTCGCGCTAAGCATTGTAGTGCTCATATCACTGTAGCGTTCATTTGATGATGACAGCTATGCTTCGCTTCTATGCTAATTATTATTGCAGTAGTGATGAGGGTGATCATAAAAGAGGCTGTGCTACATACATTCTCCCCACAAAACTGATGATTTTATATTTACCCATCAACGACCATGTCCACATTGTTAGAGTTCCAAGGATGCTCTCCATTCGATGGAGCGTGGAATGCACTCCTTGCATTTTCTGGGGAAGACATGGGAGTTTCTTAGTTCTTTATCTGATAAATTATATCAGATTACCTAAGTTTGAATTTTTTGCATTGGTCCATTCCGGGTAACGAGAAGGCAGACACCTAGACTAGAATGGTAATGAGAAAATGCGTACAATTAGGCATTAGAAAGTGAAAGATCACGTAGCTTCAACGAGTTTTTCAGTACTTCTTGTCAGAGGACGCTCGAAATTTCGTGGAACAATGGAAGGTTAGGAATCCCAAAGGCACAAACAAGCTTTGGTTCAAGGGGATGGACAAGGCTCGTGACTTCATTCGGATGATATCTCGGGTCATGTCCAGTCATTATACATTTGATGAGCATCTCCGGTGTAGTGGAGTCGTGGAGAGCGGTTTCTACGCTTATGATGACGATTATCGCAACATTAAACATGTTGTCTGGTCGTGCGCCTAGCGCACTAGCGCCAGATCTACGTTAAACGAATCCCTTCGGCCTCGTTCCAATCCGAGATGTGCTGGCTATAATCGATCTCCCTATAAGTCTCTCATATACAGATTTTTGAACACGATCGATAGCCAAATTTAGTTATTTCTTCTCATTTAGTTGATATGCTATCAGCTTCAAAGTTCCCAGCGTTTGCCAAAAAGCTGCAAATTTAATTTCTTCTTTTCCCTAATATTGTTGTCCGGACTCTCTTCATTTTCCCAGATACGGTCTCTTCTACTCTGATGCTGAAATCAATTCCTCTTTTGCCCTACTTATAATAATTTCAGACGCATGCATTTTGTGCGCAAGACAAATATGGGGTTAATTTCAGGTTTTAATTCAATTTAATTATTTCCTTGTAATAAGAATGCTTTGCTTAAGACCAATTCTCAATCACTTTTGGTGTCTTACGAAGTAGTGCTTCCATAATTTTCGATCGAGCATAGTTCCGATTTCGGTACAAAAATAAATTGATCAGTCTTGTAGAAGTCTCAGACAGTCCAGTCATAGCAGCAGAATACAAGTCCAGAAAATCCAGTGTAAGGCCGTCGCAAGGTCGCAAGAAGGACAGAAGTCATTCGCCCTAGTAGGTTTGTCCGTTAAAGTTCCCAAATGTGATGAAGGGCAGATTTATTTCAGCGCATGCATCAATTGCCTGCCAGACAACATTTTTTTTGCGAATTGTACTGTACACCTCTCGTTCTTGTACCAGCCACATTAGTTTTGAAAGCCATTTTCACCAAGTTATCGTCCACCATGCTCACAACATGTCCAGTAGACTGCCCAGAAACATAATGAATTTTTGAAAACTCGGTCGACCCACCCCTGAGTCGATTCCTAGTCCCACCAGGAGTATTTGCTCCAAATTTGAAGCAAATCGGACAAGTCTAGCTACCGGACCAACATGCCTGAAGTTTGTATGGGATTTTTCGATAATTGACATGGAGAAAACCCACTAGTTCGCATTTTCGCCGCTAGGTGGCACTATTTGCATCGTATTATCACTGTAGGTGAAAATAAGAAAGATAATTTAATTGTCTACAACTTTGTTGAAGACTGCTAGTCAATCCGGCTTCGTTAAAAGAAGTTTTTAAAACTTTTAATGAAGTGATGTCTGAGTCAGTTTTGCATGGGACCTAGCAGTGGATGGTTGTGTATCAGTACTCGATTACCGCCAACTATACATTTTTGTGAAATAATGGTTAGATTTAGCTGGATAGTATGTTCAGAAGAATTGTAGTACATTATACGAGTTATGTTTTGGTTAGATAATTTTAGTTCCACCTTTGACCGCATAGAGGGCGCTGAGGTATTGTTAACTCAGTTTTGGGTTGATTTGTCGTAGATGAGTTGGCAATCGGTTGAGATGCATTCTCCGCTGCATCCTCCGTGCAAGGTTGTCAGTGGAGAGATGATAAGTCAGAAATAGGCAATAAAACTTTATTCCCTATTTCAACTTGCAGAGATTCTTTTGATGCATACAGGTACAGGTAGCGAAGAAAATATTAGCTAGTGTGTTTATCCCTGTAAATTTTTGAAAAATACCATACAAACATCTAACATCTTGATCCGGTAGTTAAGCTTGTCCGATTTGATTAAAATTTGAAGCAGGCATTCCTGGTGCGACTATAATACAATATTAAAATTAACCCACTCAAAATAATCAACTTGTTCAAATTTAATAACTCAAGCTTCCAGATACATTTCGGATAAAAATTACTCAATTAAAATTAGGGTTCGTCGCGGTGCGGATGTGGGCGGTAAATGGATTGTCCGCACCGCAACCGCATAAAAAGAAACCCGCACCGCTTACCTCAACCGCATTGCATTTACCGCACCGCACCCCGCGGTAATGCGGTAAATATGATTTTTTTTTTAATTTATTTTGTATAATCATATATAATAAAATATACATGCGTTTTAATTTTTTATGAGTAAAAAAGATGCTTGCAAAAAATTTAATGAAATATTATACAATTTAAAATAAACACTTTCGGAATAAGATACAATATTGTCTTTTCCGCTCATTCCTCTTAAGAAAAGCATATAAAAAAACTTTAACGAAAATCAGTTAAATATTTCGTTAAACATTCGTACAAAAAATTCTTCAGCAGAAATTAATATGAAGATTTTTATTTTATGCATCCTTCAGTTAAATAATAAAACGAAATGGAATATGTTCTATCGGTAATATTATGTTTCATTGATTTAGGGTGCAACACCGGTACTTCTATATAGTAGCACATGTATCCCAATATAGTGAAATAAAAAATATTGAATTGTACATAGGGTATTTGGGTCATCAATGAGAATCTTTTAAGGAATGAAAGAGAGCCAGATTTTGCAAATTAATTTAGGAATTGCTCCAAACTCTACCGGTAGAGAGTTATGGAACTTTTTATGTTATTGCACTAAAATGTCTCTATCCAAGAAAGTATGATTTTTTAATTTAATTCTTCAAATTGCATCAGAAAACTGAATCAGCGAATTCTTTCAGTTAATGGACTTTAGCAAATATTTAGGAATAAGTAGCAACCACGGACGATCTCTTATGCTAATGCGTTTGCTTAATTAAATATTTAGGAATGAATTTAATATGCAGTGAAACAAAAAAAAAGTATGGTATTGTTCTGAATAATATGTAGAAAATATTGATGAGACATTAAAAAACTTCCAAAGAAATACTTTTAGGACATAATTTCGTAGAACAGCGTCTCAGCTTTCCAATGGAAGTTATGTAGCATACTTTTTAAGAGTTTTACGAAAGATATAGAAATATGATATTGAAAAACGAATTATACCTCCTGTTAATAGTGCCATACAGTTCAGCGAGCCCCTCGGCGCCCATACAGCAAATCAACATCAACAAACCGCGCCCTTCGCCTTCTCGAGGGATTGGCACGAATATCGGTCACGGACAAGACAGTCAGATAGGAAGAAAGAAAAAAAGTCAAGTCATTCGGTAAAAAGTAGCGTAAGCTAGAACACATTTTCACAATTGTTATAAATTAACCCAATTCTCAAATTAAATAATTGTTCCCATTTCTAACTAAATCAACCCTAACTGTACTGTGGTAAGTTTAATTATATTAGATATTTATAAATACCTAAAATTGAACCTAAAAGGAATTAAAGCTACGGTACGGACAGAGTTAGTGCGGGTAGGAAACAGTACGGATACAATTGATACGGAGAAACAGTACGGATCGAAGACTGTGCGAACAATACCATTAGGAGCACATTTAAATTATAATTTAAATAGACTTCGAAACCGAACAGGTCATTAAGGTTAGTAGTCCAACCTAGCTTATTTGATTACAGTGAATCTCTAATATGTACTATTATACTTAAATGCTAGGACACAGACTGATTACTGTACGGGTACGATTTAGACAGCTCTGTACGGCAGCGAAAACATTAACAGTAAGAATTTGTATTTATACCCTAAAACTTAATCCTAACACAAGATTATCCTCCATGCAGGAATTTATAATCCAACCTTGATTCACAACGAATAAAGAAGATTCATAGATTTGCTAGTTTTCACTGCTGTCCGGCAACACCTCCAGAATTTCATCAATTGGGTAATCAGAATCTTTATGTTATATTTATAGTTTATGGAAATTTAACGAATACTTCAACAAAACACAGATTAGTCAATTCCATTAACTGAAAGCTATGATGGTTTTACTTGGAAGGAAAATTTGTAAGCTTTCTAATGGCATTAAGAGAATAAAAATAAAAAAAACACACTTTTTGAGTTAAACACATTTTAAGACCAACAATTCAATCATAGCTACATAACGGTTTCGTTTTACCAGTAGGTGTAGGATGACTTTTCTCTCCAAATATGATCGTCTATCATAACTTAAAAGATTCTTGATAATCAACCAAAGACCCTTTATATTTTTTTTAAAACTCATCTGAAGTTGATATTAGCACAAAAACGAATCATTACAATCATTCATTGAAATATATACATCGACTCTAGAACACAGCTCTAATTCAAATGATCATTGACCGTAACGTCGAGTACGTCGATACCGTTATGGCGTTTCATAATTATGATGGAGCCTTGTGGAGACTGCAATTAATAGTTATGATGATTTCACACCTTTATACCGTTATTGAATGAAGAAAAACTCAAAGAAACAGAAAGTAGTGCAGAATCCCAATGCAGATTTATTTTAACCATCTGTATTTAAAATAATTCACCTTCAAATTCAATTTTTCACAGATTGAAAAAAAATAATAGTAACAGTAATAAAAATAATAAAGGTTAAGTTAAAAATAAAAAGACACTTCAGTTCATTCCAAATTTTCCGTCCTAAGCCATGATTTCAAACAGTTTAGTGCTCGGATCGTATCAGGAGTAAGTCGGAAACGATCATTCGTTACGATGCGTTGTCCAGATGAATTGCTTCTCTCAGAAGCGACGGCGGATCCCTGAATTGTGAGATAATATTTTGCCATTTTAGCCACATTTGGGAAGGTCGTTCGGCTGATGGGTGTTTTCCAGTAATTGGTTGAGCTTTAAAAATACACAGCCGCTTCATCTTGAAATAAGCTCCAAGCTCAGTATCGTGATCAATTGACGAAGGGGTGAACAACTGCGCCAAAAATTCGTCAGAGTTGTCATCAGAATCACCAGCATTGGGATATTTTTCCGCAACTGTTTGGTTTTCATTGTAACCACCTTCGTTAAACATCTAAAAGGTGGTGGTTTTTCGCTCCTGACAATCTTTTTCCGAAAGAAATCGTTCAAAAATGTTGTAAGTGTTCTACTAGAAGCTCTGTTAACTGTGACCAAAAATCATTTCGAAGCCAGCAAATCGTGCCCCAATCAGAATTTTGAGAAGACTCACTTCGTTGGAAACGGACAACCACTGAATACTGTTTCATCTTAACAATGCACTGAATCTGACAAACCAAGTGAATCTTCGGAGTGATAGCATAAGAACTGTGAACATGGTTGGAACAAATCCATCCGTCTTGACTCAACAACGCGGATCTATGTTGGGCCATCGTCCGATGATCGTTCTCTACATAATCAACATGGTGACTTCATTTCGCATACCGTCGTTCACAATAAATATCCCATGTTGATGGTGAGAATCTTTGGCATTACCGGCTTCACCAGCACATTAACTACGAATTTCATCACGGATATCGTGACTACATATATCAAGATAGATGGAGACCTATTGAGGATTAGAAGGTTCCTGTGAAATTTCACCGTGAAGGATGAGAACATTTCGGGACCTGAGAGTCACCGATGATTCTGGGTACCCGTCGGCATAAAAAAAACAAGTTAAAAGCGACTGCTGTTAACGTTAAGTAATAAACAAGCCATGTCCGAAGGACAATAGGTTACCAGGAGCATTTTTTCCCGATGGACACAATTAGGATTATGTTGGCGACATAGGAAACAAAACGATATGCTATTAAAATCGGATTCTGGGACCCAGCATTACTTAATAGGTGAGTTCGTTCTGATTACACTAGTTTAAAAAAATAAGTTGCTGGAAAATGTGTAGAGCGAGTAAAGGCGCTATAACCTAGGCTTATCAGCCAGGGAAAGGTGTAAATACCTCTGCCCCATCCCAAAGGAGTGACATTACCCATCTTAGCAAAGTCACTCCCAACGATTTATCATATCTCCTTCAAACGGAAACGGTTGGTACGTTTGTCCTCGTTTCTTCCTCTTCTAAGATTCAAAACGATTCGTTAATTAAATTATCCATAAATTGAATAATTTTATTGCCGTTTAATTTTGAATCATCTTTAAACCCAACTCTGCACAGTAGGCCTGGCCGTTTTAATATTTGCGACATATGAAAATATGCTTCGAATATTAATATTGACAAAAAAAACATTATAGAATAACTGTAGTGTTTTCCAGGATGCTTTTCAATACTGGCTGTGTAAGAGTTTGAATAGAATAGAATAGTAACCACCTTCGTTAAATATCTGAATAAAAACCTAGAGAATAAGAAAAGTGCAAATCGATACAGAGAAATATTTATATAATCAATTAATCAGAATCAAGTGGCTGATCCGAGAAAAATAATTAGGAAAATAATCTGATTGTGTGTCTACTATAAATCAATTATACGAACCTTTTTAATATATTCGGCGCTGTCATGTCCTGAGACGCTCTCATCTGAAATATAGTAACTAAGATTGAATCTGGCATCCAAAATGGTTGCAGCGGTCAGTACGTTGGTAGTTTTGTCGTAATATTTTTTCAATTTATTGAAACATTCTCTGCTGGCTATTTTAAAATCATCGTTTAGAAACCTCGGCTTTCATAGATTTCTCTATATGGTTCATAAGCAAATTATAGACAGGGATTAAAAACGAAATTGTGTTGTAAGTTTGACCGCTGATTTTTTCCGTGGAACTTTTAAATGGTTTTAAAAAATCGATAATTTTATCAATGGAAGTCCAATCGGTTTCATTCATTGTGTGCTCTTCTTCATTGGCATGCTCCAAAACGAAAGGTTAGCATATCGAGTGTGGAACTCCGTCTAGTAGCAACATCCAGAATTGGTTTAATATATTCAGCGCCATCTATTAAACATGACCGTTTTAGTTTGGCCATCCGTTGCGGGCAACCACGCACTTTTTATGATTTCTCTTAACTGCTGGTCCCATTCGGTTTATGAAATTGTGCCGCCAAATTTATTATGTGGGCCAAACAAAGATGAAAGATTTTTTTTTTAAATTAGATATTCCGAAAGTACATAGGTTAAGGCAAATTTTCTCAACATTTCATTAAGATCGGAGGGCTACAACTTGAGTTATAGTAGTTTATTGACGAATATCTTTTGACCACACCAAGGCGTTCGATACGCTGCACCATTGATTCGCTACACCGACCGTGAATCTCGATTATCTAGGCATAGTATTTTTTGGAAAGTTCTTTTGCGGCGAACATGATATCTCAGGAACCAATTTATCATTAATACTGAAATTTTCACCAGTTGTTGCTTATTATTTTGGTAATATTGTGTACAAAAATAATTTTATTTGAATGACCCCTTAATTTTTTTCAACCGGAAAGCTCAATTTGTCTGGCGCTTAAAAAATAAGATGGGCAAAATTGGGTTAATCAAAATAAGAATAGTGGTTCACGGCAGGTTCAAGAAAAAGGTGAAAATACGTTGATTATTTGAGATTACCATGCTAAAAAATGTTGGGAAAAAAATCAATGCTAAATGTGAAGTTTTTAAAATTTCAACGCCTTCTTTATTAAAAATAGTTTACCTACCTTTGATTGAACTGCCTTTTCGCCAGGTAGATGAACCGCGAGTTGTAATGATTTAAACATATCTTTAAACTCTTGTTGCTCTACAATAGGGAACGGTTCGTCTAATGAGATCAAAAATTTAAATAAGTGGTCATTGAAAGTGTTTCCATCGAGTAATTTGGGAACTGCTGAGCTTGAACCGGTACCGAGGAACGTCCAATGTTCTTTGTCGTTTTACATCCTTTCCAATCGTTTGAGGATTTTCACTTTCAGTATTTTTATCAGTGGCGTAGCCAGAAATTTGGTCTGGAGGGGGTTTTTATGAAAATCGCAATTTTTTTTGAAAAAATGCTAAAATTTAATATGAGTTTGATAAATTATTGAAAACTCAAAAACATAAGTAGTCTAACAGATGTCATTTCAGTCTACAAACAAGAAGGATCAACATGGAACAGTTTTCAAACCTCTATAGATTATTTTCTTGTATAATATGTCAATGAAGTCAAAAATTGCGATCTTTTAAAGTGGGATAAATGATCTAAAAAGTTTTCAACGTTCAAGATCACCTAATATAATAATCCTTGACTTTGAAGGTTTGACAACTTCGGGAAGTTATCAACATAAAACAGCGCCTGCTTTGATGTAGAAATTTTAGTGATTAACTCTCATAGAGGTAATTATGGTGAATTAATTTTTCAAAAATATTAAGAGACATGGTGCCTTCAGCAAAGTTTTTGATAATGTCATTTTAAACAATTTTGTTGAAAATATGAAGGCTACATGAATTCAACATATAGGGATTTAAATGGACTGGGCCTGCTATGTTTCTTCTTAGTGAAGAAAAATTTAGGTGAAAACTAAAGGCACCTTGAACACAATGTGAATTTATTATTCAATTACCGCAGAAGAGATTTATCAAATACAGTAATTTCAGAATAGCTTGTTGTAAAGGTTTTCTACTACTATATTTCGATACTCTGAATATGTGGGATATTTATGTCTTTGACAAAGTTGTTTGAAATAGCACTTTCGAAAACTTTGCTGGAGACATTAAGTCTCGACCCAAATTTGGTTGAAAAATAATTCTTGTCTATAATTACTTCTAGGAGGATTAACCGTCAAAATTACTCTATCAGCAGATGAACAGTTTTACGTTTTGAAATTCTTCAATGTTACTTAACATCAAAATTTGGCAGTTTCGAATGAATGTGATCGTGACCGTTAAAAATTTATCGAGCATTAATTTTACTTTTCTTCATTAGTCAACCTCACAACTTGCAGTACTAGTACGTAGCACACAAAATTTTAGTACGCCATTCATAGCATCCTGCTAAGAGGCTATTCATAAAGTTGATAATACAACAAAAATCCAATGCTCATAAAACCGATCCTGACCTGCTAGAGACAAAATTACATCAGCTTTCAACTAGTTTCTGAAATGTTATTCTTGTTGTTAACCATATTGAATTGTTGTCTAAACTCTACACAATCTAAAAAAATTCATTTTCAGCAAATGTTGAAATGTATGCAAGTTTTCGGTAAACAAGCTTATGTTTTATATGCAATCAGCCTATTCAAATTTAGATTCCCATTCGAAAAATTGTCTCTAATCCATATTTTGAAGCATCTTTCCAAAAATGAGCTCATAATAATTCAGACAGTTATTTTATTTTACATTGAAGTAATTTGACAACTATGGGATTTTGGCTAAGAGATAAGTTACAAGATCCCATTCCCACAAAGTTCTCATGACGCTTTAAACACAGTTCTCAATGTAGTGATCAGAGAATATTTTTCCAAAAATATTTTGTGGAATATTAAATTAAATTCGTCAGCATCAATTTTTTTTTTCAATCCAATTAATTTTGGTTTGGGGGGGGGGGGGGTTTAACCCCCAAAACCCCCCCCCCCCCTGGCTACGCCACTGATTTTTATTAAACCAATCAACATGATCACCTAATTTCATATGTGCTTGCATGCCGGATGTTCCCATTGATCTCCCTTTATATGTCAGTTTCCTTTTACAAAATAAGCAAACCACCTTCTCCTCCTTTGGCAAATGTTGGAAAAAATTCCAAACATTTGAAATCGGCGTTTTAGATCGGCTTTCTCCTGCCTTTTTCAAACCGACCATGCTGGAGCTCGCAATTTCACTGGCACCAGCTGCACCGCAGTCTTCATCAGAAACATTTAGTGATTCCATTTCACTATCCGACATGTTCACCTAAATACTTTTTTCAGCAACAAAATATAAATCTCTTTTCGAACAAAATTGTCACAATATTAACGTCACATATATTAATTTGCGTTAATGTTCACTTTACACTTGTCATTCAGATGGGAGATAGATGGACGACATCTCTGTTATCCGGCTCAAAGGACCTCTATTGAAGCACATTTCGAATATAACTACACATAGTTACAATCGATAAGTTATTATTTGCAGCAGACTTTCAAAAAATATTCTTCGTAAACAGAAAACTGCATACCACCTGCACTGATTTTGATTCACTTTTGGCTCTGTTAATGGTGTTGAATAAGTAAACAGAAAAAATGGCTTGAGCAGCAGCAACATCCTCTCTCACCAACTAAGAACGACAGAGAGGGAGTGAATTTTTTCTCTAAATTAAAGAAATATATACCAGTTAAATAATTATTCGCTCTTTATCCTTGCCCACTAGAGGAATAAGGACACGAGGTGCAAAGTCTCGAACTCAGTTTCTGCGTGCATACAGCGCTATCAGCATTCAGTTTTAAGCCAAATTTACACCTTTGCAATCAGATTCAGTGACGGCTCAGTATCGTGCACGGACGCGAACATTCTTTCATACAATTCAACTTGTCCGGAACGGTGCCATGCCGGACAAGTGTGAATGCTTGCATTTGATTTGTATGAAAGAATTCTGGTGTCGGTGCGCAGAGCTGAACCGGTACTGAAATGGATCGGAAAGGTGTAAATGGTGCTTTATTCTCCCGCATTCATCCACTTCCAAGCTGACTGAAGTCTCACGCTAGCTCAGGAACGAATGAAGGACGAAATAAACCACTGAAACATACCATCAGTGTGGCTGGCGTGAATTGAATTTCGTTATTATCTTTCAAGCTCACCCGAGAATGTCGATATTTTTGAGTTCTGGCTATTAAAGGTAATGCAATCTGCCAATTTATTTCGGTGTTTTTTCCCTACATGCTGCTGTAAGGTGCAAAAAGCAACTTGCTCCTGTTTGTTAGATTCATTGACGTGTTCCGTTTATCTGGAATAGCATTTCTTCCAAGTGCGGCATTAAATTATTGCATATGTATGGTTTATTAATAAATGTGACGGTAATAAAGTTAAAGTATTGTTTATCGAAAAAAAAATGTAACGGTTGATTTTTTGACATTAAAAATGTCTTACTCCACTATCTGGAGCTAGGTGTCATTCTAAAATCTAAACTGTCTCCCATGTAACGAAACTATGTAAGGTTTGCACGCTTATAACTCCGATATTACTAGATGGATTTTAATCATTCATAAACCAACGGATTCAGAAACACCTAACTTAAATATTGGTAATAATTTAATATCTCCCCAATAAAAGTAGACTTTTGGAAATTGGTAAAATTAAAAAGTTCACAAAAAACGGTAAAATTACCACTCGTGAGGCAGATTTCTCAGACACAGCCGTCAAGAGAGGGCAGCTTAGTTGCTCAATGAAACACGAAAAGTCATAAATAGAATCAACGCATGTCCGTTTAAATCAGTTGTTGCTCTTCTCCCATACGGGTAACATCGTCTCCGGGCGATGCAATAAGCGCTATCGATTTTCGGTAACGTTGGCATTTGCACACACTCGCACCTAAGTGACTAAACCATATACTGTTAGTTTATAAATAGAGGTGACGCGTACCCGTTTGAATCAGTTTTTGTTCTTATGTCGAACGGGTAAGATCATGGCTGCAGCGTCTGGGCACTACAATAAGCGGTAGACGCTATGCATTTTCGGCAGCGGTGGCCGTGTGCGGATTTGTCGGGTACCAGCATGGTGTCACAGAATGATTTGCAAAGTGGGTGGGCGGGGTGGTTTGGATTTAGTTCAATACGGTGTGTGCTGCTTAAGAGTGTTGCGTTTGAAAAAAATATATTTATTTTTATGCATGCGTGTGCGTTGTAACTTGTTAATCCATGTTTACGGCGTTTTGTAGCTGCGTAGGGTAAAGAGCCTATTGGTTTTCATGTTTCATATTTCGGTTATATGTATGTTTTTTATCGGTAAGGCATCTGACAACGTGCTTCTGTAGTTATTGCACTGTTCAGCGGCGTAGTATTTTATATAGGAGAGTACACTCAGGTTTTTTACGCGGATTTTGAAATTTACGCGGTTTTCATTTACACGGCCTGTATCCCCTGCGTGAAAAATCTGAGTGTAATTGCATCGGAAACAATCGCATTCCCAGCAGAACTTTTTGTTTTCTAATTTCAAACACTTGTTTCGTACTGCACACAACGGAAAATTTTAAAACAGAACTTACCGTCCCAGCAGCAGTTGAAGCGGGTGTTCTTTTTCGATTCAAATTCAAGCCATGTCTTAAGCGTTACTGGACTTAAAATTGTTTTCCCAGTTTATCCAGTCAGAATATCTGTCCTACCCTATGTATTTAAAACACAGTTCTAATTGCGTTTTAAAGTATACAACAAATAGAACGGTTGGGTATACTAATTTAAATTTTAAAATAAATCTTTTAAATTATGAAACAAACCGCTGTACTAAAGATATAATTATGTCAGTCCTATTACCACATAAAACACCTATATAACATAAAACGCTGCAGAATTGGTTTAATAATACAATATTTACACTACAGAGTTATAACACGTTTTAATAATTAGCAACAAGAAAAATGTCACCAAGATAGCACAAAAACCCGTTTTAACTGGTAGTGCGAACGTTGCATAACAATGTAATTTATCAAATAATTTCATTTTTTCCACCACTAATCGATCAAGAAATACTTAAACTTAAGATTGTTTACCTAAGTTCATTAGTACATTATTGAAAATTTAAATGGAAAATGAAATTTCATATTTCATGGAGAATCTGTATATTTCCGTTGGCGGGCGTGGGCTTCCTCATCACAGCTCTCAATATGGAACTTTTCTTTTGAATATATTTTCTGGACAGACTATTTTTACTAGTTGGATCAGCCAAATAATGCCAATCACCTAGTGAGATACTTGATTAATTGTAATAGTAGATTAAATTATGTCTTAATGGGGAGGGTATATAGCAAATTGTAACATATGAAAACAGGCGAGTGAGCAAGAACGTGAGTCGATATGTGTGATAGATAAAATTCATTTGCACGCTCTTGCAAAAAGCTACATTTTTAATGTCACCGTGGTCGTGTCCTGTACTCAACCCTTTAATTTTTAAATTTAGGCAGCAATATCAACTGACTGAAATATTCAGTAAAAGGATGTATGGAACATACGTGTTTACTAAAAATTACGTACATTGAATCGTTGACTTAAACATTACAAGGCTAAAGTAGGTTTTTTCGAGCATCCAGTTTTTTCCAGTTTTTTTTTCAAGAAAGGTTCCAGTTTAAAAAAAAACAACCTAATCCAGCTAGCATTGAGATGAGACATTTCTTACACATGTCACTGTTGGATCATTCATTAATTTGCAGAACTCTTTTATTAATTTGCAGTTTCTGGTCTTCACGAATAAAACCTCAAATAAACTGAATAGAATATAGAAAATCAATAAAACGAACCAAATAAAAAAAATATTACAAAAAAAATAAATGAAAAATTAGTCAATATTTAAAAATAGTTATAAATTTAATTGAATAAATTAAATTAACTCAAACTAACAAATTGAATGAAATAAACAAGTGGAATGACTGATCATGAAATTATTTATTTATTTATTCAACTTCATCTTTGACGCAAAGCGCCATACAGATTGCTATTTAAACTAATTACATAAGTACTATTCATCACAATACACACAGAAAATTAATCGATAAAAATGAAAAATAAGGCGATGTTAAAAAGTTATAAATTAATTGAAAAAAAAATAAATTGCGTCAAATAAATAATTTGGATGAAATTAATAAATCTGAAAAATTGTCAAAATAATCAAATAAAGAAACTAAAAACTGGAAAAAACAAAAGAAAAAAAATGAATAAAATAAGTTAAATGAATGATATGAATAAAATGTGCAAAAAAATTAACTGATCAGAGTGAATCCAAAGAATGAAATGAATAAAATAGATTAAAAGAACCCAAATGAATAAAAAGAATGCTGAATGAAACAAATAGTTAAAATGCAAAAATCATATACTTAAAACTAGTCAAATATTAAAAATGAATAAAATAAACTAGACGAATAAAATCCATGAAATGAAGAAACTGAAAAAATGACTATTTAGAATGAAATTGAAAACCATTTTTGAATAAAGTAAATGAATAAACCGGATTGTACGAGTTTGAGAACTATTGTATCGGAAAGTTATACATTGTTTTTGATAATCCCATCATCTGAAAAATGGCTAATTAATATGCAATCAACTTTCTAAAGTTTTCATTCTTTTTTGTTTTAACCTTTTTGTTTTCGTTGTTTATTTCTTGCTGGCGTCGTTTACGCTTATCTGGTATTTCTACTTTATTGATGGACCTTAATTAGTTATCAGGAACCTGGAACGTTAAATTTGTTTTGGAATTCAAAATTATAATTTTGGTTGCATATTCCCAAAAAAAAAGATTTTTCTGCGTAAATATGCGCAATTGGAAATAGTAAAGTAAGACAAGGTCACATATGCTTTCAAACCCCTTTAACAGAGAGCGACAGAGAAAGAATGCGATTCGTGAATGAGACAGGTAGAATTTTCAAAATATTCATTTGCATTGATATAATGTACTCTCTTTCCAGTCATCCTTATAGCGTGTATATTATTTCGTTCGGAATTCTCGTTCAGGAAATATGAATAAATGAGTCCTATACATACTAATACTACGAAAAAGAAATGGTTCAAATTTTCAGGATAAGTATTTAATTTGTTGGAAACGCAAGCGCCATTGAAAGTGTCACTTGATATAAAACTGCTCTAGATGGATAGGCATGCTTGACATTACAAATCTTAATTTTCTGCGAATAAATACGTTTCTTCGTGTTCATTTGTTGTTACACAGTAATGTGTATGACAAAAATGTAGATCAAACGTTTCAGTACACAGTACATCCAACGCCTCTCTACTAATTGTGACTGTCATTTAAACATCAATTAAATTTTACTTAGTATAGAGCAAAAATGGACAACGATAAGTTAGAAGAAACATTGTACTTGTATCCCCCATCGAGAATGGGGTCTTTAGGAGACTTATTTACCGGATCTAATTCGTGGATATTTTTGGGCTTTGATCCGTTATTCTCCATAATAGTTCATACCAATGCAATGAATATATATTTTCAATAATATCATCACAAAAAACATATTCTTACTTTTCACATGACATATTTGAGCATATAATTCATTTAAAATTCAATTCAAATACGAAAAGTTTAAATAACGCATGTGGAATGTCTCTTATTAAAATTTTCATCTTCAAACATCCATATTACCCAGTTAAATTAAATATTTATCTAGAGAACCATGAATTTCCTTAATTATCGTGAATATAAAAGCTCTGAATAGAACTGAATTAAATTGGAGTTGATGTACTTTTCGAATTTTGGTCGCCTACCAACCCATAGTTCAACGTTTCGGAGGGATACACCTTTCATCTTGAGGGTGTGAACATTTGAAAATAGTTATAGTTTTCTCATATTACAAACATTTTTCAAATTTTCTCAGGACTATAAAATAATTCACTTACGAAGTAGGATGTAATAATAAGCTTTTTTCTTACACTAAAAAGCAAAAATCTATTTACAGAGTAACGGCAGAAAAAAAAGGTGTTGTCTTTTCAAACCTCCACAATTACATCGAACACATGATTGGACATTAATAAATGTTTCAGGTTATCAGAAGATCTTATCACACAACTTAGAAATGGATTAAGAAACAGCAAGAAATATGTGAGTCGTGACAGTTTCCAGGAACACGAAGGAAGCGAGAGAAAGTGATAGAGAGTGAGAGTGTGAAAGGAAGAGGGGGCGTGTGAGAAATGGAAAATGATGTTTAGTGCCGTAACCTTATATTTAAAGATATATTATGCGATATATTGATTCCTTACATCCTGATTATAAATAATGTGAGTAGTAATTTTTACGTCATGACCAGCATAAATAACCTAAATATTGCAAAGGAGCTGAATTTTCGCTAGAGTTTTGGGATTCAAAAATACAGTTGCTTTCGGTGATGCCGCGAGTATAAATATATGAGAATTCTTTTATCTCACTACTAGGTGAATTACTTGATGATCTATGTATTAATATACCATCAATATTTACCTCACGATTGAATGCAACGCCTAATCCAAGGGATAAATACATGAACTCTAGAAAAAAATTCATTATGAGCACATTATTTTGTCTTTGAAATAAACTTACATATTAATTTTTGAGAAGTAGTTCATTTATTATAGAGGTAATTTACATTTTTTTTTTGCAATATCGAATTTCTTGAATCACGTAGATGTGTTTTCATACCCCGATAATCAAAATCGGTTTAGTTTTGCCCCTAAAACACCAGTAAAGCAATACTCTGTATGAAACGGTCTACTTTTTAACCCTTTCATGCCCAACTTTTTTCTTGTGCATGTAGGGTTTCAAAACTATTTTTCATTGAAAACGGTGGGGTCAAGAAACACGAAAAGCCTTTTTTCATAAAGATAGGTGCTTCTCTCGCAGTGCTAGAAGCTACTCCAATTGCGTGGAAAATGGAGCCAAGACAGTCCAAATTGATAAGTGTTATCCATTTTCAATAATATTGCAACATAACGAAGTTATATGAACAATTCATTTTCTGTCGTCAACGTAAACTGTTCCTGGCAGCACTGCTCCATCGGAATCCAATCATACTAATTGCAATAACTTCAGTTCTATAGCTGGTCCTTGAAACTATTAATACTCAAATGAAAGGCAATAGTCACATTTATTAGCATTACTTGTTTTTGTGAGCAATTTTTGCCCTAATTAAAAGTTATATCTGTTTAAAAACGTTGTTGTCCACAAACAACATGGGCATGAATGGGTTAATTAGTGATAATTAGTAAGGGAGGAATAAAAATACAAAATGTTTAATATCTCCGCCGCTTGTGAACGGATTTTGACAATCTATAGCTTGTTAGAAAGGTATTTTCATATGCTTTTTATTTCTATCTAGTTTGCGCGATGTGAAAGTTGTTTGCTTTGTTTGAAAGTTATTTGCTTAAAACCCGCCTTGTTTTGACAAGATCACCTTATCTCAGAAAGTAAACAACAAATCGAAAAACAAAAATAATAGTGTCAGATGGTAACGTTAGGCCTTTCATTTGAAACTGGTTTCGTTAAGATCGGTTCAGCCATTGCTGAGATAATTACATGACATTTTGTACATACATACATACACACATACACACACATACAGACATTGTCTCAATTTGTCGAGCTGAATCGATTGGTATATGAGACTCGCCCCTCCGGGCCTCAGAAAAAGTTTTCAAAGTTTGAACGAATCCTATACATTTCTTTTGTAAGAAATGGAAAAAGGTTGGCAACGCTGCGTATAGGTTGCAAGCAATCTCTTCCAATCTGATTATTTTGTATACGTACTCAGTTCTTGCTAAGACGAAAATATTACATGATCTCGTCACAAGAAATGCTGAACTAAAATTTTGTATCCAAAAACTGACTCATATTATATGCTTAAATTTGTGCAAACAAACAATTTTGCTAATCTCAACTATTAAAGTTCTAAGCCCACAATAAAGTTCTTCGGGATCGACAACTGAGTTATTGCCATGGGCTGTAAGGACCCATGCGAAACTGATTGATACGTCGCTTCATAAAAAGCCTCCCAACAAAGCTGGATTTAATTGTAGTCTTCGACAAAGCTGTAGGCAATAAAACTTTATTCCCTATTTCAACTTGCAGAGATTCTTTTGATGCATACAATGACCCCTAGCGAAGAAAAATTAGCTAGTGTGTTTATCCTTCTAAATTTTTGAAAAATACCATACAAACATCTAACATCTTGATCCGGTAGTTAAACTTGTCCGATTTGTTTAAAATTTTGAGCAGGCATTCCTGATGCGACTATAATACAATATTAAAATTAACCCACTCAAAATAATCAACTTGTTCAAATCTTATAACTCAAGCTTCCAGATACTTTTCGGATAAGAATTGCTCAATTAAAATAATGATAAATTGAGAAGAATTTTCACTAACTAATGCGAGACATTTCGAGGAACGAATTTTGACACAGAACATTTCGCCTAAATGCGGGACGTCTGCTCTCTTTATATAAAATCAATTATCTGCCGCGGGGGTTCGCTTTTATCTGTAACGAAAAGCATTCCAATGAGTTTAGAATTTTCGAATTAAGTGGGTTCAATAGCCAGTTACATAAAAAAACGGTCGAAAACAAAACAGAATCAACCCTAGCAGCACTGTCCCTCAACTAAGGAAAGAAAAAAACGCAACTAAGAAGCTAAACCGAACAGATCATTACTGTCATTATGCATTCATCTCTCGCAACCACCCAGTCGGATTGCGTTCTACACCAAAGCATAGACATTTGTCCCTCTACCAGCTGTCTCTCTATTTCAGAACACACTCTCGAACTGAACATTTCCCAAACATCAACTTTTTCCCCCTCTTCCAAACTATCTTGCAATTCACCTTCTGAACTCCGACAGTCGTCGTCTTCATTTCCTGCTTCTCTCGTGCCATTATTCTCTTCTCAGAAACCTGTCGCATTTGAACGTAATTTTCCAAATGATTTCCCGCTACCAGTTGAAAACCCTTATGTTGATTTCCCAGCACAAGTGTGCGCTCAAAACTCCATCCGCATCGTGATCGATGCGTCGGTTTCTGCACAACTTCAACCGGTGGCCAGAACGAAGAAAACACATTCGAAGTTATTTATCTTCTCAGTGGTCCAATTCTGTGTAAAATTTAATTACATTAGTTTAAAAATAGCAGGCGAAACTACTACGACCATCGCGCAAGCATGCAGACGACGACGACGACGAACGACCGACGCGCGTTGGTTGGTTTCATCCTTGTGCATATGTCGCCAAACGAATGCGATTGTCTCATGGCCGGGAAATGAGTTGGAAATGCGCAGGCGCCACCAAGCCTGCTTCGACCGTGGCCAGTGAAGAATTTTCATCGTGTCTTACCCACACGACGACTACCAGCGGCTAGGCTAGGCTAAGGCTATAAACTGTGAGTGATGAAAATGATCTTCACACAGATTTATGGCCAGCTTGCTGCAGCAGGGTGGTAGTTTTGCTGTTTCGAACAGAAAGGACCCAC
This sequence comes from Topomyia yanbarensis, assembly GCF_030247195.1. NCBI lineage: Eukaryota > Metazoa > Arthropoda > Insecta > Diptera > Culicidae > Topomyia > Topomyia yanbarensis. The sequence continues at coordinate 415,555,788 of NC_080672.1, read as the reverse complement.
CTGTTGTGGCTACTACGTTCATTGATCAGTAGGCGGTTTCAGTTTTTCAATGGGAATGAGGCACATCGAGGCAGAGTGAAAACAGTTCAGAGGTGAATGACTTGTCCGGAGGTTCGTCCCTGGCCGCTCTTAATGTCCACCCACTATTATTATTGTTGCTGTTGCACCACTTCTCGGCACAATCGACGTGAAGCAACTCACTAACACACAGAAGCGGGGGCCCGATCGGGTCGTGAGTTCCTTCGCCGAGAGCAGCTCATTCGCGCAGGGCCAGATGGAAAGCTGAAAAATGAAAAATCTCGTTTTCCCGTTTTCATTTTAGTTCTTCTACGAAAACGGCAGAGCGCAATTGGTCATAGACGAGGCATTCCTGAAGGATGCTGGTGTCTACACGCTAACTGCCAAGAATATCGCCGGTGAAAAGTCCTGCTCGTGTAATGTTGTTGTGAAAGGTCGGCTCCCTCACGAAACGTCCGATTCCGAATTAGCCAGTGATATGGAACCAGTAAAACCGTCCGTCCAGCTCCAGCTCAAGGATGTGGCAGTGTTCGAAGGAAAACCGGTCCGCCTGGATTGCGTGATCATCGGTCAGCCGGAACCGGAAGTGATCTGGTACCATGCCGAACGGCCCGTCAAGGAGTCCACCGATTTTCAGCTACTCTTCCAAGGTGATCGCTGCTCGCTGGTGATACGTGAGGCATTTCAAGAAGATGGTGGCGAGTATCGTGTTGTCGCTATTAATAGCGCTGGTGAAGCTTCGAGCAAGTGTAATCTAATTGTAACACCACTGAACATCGCGGAACCAGCCGTACGTCAACCGGCCGAACGGGTCCTGCCCGTGCTGGGAGCGCCACCCAAGTTCGAGCGGTTGCTAAGTGACATCCTCGCCACGGATGGAGAAAAGTGCCAGTTCGAGTGTGCCGTCAGTGGTGATCCCAGGCCGAGTATCAGGTGGTTCGTGAACAATCGTGAAATCGAAGAAAATCCAAGGGTGCGATCGGTGTACCGTGAGGACGGGGTTGTGAAGCTGATCATCGAACAGGTGTTCCCGGAGGATAAGGGAGTGTATACGGTGAAAGCCTTTAATCCATCCGGGGAAGCGAAGTGTTTCTCGAATCTGATCGTGAAGTCGGTTAATGCGCCGGAGTTTGAAACCGTGCCGGCATTCCTGAGCGATAGTGTTGTGTGTCCGACGTTTAAGGAACTGTTTGCCGATCGTACCGTGAAGCTGCACGACTCGACGAAGTTTGAGTGTATAGTTGTGGGTAAACCGCAGCCAAAGATTCGATGGTTCTTCAACGATAGGCCAGTGCAGGGACATGATTTTCTAGTGTCGACTAGTGGAGATCGTCAGGTGCTGGCAATTCCGGAGGTCGTGCCGGAGTTGGCTGGTAAGATCACTTGTCTGGCCGAGAACGAAGCTGGTCACGCACAGTGTGTGGCGTTTATCAAACTGGCGGATGTGTTTGGAGCGGTACCCTTTCAACCGCAGACCATGGCTGAATCGATGCTTCAGGTTGACAATACTGGTTCGTCAACGGTGACGCTTCAGAAGCAGGTAACCACTTCAACCTCGTCCTATTCCTCCTCGACGCTGGTCGAGAACGGAGTGTCCCAATCCGAGGTCCACGCGCAATCCGCTCATTTGGATCGCTCGTTCAAGAAAGTCGGTGATAAACCTCCGGAAGTGTCGGAATCGAAGCAGTTCTCGCAGTTCCATCAATCGAACGATCTGCCGCCGTCGATTCAGCAGGAATCCTCGATCATTAATATCGCTAACAACAACACCTCCGAAATGCACGAAACGATCATCGCTAATTCGGGTCAGATCAGCACCGGCAAGCCAGCTAGACGCAGTTCGGCACCCCGCTTCGTATCGCCGTTCAATGGCAAGATCGTCGATCAAGGAGCCGACGTGGTGTTCGAGGGAATCATCGACGGGTATCCGACGCCCGAAGTGAGCGTTACGAAGAATGACGCCCAGCTGCAGCCGGACGGAGAGCGTATCAGTTTGTCCTATTCGCTCAACAAGATCGTACTCGAGCTGAAGAACGTATCGACCAACGACGCAGGACGTTACACCGCTACGGCATCGAACGCGGCCGGTGCCACATCGACCACCGCCGATCTGGTCGTCAAAAGTAAGAATCAAGCAGTGTTCCGCGCGTGTGTGTGTGTGTTTCCTTTCTATCTATCTTTCCTATTCTTTTCTCGCCGGAATAGAGTCTATATTTCCACCGGTGTTCGGTAGACGCCTGCAGGCCCAGAGTGTCAACCGTGGTGATCGAGTTATCCTGAGCGCCGAAGTGACGGGAACTCCGGAACCGACCGTGTACTGGTTCAAGGATAACCAACCCGTTCAGGACGCACTGCTTCCGGGAAGTTACGCCCTACAACAGGTTGGCCCTTGCTTCAAGCTGATCTTCGATCAGATTGATCTGGCTGACGCCGGGAAGTATATGGTACTGGCCAAGAACGGTGGCGGTGAAGCGCAGAGTATTGCCGACATTGCTGTGCTGGATGCGGAACCTGTGCCACAGCTGCCGCAACAACAACAATCGCAGAAACGTGTTTCCTTCGTGGACGTACAGCAGGTAACTATCGGTAGGGTGGATGTATACGTGTAAATCTAGGAGATAATCAGGCGGCTGAAAAGGGGTTTTTAGGTGATTGACAGAGTTCTGTCGATTATTTTTTCGAGATCTGTGATCGAATTCTATCAAAAAAAAATCTAATTTCATTCCTTCCTCTTTCATACTTTATTTTCACCATTCTGAACGATCTTCACCACACCTCATCACTGCGTCTGTCACCAAACTTTCTACTACACAGCCACCGCCCGATGAACCGCGCGAAAGCATTCCCGGTGAGTCGGGTTTCACTGCCCATCAAGAGTTTTCAGCTGAATCAAAGCTACAAGGTCCATCCACAGAGTCCACGATCGTAACCGAAACGCGTCGTACGACCGAGGCCACTATGCGAATGGAGCACAAGATCAGTTTTCCCGATCTGCCGGTTACATTCTCACAGCGCACACAAACACCCACGATTCCCCAGGTGTCCGAAGGAACGATGGTACAGACTGACCTACAGACAAGCGCTACAAACACAGACCGGGTAGCGACACAAATTCGAGCAACTCAAACACCAATACCACTACAAATGCAGCCTCCACCACAGCTGTGTAAGACTGAGGCCACACAAACTACCCCACAGGTGGAACCGAAACCGGTAGAAGAACTCAAAACCGAAACCAAGCGGAGTGCGTTCCAATTCTTCGAGAAAATCACCTCGAATGGAACGTCTGAATCTCCGGTAGCGCCTCCAGCGCCAATACCAAAGCCCAAATCATTCAAACCACTTAAAACACCAGTTGCTATCGATCAGACACATCAGTTGGTAGGTCCAGAAAGACTCATCTATCAAGCGTACTCTCCCGGTCAAGATATAAACAGCTATCAGCCACCGGCAACTCAAACCTCATTCGGTCCATCCTTTGAACAGTCATCAACAAGCGAAACAACGACCTCCAGTAGCTATCAAACGACCAAAAAGGTCGAGTTCCTTCAGCCACGAGCTGTCACCATACCGACTCCTCCGATCTATCACCAAGAACCGCATCCTTCGATATCCGAAACGCCCCTCATTCCGAAACACGACCCGACTCCTTCCCTCCGAATTCCCAAGATCGTAGCCCAAGAGGTACCCATCATTCGACCACAAGCAACCACCACACCACATCCGGAGCGAGCACGTAGCTCGTCTCCTCGTCCATCGGCGGAAGCCATCGCAATGGAGAGACTATGGACCGCTCCAAAAACATCCGGCTTCGTCACATTACCACGCACCAAGTCATCAACCACTTCTTCTACTGCTTCCACTACTGCTCGTAAACAATCACTCGAGGATAGTAAACGCTCAACGCCTAAATCCGAATTTCAGCCAGTGCAGAACAACTTCTGTAGCCAACAACAACAACAACAGCAGCTGAATCAACAACAGCAGATGTATTCGTCGTTTTCTTCGACTCACCAGTTCCAGCAGTCGTCAATGTCTCAGCAACAATACTCGCAATCGATGCAATATCAACCGTTCAAACCGTCCGAACCAGCTCCGATCCAAGCACCTCAACCAACTTTTGCCCCAGCCCCCGCACCAACTTTCGTTCCAGCGCCGCAACCTGTCCCAATACCTAAAACCTTCGTTCCCGCACCAGCTCCCGTACAGGTCTTCGTACCAAAACCTCAACCTGCTCAACCACCCAAAACGTTCACCCCGGCACCAGCTTCCCAACCTTTCAAGCCTACACCGCAACAATTTGCACCCGCTCCAGCACCTGTAGCACCAAAATTCAAGCCAGCGCCAGCTCCCGAACCACCGGTCCATCACTCCCTAGCTTCAGCTCCGTCTAACGTAACGTTCATTTCTGGACCATCCTACAATCAAACCCCGCAGCCGTTCAAGCCACTCCCTCCACCTTCCATCACGCCCAGCCAACAGCACTACTCCTCCACTCCGCTCGATTTCCAACCGATCCAGACGGCCGCCTTCGATCCAAGTCCGCAGACCTTCGCTCCGACTCCGGCTCCCCAAACCTTCACTCCAGCCCCTGAACCATACGCTCCAGCTCCTATCCCACAATCCTACGCTCCAGCTCTCGAACCCTTCCCGCCAACGGCAATTCCTCACTACCAACCGGAGCCGCAACCGCCTCAGTTCACAGACTTTGCCCAGGAGCAACAGTACTACGAACAGCAGGAGGAAATCTACAAGAAAAAATCGGTCAAGGAAACGAAGCAACTGTTCGAGCAGTCGCTCAAGCAGCAGGACACCTACGATCTGAAAGCCCCCCGTATGATCCAACAGATGGCCTACTCGCCGGCGAAAGCACCCCTCACTCTACCGTCCGACTTTGGCTACACCCCGGCCGAAATAGGACTCGAACCGGGACCGCAGCCGACGATCGGTTACGCTCCGAAGCTGTCGTCGAACGAACGCAAGAGCTCCTACTATCGTGAGAAGATCGAACAGTCACTGTTCGAGAGCATGGATAAAGTGCCGGAACGTGTTCCGGCTGGCGGTGTCAAGATTATCCCGCCAAGCCCCCGCAAAAAGCCACCAGCGGGACAGTCGGATACCGCCGGGATCGCTCCTGGCTCGTTCGAGCAGCCATCGGAAGCGGCGAAGAGTACGCCAACCGTTGGAGGCGCCAAGAGTCCCTTCACGGCGACCGAGAGTGAGTACGAGAGCGATATGGACGTGAGCAGGAAGATGAACGGAGTTAGCGGCTATTTGGCCGATACGGAGGAGGTCCAGAAGACGGTTTCGTTCAGCGAGCAGAAGTTTGAGAGCTACAGTACCAGCAGCAGCACGAAGATCGAGAGCGGAGGTTTGGTGATTGGTTCAAGCGAGGTACATGATGAACAGAAGGCGGTGGAATCGAAGGTTGAGGACGCATCGGTTGCGGCAGCATCGACCGTGACCAATGATGTCAGTGCCGAAGATCAACAACCGCCTCAACAACAACAACAACAGTCAGAGCAGAAAGTAGTCACCGAAGAGACGATCAAGGTTCGAACAAATTGCTTGACAGCGCTTGATTGATGTCTCGTGAATGCGTTCGTTCGTGCGTGCGTGCGTGTGTGCTATTGCCTAACCCCCTCGCTGTGATACACTGATAAGCGTATCTCTTAAGTTGCCTAATGTTGCATGATTTTTTTTTGTTTTTAGTTTACTGATTATTTAACAAAGATCATTCGCTAGCTTGTTGCGTTTGTAACCCCGAGTGACGACGACGGGACCAAACCGAATTGTATCGATCTATGTCAAAGTTTATTTTTACCTCACAGCGTCGCAAAGACGCTCACCCTATCTCTGCGGCAGGCCCCGTCTAACAAACATGATCGCGATCGCGCTAAAATAAGTAGCAGCCAGGCGCGATCGCAACGCTTGCAATTTGTGTGTCAATGTGAAATTCCTGGCTCGAACTGTTGTTGTACTCGGACCTTTTATTTCTAATTGTTTCTTTTCTTCTGTTTCATTTATTTGCGATCGTACCAGGAATCCCGAACGGTCGAAGAAGGAATTAAGAACTTCCTCACCAACAACGACTTGCCGGAAGATTTGCAACCTGTCAAGGTACTGCCAACGGAGGAGCCACTTCCAACGCTCAAGAAGGTACCAGTTCCAGCAGCCGTTCAACCAGAGCCACAACCAGAACCGGTCCCAGAACCTGCAGCACCCGAACCAACTCCAGCCGTTGAGCCAACACCGATCTTCACCCCCTCTCAAGCTCCCCAACAAAATGGTTATCCTTCGGCGAGTGATTACGAGAGTGACTTCGAGAAGAAGGCTACTACTCCTGTGTGGAAACCGACCCCAACCGGTCCAGCCGATCTGGCTTACAAACCGGTCCATCCGGTGTTCAACCCACCGAAACCACACGAAACTGGTCCGGCTGCTGCACCGCCATCAGTATTTGATCCGATCGATAAAATTAAACAAGCTCCCGTACTCAGCGAAACGCCCAAGATCGAAAAACCAACGCCCATCAGCTACTCCCAAAGTCAAAGCACTCAGCAGTCCTTCCAGCAACAGAATAGTTCTTCCTTCAAATCCTACCAACAGCAAAGTTATCAACAACAAAGCTACCAACAGCAGAGCTATCAATCCTTCCCATCGGTAGAACCAAAACCGGCACTATACTACACCTCCGTCACCGGCGAACCAGTTCACAACACGATCGCAACCGAAACCTCCAACACTCTGCACATGAAGGAAATGACAGAATCAAGCAATCGCGTCGTCAACATGTCCCAAACTCAACGTGTCATCAACCTGGAACCCGCCCCTCAGTACGCTAACCAACCACAGAAACAGGATCATCAACCGATCACCATCACACAGCGACCGGGTCGTTTCACTCCGGGAGAGTTCCGCGACAGTGATCACGAATTCGACGGAACGCGCATCCGCCCGATGTGGACGCCCAACCCGTCGGACAGTGACGAACCACACTACCGCAGCGTCAGACCCAACTTCAAACAATCGCGATCGGCCAGCGTCCCACGATCATCAGCTGAACGAATCCAAACCCCCATGGAGTTCGATGTCGGTCCAGTACTGATGCCGTCGAAAATCGATCTCAGCAGTCTGGTTCAACCCATCCAATCACAACAAACGCAACAACAACAATCATCCGAATCGGTTCAAGTCCTGCAAACCCAAACCCTGAACCGTCAGTCCTCGTTCTCGGCGAAACGACTGGCAACTTCGCACGTGTCCAACCTGCGTGACGATATGGCTGTGAAAGCGCACCGAGTGGCCCCGATCAACTACATCCAGAAGGCAACCAACCAGGCGGAAAGTATGTCACAATCCTTCAAAACCAAGGCGTACCACTTTAGCAACGAGGTGATGACCGACATGCGGAAGACTCCGATCAAACCGATCCTGAAGAATGCCTACGGTTATCAGGTTCCGGTAGAACCCGCTGCTGCTGCTGCCGCAGCAGTTCCGACACCGGCTCCGCCGGCCAGCAACGCTCAGGCCTACCGAGAGGAATCGAGGGTGTCCCAGTACGGTGAGTACAAAAAGATGATTTTTTTCTTAACTCGAGCGTCCATTTCAATGTGCAACTTGAGGCCGAATCAGCTGCTGCTCATAAACTAGTCAGCTGACAGCTCGAAAAAAGTTTTTCGAGTGACCGGGCCAACCCCGCAGTTGTGAAATTATTGTTCAAAGCCTCAAATTGCATCTATTTTTATGTGGTAATCAACCATCCTCTCGTTCCCATTCATTCCCGTCTTCATTTTCTTTTTTCGTTTGTCTCTTCTCAATCTCTCAAACATTTGATTCGCTTTGATTTGTTTCTCTCCGAGTTTGAATTGAGTTTTTAATTCTTTTTTTCTAGTTTCGAACGAATTTTTGTTTGTCTTTCTTTTTCGTTCATAATTTTCGTGCGTTTGTTTCCCAACCCCTTTCATAGCTCACTTTGATTTTAAAAATAACAGAATTTTTCCTCACACGTAAGCCAAACACTCACAAACATTTTTATTACACCATATGTTTCTTTTTCGTCGATCCGAAAAATAATACGAAACTTGATTTATACCACCCTCTTCCTTCTACTCGAACCGTACATAAATGTCTTCTACCGCAATCGTAATTTATGTGACAAATGTCCTTCAAATCACCCGCGACCGACCGACCGACTCCGAACATAAACCAGGCACCAAACACGTCGATCCGGATACCGGAATCATCTACTTCAAGTACGATTTCGGGTACGAATTCGGTATAATCTTCCCGGGCGAAGGTCACCGGATCGCTGTTGGAGGCGGTAGCAGTAAAAAACAACAGCCGCTTGCCACCGGTAGCAGCAACCAGGAACAAAAACCAAAACATCCCCTCTATCTAAGCCCTGCTCCGTTCGGATCGCACGGTGCTCACTCGCTGGAGGTTCCGGTACTACACGAACGTACCAAGGACTACTATCGGAACTGTGCCAGTCCGACAGCACCGTTCCGCCGGTCGGCTTCCGTTCCGGCGACGGACTTGCAGGACAGCCGGTATCAGCAGCGGTACAGCTACCCAACGGGAGCGGGAACCGGAACCGGTAGTGGACGGTCGACACCACGCGTCGAAAGTTTTAGGACTTCGTCCTCCTGTTGTACCACTCCAGGTTAGATTGTTACAGAGCCTCCCCCCACAGGGCAGCATGCACAGCATTGGATGCACGCTCGCACATATCAGAACCCCTTCTCCCGCTAGGGTTAGGGTGGTGCGCCTGTTGACGATTGTGCTGTCGCTGTTTATTTATAGCCCAACTGGTAGCCGCAGTTGATCCCCCTTTCTAATGCTTTCGATGTTGTACGGCTATGTAGATGTTGGATGATCCTTGTAGATTGAAATAATCAATTGCTGGTCGAGTTTCGGATAAAAATTTAACACCTGTAATATGATTGATTGGCAGTAGTAACCTTAGCATCTGTCAACAAGCAATTGCAGTAGGCGCGGAAAGCTGTAGTGGAATGCGAGGCAATTGTTTGTTGACCAGCCTCCTAGGATTGAGTAACAAAATTCTGCGTTGATTTGGTTCATGTTTTAACAGAATTGAAAAACCTGTTTTAATCCACCTAGAGGTGCAATTGTGCCTTTCTCATTTCTCCAAACTATGATTTAGTAGCTGGTTCGTACAATATAACATTATGGTAATGTTTTTCATTCTTATTACACTTGGTAAGTATATATAAGAGCACCCTTTTGCATTCATCGCGGTATCGGTTTGAATCGGAGTTTTCTATGTGATCGACCTCCACAACCCGTAACTCCGGTGCTGGAAGTCGGATGGAGATGGAATTTAATATCAGTTTCTGGGGACGCAACACCTTTCATTTGAGACTAAGTTGAGCAAATCTAGCCATTTTCGAGAAACCAATATAACCGTTATTCTGAATTTGGATGCTTCCGGATCCGTGGATGGTGGCCAGTGTGGCCAAAGAGACTTTGAATGACTGTTGGTGACCTAGATCTACAAATTCAACAAATGTGTTTACATTTTGGAAAAAAATTCACCTTTTTACATTCATCGCAGAATTCGTTAGAATCGGGATTTGCTGCGTGATCGTACGTATCACCCTGTAATTCAGGAACCAGAACTCGTATCCACACAAAATTCAACAGCAGCTGATGGACCTTTCATTTAACATCAAGTTTGTCAAAATCGGTTCAGAAAATTCCGAGAAACCGATATGGACAAATCAACAAATTTTGTTTTGTAACCATACTCTTCAACTCGTAATCCGGAACAAGATGTCGGTTGAAAATGAAATTCAATAGCAACCTATGGGAATATTATACCTTTCATTTGAATCTTAGTTTGTAAAAATCGGTTCAGTCATCTCCGAGAAACCGATGTGGACATTTTGTTAACAAATCCGCACATACACACATACATACATACATACATACATACATACATACATACATACATACATACACACATACATACACACATACATACACACAGATATTTTGCGATCTCGGCGAACTGAGTCGAATGTTATGAGTCGGTTAGAAAGTCGGTTTTTGGAGCAATCGCATAACCTTTCTATATGAGAAAGGCAAAAGAATAATATTTAGCTTAATCAGCATGAGTTCAATAGTATTTTCATGTGATTATATTTTGAAATGATGGTGGAATGGGTTTTAAAGTGGAGGGAATGGGGGGTTAGTAGAGTGGGAGTGGAGGATGCGTCAGAAATCCTTCATCTTATTTCGGTATACGGGATGGATGCAGGAAATGCGGGCGTGAGGGTGGTCCAAGGGGAGGGGAGTGATGAAGGATGGAGGTGTAAGGGCAAGACGGAGGGAGGGAGGGGGGCGGCGACGCAATACTCAACTGCATATTTTGTCTTCCATTTGAGACTTGACTTTGAGAAAATCGGTTCAGTCATCACCGAAGAACCGATTTGACTTTAATTGTGGAATATGCCCGGAATTCCGGACTTCCGGAATCGTCGATAGTAGGCAATATATTCAAAGAATGTTTGATTGCCAATCAGTGATCTAGATCTGCGATTAGAAGTTATTTGGTGACAATTTCAATAGTTTTTAGCCTCTGAGGTATTACGATTGTACCGATTTATATGGGAAATTCCAGTGTATCCTTACTAACACCCCTGTAACTCCGGAAGCAAGAGTCAGAACCGAATGAAATTCAGCAGCAGTCAATGGCATTACTGTATCTTTCATTTGAAATCAAGTTTGTAAAAATCGGTAGAGAATTCGTTGGGGAATGGGTGTGACATTAGCTTAGGAACTTGGCGAGTTCCCCGGGGGCGTCATGACCTGTCATAGGTGGCCAATGTGGTCAAAGCTGCTTTGATTGATCATTAGTGATCCAGACCCGCAAACTAGAGTAATGTTACATCAATTTTAATATGTTTTACATCATTTGAACATCATGGTGGTACCAGTTTATATGGGAATTTGCTGTGTGACCGCACTCTTCAACCCGTAACTCCGGAACCGGAAGTCGGATCAACTAAAAATTCAATAGCAGCTTATGGGAGCGTTATACCTTTCAGATGAAACTAAGTTTGCGAAAATCGGTTCAGCCATCTCTGAGAAAATTGTGTGAGTTTAAATGACACACACACACATACACACACACATACACACACACACACATACATACACACACACAGACATTTGCCGATCTCGACGAACTGAATCGAATGGTGTATGACACTCGGCCCTCCGGGCCTCGGTTAAAAAGTCGATTTTTACAGTGATTGCATAGCCTTTCTTTATATTTTTACAGTGATTGCATAGCCTTTCTTTATATGAGAAAGGCAAAAAAATGGTTGCACAAAAAATAACAATTCGAACTGTGAAAATTGTCTGCATTTTAAGTATGATATCATCCATGATATAGAATAAATTACAATTCGTGTCCAGCTTAATGGCTCAAACCCAGGCCTGTAGACATGATTTTGTTTCTGGAGGGGCTTAAAAGTTGAATGCATACACGTAGATACACTAATCATGAAATTGAATGTAATTTTAAAAGCTTATTCGGGAAGCAATTCCAAAACAAAAATATTTTAAGTAATACATACAGGGTGTTTGGTTTATGGTTAAGAACCTCTCGGCGGGTGATAGCCTGTCATATTTGGAGAAAAAAATTGTTCTACACATACCGTCAAATCTCAACCGTTACAGAGTTATTGAACTTTTTGTGTAAAAAACTTATTTGTCTTAAAATACCTCTAACTTTAAAAGTATACTTTGTATTTTAAATATTTTAGTTCCATTCGAAAGGTGAGAAAATTTCCTATTAAATGGTGTTCTCATATCTTTTAGTTAATTAGTTTTAATAAGCTTTTAGCTGTAAAGTAGTTAAAAGTCAGTGTTTTTGAGGTTTTTGCTAATTTTCTCGAAATAATGAAGTATGCTTATAGCAATATCCATTATCCAAAAGTTAGGTTTTAGGACGATTCATAATTTGTTCTTGGACGTCATATTCCTATCTCTTCTCCTGTCTTTGTAATTTCATCACTATACTTTTACTGTACCCGACTTGCAAGTGCTTAAAATACTCTAATCTAAAAAATATGCTTTATATCGTTATTTACAAGATAGAGAAAATTTCCTATCAGTGTATGTACAAATATCTTTTAGTTAAGGGTACTAAATGATTTTTTTCTAACGAAATAACTCAAAATTTGTGTTTTTTGGAGAGTTTTGTAATTATTCTAATATTAATCAACAAAATTTATCGTTACTATTGTTCATGTGATGCCCCTTTATGTTCTCTATAACTTTTCATTTGACACTTTGTCTATATTTCTTTTCATTTTGCTGCTATTTAATAGGTAACACAGCATGAGCTCGCCACAAATGTAGTGGGTTCGAAATCGTTATTTTTGCATATGAAACGATGTGATAAAAACGATTTTGCGTCGAAACCAAAAGAGATAATTGGATGGAATCAAAGAAAGAACTGTAGAATTTGCTGAGATGCATTATTTCCATGATAATAATGGTGATGTTTATTATTTACTATTTTAAGAAAATTAACGAAAATGCTAACAATAGCACTAACTTTAAACTAATTTACTTCTAAAAGAATACTAATTTCACTTAACTGAAAGGTATTAAAACATTTTTCTCTGTAAAATTTTCCTGGCTTTCGAATAAAAAGAAAAAAGAACAATAAGTGCCATACTTTTTCAATTAGAGCTAGTATTAGTGAAAATGGGATAAAATTAGCCAAGTTTAATAACCCAATAATAATAACTCATGAAAATAAGAAAAGGTAAGTGTATCATGTCAAAGAACGAATTATGCAGCTCTTCAAGACTAACAATCTGGATTATTAAAATGATGAGGTTTTCTATTAGGATTTTCATGAAATGAACGAAAAATCGAATAAAATTGTTTAATTTTCAATAAATTACTTTGAAAAGGCTATTTAAACTCATTAGCTGAAACATGTGAGGGCATCACTCAATGCGAAATTTTCTCACCTTTCGAATGGAACTAAACATTCAAAATACAAAGTATACTTTTAAAGTTAGAGGTATTTTAAGACAAATAAGTTTTAATGTAGAATACATTTAAGGTTTCAATATAGGGGTCCCGTTTCAAAATATCGGCTGCGGCGCCGCGTCAGATTTTGAACGTTAATAACTTTTATCATACTTAACAGAATGATTTGATTTTTAGGCCAATTTGTTGAAAATTTGTTCCTCTATGCTGTATTAAAATTTGAAGTATGTATAACATGTACTAATAACAAAAAAATGTGTTTTGAAAAATCTTTCGAAAACGACTCCGAAAAGTGAAAATTTTCAGCCCATCCCGCACAGAGCCGTCGTTATGGTAGACCAACCGAACAATAAAATAATGAAAAGTTTATATATAGGTCCACTACATGTTTGTTCGTATGGTTATTCGCATTGGGTTGCTTGACGAGAGCACTTGGTGGGGGAAAGACGGCATATTCCTTTGGTTAGGCCATTAGAAGCCGGACGGAAAGGAAAGGCTCATGCACGGCACGAGAACGAGGGAGAAAGCGATAGTAGTGCATATTAGCGCGATTATATAAATATCTGTCGGTCGGTTTTTCTCATCATTCGTATTCGTTCAAGCACTAGCAAGCAGCCAGTCCACCGAAGAAAAGCAGTCGGCGATGACGACGGCGGAAAAAGTGCCCCAGCTACTGGTGACTCATCGCAACCCGATCAGGAACTGTCGCCCTGCAAGAATTTCGCCCCAACTAAAGGGCAACAGAGTAGGCTATCGTTCCAGCGTCTGGGTCGTGAGATTGTGCAGGACTGCAAAGTCGAGCTACGCTTACAAAGCTCAGTCGTAATGATGCCCCGAGAAGCCAACGATGCCTACTTGGTCGGTTTGTTCGAGAATATAGTGCTTTCTAGCTCACCGTGTCCGCGGGGAGTGCGTCTGAATTATGCTCCCGCAATAAAACAATAAACGGTTCTTTACAGGACCAATTAATTGTGTTCTAATAAGAGTTAAACTGAAATTTACATTTTATGGTGTATAACAAATAATTTTCAGAAAGCAATATAAGAAATACGATGTGTGGAAAGAAAGAAAGAGAATTTAAATTATCTTCTCTCGCTCGTTTTCGTGCACTGCTTTTCCATTCTTTTCTGCTGCTACTACCATCATAACTAAAACGAATGTGTGTGTTCCCCCACCATCTCATGGCCAGTGTTGCCACAATTGCATGTCGCTATAACAATTTGAATTATTTTATTGATCCTCTCTAGTATTGATAAAATATAGAACATGCAAAGTACACTAGTCGCATGCTTTTATTCGAACTTTTTGGCAGCCTCCGTTGATTAACTGCATAAATCGATTTGTTTGTGCAGCTCCTTGCTAGTAGCAAACTAAATAGCCTTTATCAGCGCTAACAAATAAAACAAAAGAATTTAAATTTGTGAAAATCTTCTCCTTCCTTCTTTTCAAATCTGCAACATTCTTTGAAAATATTGTTGGAATGTTGTTATTGAAAAACTGAACATGCAAGTTTGCTAGCATTGGCCACTAGATTGAAGGCGATGGAAAGACAGAATATTCGTTTTGGTTATGCTAGTATTGGTAGCCGAACGGAAAGGAAAGGCACAGGAATGGCACGAAAACGAGCGGGAGAGCGATAGTAGTGCTTTCTCGTGTTTTCATATATGAATATTGGTCGGTCGGTTTTTCTCATCATTCGTATTCGTTCAAGCACTAGCAAGCAGCCAGTCCACCGGAGGAAAGCAGTTGGCGATGATGACGGTCCGCAAAAGTGCCCCAGCTACTGGTGGCCCATCGCAACCAACTACCGATCAGGAACTGTCGCCATGCTTGTATTTCGCCCCAACTAAAGGGCAACGGAGCAACTAATCCGCTGGCTAACATTCCAGCGTCTGGTTCGTAAGGTTGTGTATTACTTCAAAGTCGAGCTACGCTTACAAAACTCAGCCGTAATGAAGCCACTGATGCCTACTTGGTCGGTTTGTGGGAGTGGGCGTAAATTACAATAAAAGCAACGGTTCTTTTCAGGACCAATCAATTGTGTTCTAGTGAGAGTTAAACTGAAACTTTTATTTTAAGGTGTGTAGCAAATTTTCAACAAGCAACATAATACGTTGGGTGGAAAGAAGTAGCTTGCACACGGAACAAAAATTTAAATTATCCTCTCGCTCGTTTCGTGCACTGCTTTTCCATTCCTTTCTACTGTTATTATCAGTATTACCAAAACGAATGTGTTGTTGCATGTGTTTAAGAGAAACGTTGAAGTCGCATGCTTCTATTCAAGCTTTTTGGCAGCCCCCGTGAACTAACTGCATTAAATGGTTTTTTTGTGCAGCTCCGTGCTAGTAGCAAACAAAATGGCCCTACTAGTGTCTGATTCGTGAGATTGTGCAAGATTTCAAAGTCGAGCTAAGTTTATAAAGTTCAGCCGTAATGGTACCCGAAGAAGCCAGTCTTGTCGTTTTGTTCGAGGCTACAAAACAGTTCGCCAGGCACGTAACTATCATGCCAAAAATATCCAACGATCCAGCGCATCACCATCAACACCAACGCCGATACC
Source organism: Topomyia yanbarensis (assembly GCF_030247195.1). Lineage (NCBI taxonomy): Eukaryota > Metazoa > Arthropoda > Insecta > Diptera > Culicidae > Topomyia > Topomyia yanbarensis. Next base: position 415,540,172 of record NC_080672.1, on the reverse strand, counting down.
AAAGGTTCTTTTCAGAACCACCATTATTACCATAGAGAATTATTTGAAAATTTCCCATTCAAACGGGATTCTGTTGAATATTATTAGATTTAAATTAACGTCTCGAATTGAAATCACGACGCTCCGGTTATGTGACAGACATTACCCACCCATCTTTTTTTATTGTGACCACGACACCCCATTTCAATATTTCTGAATGAACAGAAGGTCGAGTTTGGAAAGTTTGTAACTTTCATTGTACTTAACCAAATTACACAATGTTCGCACTAATGATTCAGAAATATGATCAGGAATCTTCTGTTAGATTTGTAAGTATGTATAATTTACATGAATAAAGAAAAATTGATTTTCAGGAATCAATTATTATCTGTTCTTCCATTGGCCAGTACTACGCGACTTCCTCATGCTAACAATTAATTTCATCGTTAGCCATCTCCCTCACCAAGGCCAACAACGCCAACAAAACCGGTCCTTTTCAGGACCACCATCATTTTTGTAAAGAATAATTTGAAATATTCCTCGCCCAAATCAGCTTTTGTCCGAAAATCCTAATGAGTATCAACATATTTGAAGAACGTGTTCCTTATGTATTCTACATCTCTCCGGTTATGTCGCAGACATTACCCACCCATCTTTTTTACACAAAAAGTTCAATAACTCTGTAACGGTTGAGATTTGATGGTATGTGTAGAACAATTTTTTTCTGCAAATATGGCAGTCTATCACCCCCCAAGAGATTCTTAACCATGAACCAAACACCCTGTATATTTATAGCCCAACTGATAGCCGCAGTTGATCCCCCTTTCTAATGCTTTCGATGTTGTACGGCTGTGTAGATGTTCGATGATCCTTGTAGATTGAAATAATCAATTGCTGGTCGAATTTCGGATAAAAATTTAACACCTGTAATATGAATGATTGGCAGTAGTAACCTTAGCATCCGTCAACAAGCAATTGCAGTAGGCGCGGAAAGCTGTAGTGGAAAGCGAGACAATTGTTTGTTGACCAGCCTCCTAGGATTGAGTAACAAAATTCTGCGTTGATTTGGTTCATGTTTTAACAGAATTGAAAAAAAAAAATGATTTCACAAAAATAACAATTCGAACTGTGAAAATTGTCTGCATTTCAAGTATGATAGGGTGGCCAACCCTACGGATTTTCCCGTAGATCTACGGATTTCTGTCCTTTCTACGGATCTACGGATTAACTCGTGAAATCTACGGAATTTTCAAAATTTCTTCAGAATTCTACGGAAGTTTAGTAAAAATAATACGTATTCGATGTCATGACATCAAATAGACAATCATGCATGTTTTGAATTCCGTAGCCAATCGAATCGTAATCGGTTGATGAATTTGAGTAGGAATACACAAGAATCCCGAATAATATTTCTGCAAAATTCGACTGGTATTCAATGTTCTAGACATTAAAATTAAAGTTCGTGCAGTTCGTTCATTTGAAGTACAGAGCAACGCGAATTCCTATAATGGACGATGAGGGCTTTCTCTCATGAAGACAAATGGGGAATACTATTGGTACCTTTAAGCCAATATTAACTCTGGGTTGAAAACATGAATAATTTCTTCGATGATAAACAAATTCATAAAATGTTATCGGACCCAGTAACTGAACTGTATTTTGTTTCTTGCGATGGTGGGACAGATCACCGATAAACTCAACAGATTATTCGCATCGAGAAAATCGGATTAGTATTATAGGTCAGAAGACTGAAGCTGAAACAAACTTTGGGATACTTTGTGGAACCTGAAAATCTTGTTCAAATTTGTGCAGTTACTGAAACCAACTCTAAAAACTTTGAACGTGTTTGAAGAAGTTGTTAGGATATCTGAGTTATCTATCTATATTTATATCCGGAAATTTAATATTGAATTTTTTACCAATACGAACCAATACAACTAGGTAAGAGCTCTCGATTTTAATTGCTCTTTAGAAGACTAACCCTATATTTTGGGAATACAACTTGTCAACTTATCATCTGTTTGTGGAATTTAAGGTAGTCCATGATTCAGTGCAATAAAATCAGTTGTGGTCTCAGATAATGTTTGAACTTGACTTCCCGACAAATTGAATAGTTTGGGTTAAAAACAAGCTACATCTTTGGCTATTAAACATCCGACTCGTCTGTGACGCTTGCTGTACTGAATCTGATCAATGCACTTTCTGATTTGTTGTTGAAGAGTGATTGAAAGTGCGATGCCAAGAACAGCTGTGCGAAAGTAACACAACTACCATTAAAAGATCCCGCATGCTTCTTGGTTTCTGGGTGACTTAGACACCATTGTAGTCGACCGTAGAGCAGTGGAAGAGGTTTTTTTGCTGTTTAAAAGAGAGGCTGCTAATATCGGTCTGAGTATAAACTCTGGTAAAATAAAATAAATTGTAGTTGATAGAGAACCAGATCGCCAGCACGGTGTTAGTTCCGAGATAGAAATTGACGCGGCAACAGGTTGTCCACGAGTTCATATATCTTGGAAGACTAGTGACATTAGTGACAGTCGTGGGAAAAAAGCGGATTGCTGCTGTAAATGGCATCTTCTACGATTTACGTATTCAACCAAAGTCCCGCAGCCTATGGACACACACAAAACTCTTTTCATACATATCGCTGATACTCCCTGTTGCTCTATTCAGATATGAGGTGCGGTCGTTGACGGAAATTGATTATCAACTGGTATGCAAACATGAAAGGCTTATAAAGTACAGCAGACTACAAATAACCGGGTATGTAGCTAGTTTGCAGGAAAAGAAAACAACTAAAGTTCTGTTCAGTTGTGAACCTGGATGTCGTTGGTGCAGATCCCGCACTCGAGAAATAGGTGAGCCTTTTCGCTCAAAATTGGAACATAGCCTTAGGCAAGAATGTCATGCCAACGAAACGATGATTGGATTTCTTCAAACAAGTTTTTTTCGAGCACACGAAGTAGTTCGACGAGATAAACTTTAGAAAGGTATGCCAGTACTCCGTTTATATGCAGAAAATTGTGCGTGACATGTCTCCGCGGAATTACATAATTTACTCCCATTTAACGACGAATTCCCAGATGCACTAGTGTCATGCGAAAATAATGGTCTTGACAGAATCAAACTCAATTTTTGAAGTATCTGATGATCCGACAAAGAGTCGATAGTTGAATTCATACAACTGATTTCTGTAGAAAGACATTCGTTCACGCGACAGGAGACATGTAACATTGTTATTCATATATAACCAGCATTCGACCACAATTTGTATCGGTCGATTGCATTACACTACTCCCAGACAATTTGATGAAGGTAAACGGCTTGTTATCAAAATTCAATTTACCTTTCGCAACGGGAAGGGTACAAATGATTTTCCTACGCTGTTTTCGGCGAAAATTCAACTAGCATACGCAATAAAGAGCGACTGGTTTGTGTATTCGTGGCCAATAAAGGACCATACGATTCTGTAGCAATTGTTATCTGGAATAAACTTCACCGTTAGTTCTAAGTAACTATTCGTATAAGTTCGTACAATTTTAAATAACTATTTGTATAAATTGTTGTTTCCATAAGCCGTGGTTTCTGTCACAGAGCTACAAATTTGCGAAAAACAATGCAAGGTATATTTGAACATTTTTGAACTCTGGCTGGAAATTCGCGTATCGAGTTCCCCAAGAAAGAAATTGAGCTGGTTTTCAATGAAGCATGGTCCAGCTCAACTTCAACTTCTAATAAAGGATAGAATGATCGCTGAAGTTTCGCATTTAAGTACCCGAAGGGTAGTTCGATTCATAATGCATTTGAAAAGATACATCCGGATCCGATATCGTTAGACTAAATGTCAGCAAGGGATTAATTTGATCTTGGCATGGTGTTTACCTATGTCACTTAAAAAGATTGTATCAAATAACTATATTCTCTGTAACTGAGTATGGGAGCTGTGTTTCGGTTCCGCCACAAACACTTGTATTAATCAACGTGGAACGAATACAGTTGCGTTGTTTGTATATTGCCCGAAATCGAATTCTGGGATATCCCTTCAGCCACGTGCGCAAAGTATTAATTCCTTTACGTGTGTTTCTCTCACATTCAGATTACACGTTCTGCATAGAATACACGTCCATGGAAGAGAATTTTTGCAGGAGTCCGCATCATCTACGTTCGCTGGTTATACACACTATGCACATCTCTTTCATATTAGAATCACTGATAGTGAAATATGCGTGTATGGCAAGAGTTACCAAGACATCGAGCATGTTGTTTGGTCATAAGATTCCTTAAATGTCCGAGCTAGATCACTCAGTGTCCACATTCGTGATATCTTGGTCAGCCGGGATCTGCCATTCAAGTCGCTGATCTATTGTTTTCTAAAGATCGCAAATATGCTGATGTGAGTTCTTCCTAAAGTCAATTATTTCTCAGAAATTGAACCTCCATATTTTCGGTTTCTCGCGTGTACCAGCTATTGAGATTCTACAGCACAGCTGTACGGTCCTTTAACCTATAAAACAGAGTCGTTGTTAGTTCTTTTATGTGTAAAGTATAATATGCAAATCAAATCAGGAAATGACTTTTTTTAATTATTCGCGATAATACATAGAAATGTAACTGACCTTATAGAGAGAATATTTTAACCATACTTATGTTGCTTCATAACTTGATAATTCAAATGTAAACAGAAAAACTGATTAATACACTCAGGTTTTTTTACGCGGTTTTTTGCGCGGTTTTTTACGCGTATTTTGAAATTTGTGCGGTTTTCATTTACGCGGATCTTGAAATTTACGCGGTTTTCATTTATGCGGCCTGTATCTGAGTGAACCCTCCGGCACTCGCGTCGTTGTATTTTGTGCAACACCTTCCGAAACTCTAACGAAATTTTCTTCCTTGCTCATTCGGGGAGCCATTCGCGCGAGTGCCGGAGGGTTAAGTGAAGTTGCTGAAAAAACGCCCCAGGGCTCCAATTCAGCTTTTTATTAACACGAGAAAGTTAAAACCTAAATCCAAGATAACAAAACGCTACATCAATTGGGATTGAAAAAGAATCCAAATTTACGTTAAAAATTGGGTTCTGGCGGCTAAACTCAAAATCTACGGATCTGACCTCATTCAAAAGTGGCCACACTGATGATATCATCCATGATATAGAATAAATTACAATTCGTGTCTAGCATAATGGCGCAAACCCAGGCCTGTAGATAGGATTTTGTTTCTGGAGGAGCTTAAAAGTTGAATGCATACACATAGATCACTCATCATGAAATTGAATGTAATTTTAAAAACTTATTCGGGAAGCAATTCCAAAATAAAAATATTTTAAGTAATACATATTTAAGAACTCAAAAGCCAACAGATAACAATCCCTAATGTCGTTAGAAAATGCAAGATTTAAGACTACACATTTACAAGGTGTAGAAGATACCAAATCGAAATGAACAGAAAAATGCCATAGCAAAAACCTACCTGGAAATTTCTGATCTGGCAGGCGATTTGTGGTTGTGGTGAAATAGCACAACTTTGATTTAATCTACTCTGGTGTCTTGTCACTAGTTCTGTAGCATTACTGGAATTTGATGCTCAATCAATTTCATGATATTTTAAATTGAAAATGAAATTCATAGCTTATTTAACACAATGTGCTCAGCAAAATTGTCAGATAAATGTTTAATTGGAGAATTGTAAATAATAACTACTGCTTTAACTAATCCTTAAAGACACTATCTATACATACTGCAAAAAATGGAAATACCACGATTGATTTAAATATCCTTCTACAGATTCCCGGAGTATTATGAATTGTGTCCTTGACTACATTAATTTTTCTACAAAGCCAACATAAGAACATTAGGTCTTTTGGCTTCAAACAATCTTGTAAAACCACTGGAATTTCAAAAAAAAATTACTTTTATCAAAAAAAATCATTTTATTTTGAACAAATTATTCTTCCAAGTTCTCCAGCATATCTGACATTTGATTCCCGAATTGTTTAAATTTGTAATTTTGAAGAACGTATTTACCTGAAAATAGTTACAAATAGTAAAGGTTTTTTTTTTTTGCAGTTTTGTGAAGTGATTACTGTTATCTTTATTGTTAAATCGTATTATCATCCGCAAATTCACGCGAATCTATAAATATTGGTTGAGCACAATCATTTCAGCATCACTCGCTTACAACACATGGAAGATAACTCCAAACTATAACGATGTCATTAATACTTGAAATCATCACTATACTTTATAATTGTTCAAATTGAATTTCAAAATCTGGGGCATGGAAAATTTTAAGAAAACGATTTGCTAAAATTAATGCCTGTTTATCACACTCACCATCAAGAAAGAAAAACACGTTCAGCTTGAGGCAACCAGAAGCACACTGAGTATCGTAACAGATGTTTCTGATGGTTGAACATAGACTGGGAGTGACAAGATTGATGCGATAATATTCGAAAGCGCTTATATTGGGTATATGGAAAAATTTAAAAAGCCGCTCTTGGGTGGACTTCCATTGATTGATTTGTTTTTCCTCTCTTTTCTTACTCATTTCTGCAAATTTTTCCCCATACGAATACCATAATAGAACAGAAGACAACGCTTCGTTATGTGTTCAATAATCAAAACATATCGTTGCTTTATGTTATGAAGATGCGTTTCGAGTTCCTCCCATCAGAATTCAACACTAATTTAGTGCCAAGACTCACGAGTAACTTAAAGATGTGTGTGTGGACAAGTCGGCTGCATACTTTAACTTGAAAACGCAACCAGTCGCAACATTTTAGTCGCTCTCCAGAGTTAAATATTGTTGTCTCTTAGCTGTTTCAATGCTTCATGAGTGCACTTCTACAGACAAAAATTTGCCATCATAGATAGCGGCCAACATGCTGATGATTGGTGCAATATTGAGTTCCACTGTTTGCATAATCTTAAAGCCAAAGTTGATGACACTTAAGTGATTTATAACCAATCGACATTCAACTGAAAAAAAAACAAACAAATCGCGGCAGTTTGTCCTATTGCTAATTTGATTACGCAGCTCATTAAACCCAATTTTTATCGGTCTCTGACCAAGAAAGTGCTTTTTGGAGTCTGTGTAATTTTCTATAAAATCACCTCTCGAACATTTCTCGCCAATTTGTTCAAACCTTTTTTGTCGTATTCACTAGAAACAGGAGTCGCCGAGCTACAGATTGTTAAAATAATTGTTAAAAATAATTATGAATAATTCCGGAGTGGGCTTTAGTCTACGGGCTACGTGCCTGCTCGACCTTAATACTCACGTTAGGATAAACTGTCCTCTTATGGACAAACGATTGTGACTGAGGCGAGGCGCTGCACAGTTACTCACAGTATATCTTTCGCGCTCTTAAGGCTCAACTGAGAAGTTCTCAAAAACAGCCATCCTTAGCTTAGATAGATAAACTGCCCGTAGTTGCACTTCGCGATTGCACGAATAAGTAAAAATGCACAATGAACCAAAAAATGATGCTTGGGAGGAGCAAAACATTTACAATTTGCATATTTCACTGACCCAACATTTTCATACAATGATCAATAACGACGCCGGCCACGTCCAATGCTGTTCTAACGGGGAAGGGAAGGAATGTTAGTTCGACGCTCGCAGCTGGTAGAAACCGACACTACCTCTGCTACACGAGCATCACGGGGAAGGAATTGTGTTAGTAGAAAAAGGGAAAAGATCAAGAGGTACGTTAGGCAGTATGATCTTAGCAATATGTATGAAAGACGCTCGCTATCAATTTTCGGGAATTTTAAACGACATCCGGAGTGTTGCATATTATTTACACATCAATAATCATTTCCAATTTTTGTTAGTTTTCCTTAAACTTGAGCGTGAACTTCACGTTAAATAGCGAGAAAATATCTTGAAACATACTCAATCGTTATTTTTCACATATTTTTACAGAAGAAAAACGAACAAAGGAAAAGAACGACATATTCTCAAAAATAATAATCGAGGGTAGAAAACAAACCGGAGCTGCAACAGAATACACGATTCTATTAGTAAAGAGAAGAGGAAATAATTTTGAGTGGCCCAAAATGAGTATTAACAGTACCAAAAGCTTTACTTTGTATGTCGAATACAATTAACAGTTCCAGGTGCACGTCGTTTGTTGCCCTTCCCTGTCGAAACTGAGTCAAGCTCCAACGCCAACCGCTGTCAAAATGTATGAACTGACAGTGGCTGGGGCCAGAACCCGACCCAGCTCCGGATTCAAACAAAAACGGCGCAAGGTGGGGAAGTATGGGATAGGAGTTCTGTATTGGAGGTGAATGGCGACATAGTTTGGCCTTATGTTGCACGATAATTCAGCTTTACCAACCTTTTAAATATAGCCTTTAAAGATGACTGTTGTAACGGCATTTAATTAGCCCGGGACTGGAAGGTGAAGTATATTTTTCAATATTTAGAGCCATAGTACTCAAGGGAGAGCAAGAAGGTGAAGGAATGGGGTCATATGAGCAAGCTTAGAATTTCCCGGCGACGTTAACGTTTTTTCTTCTACCGCAGAGTCAGGATACTTTGGCATTGTCCAGACGAGTGTACAGTAACTTTGTACTTTTTGCAGTCGGCTCCGACAATTTGATTGGGGGTGGTTGTGAGGGATAGGTTATATGATGTATGGGGGGTTACTCCTCGCCGCGCACATCTTCATGTTTAAATTGGGTGATTAATCATATCTTGGGTGCAGCTTCGGAACAGATTTAGGAATAAGATCAATGATGACGACACTCCTACGAATTTACTCTACTATTTCTGATAAGAAACTGCTACATATGTTACGCATAACTGGCTTTCATTGTATCACATAGTGGTCCCAAATCCAAGAAAGGCGGTTAAAAGAATTTTCTGGCTTTCGATGACGTTTGCGGGATAAAGTCACTTCAGCAAAGTTTCATGAACCTTCACTACTCATCAAAATTGATTGGCACCTTCATTTTCCTTAAGCGGGTGTTCCTATTTAAATATTAATTCTTCAAAAGGGGTTAAGAGATTTTTATAAATAAACTTGTTTCGCTCATTTTTTCGCATCCCAGGGTAATTTTAAAAAGAAAATCACATTAACCCACATTTCGATCCTTCGTAGAAGCAATTTCAAATGTTTTCTGCGTTAAATTTATAGCGAATTAAGAGAAATCAGCAAAACAAATTTTGTTTACAAATCTTATTAGCCCTATTCAAAACATAAAATGGACTTCTTAAATACTTTCATTTTAAACAATAAAAACAATCCGTTCTCTTCCTAGCTTGGAGTATCAGGAATCGGAATAAATTGGCTCAAATGGCACGGTACCCTGTGTGTCGTCGGGGATTTGTGCCTTACCGTGTCTTCTCATCATTTTCTGAGCGAAAGGAAAGGTGAAGATGGAGGGAGGGAGTAGAATTGAAAGGGTGGGAAAAATAACGGCACAAAAACGGCATGCGATCACTAGCTTGGACCGGGATTTGTCTGAGCTAAGGGCCTTGATTACAGCCTGACTATCGGAGCAGAAGTTTATTACTCTGCCGGACAAACTCAGTTGAAGGACCGATTGTACCCCGCACATAATCGCAAAGATTTCTGCTTGGAATACAGTATAGTATCTACCTAGCGAGTGAGATGGTTCCAATCTCATTTCACGACAGTAGACACCAGCACCAGCACGTCCCTTCATCAGAGAACCGTCAGTGTAACAGACCACTTGCGTTTGTTGTTGTCTTTCCATAAAGCCAGACAGCCACTCCTCTCGAGAGGAAATCTTCACATGGAATGTCCTGTAAGGAAAACTACAAGTGAGTGTAATATAGCTGGGAGCAAGAATATCTTCGCCCCATGTAACCATATGTGACCACAATCGCGGATGACTGGTAGCAAGATCAACATGGTTACTGTTCCAAAGCCCAGTAACCTGCAGTCTGCATGCACATGATAGTGCTTCTTGTTTGAGGTGTATGTGTAATGGTTTGATATTTAGAAGTGCCCCAAGAGCAGCAGTCGGAGTCGTGGTGAAAGCACCAGTCAACGTCATGAGCGTCATTCTTTGCAGATGGTTTAGCTTTGACTGGACTGTCACCACCTCTCCCAGCCTCTGCCACCACACAAGGCAACCGTATGACAGTATTGGACGTACAATTGTCGTGTAAATCCGATAGATGTATATAGGTTTGAGACCCCAGGTCTTTTCAAAAGTTTGTCTGTACTGCCCGAAGGCCATGCACGCTTTCTTGACTCTGAACTCAATGTGAGCAGACCAATTCAGTTTGGAATCCAATATGACTCCAACGTATTTGACTTGTTCTGCACACAGTAGCTCAGAATCAAAGAACTGCAAGAGATGAACCCTGGTTGTTATTCGCTTTTTCGTGAAAAGAACCATTGAAGTTGTGCTTAGGTTAACTGATAGTTTAACTTGTCGACACCACTGTTCGACAGCTCTTAATGCCTGTTGCATTAAGTCAAAGATTGTTCCGATGCAAAATCCAGTAATTAGTATCTGGTAATCGTCGGCAAACCCGTAGGTTGGAAATCCAAGCTCATTGAGTTTCTTCAACAAGCCGTCAGCTACTAAGTTCCATAACAAAGGTGACAGAACGCCGCCCTGAGGATAACCGCAAATACTCAAGTAAAGTATGCGGTTACTAAGCATTGCGTTTATCCAACCCGAGATACATGCAGGTATCCCATGACCGCGCGTCGCTTCCAGAATAGATTGGAATGACACATTGTCAAAAGCACCCTCAATATCTAGGAATACACCCAAGCTAGATTGCTTGAGCGAGAAGGCTTTCTCAATGTTGTAAACAACATCGTGAAGCAGAGTGATCGTGGATTTCCCACACTGCAGTGCATCATAAACTAACGTTCAAGATGTGATGATCGATTATCCGTTCCAAAGCTTTCAGAAGAATAAAACATAAGCTGATAGGCCTAAATCTCTTGGCTTCTTCATAGCTTGAGTGCCTCCCTTTGGGAATAAATCTAACAGTTATTTCTCGCCATGCTTTCGGGATATACCCGGTAGCAAGACTGGAAAGCATAATCTTTTTCAAGACATGTTTGAGACTATCAAATCCCTGTTGCAGTAACGCGGGAAGTATTCCATCTTTTCCGAGTGATTTGTATAGTGCAAAGCTGTCAACTTCCCACTTGACCGATTCAGTAGAGACCAATGTGCGTGCTAACGCCCACGAGTCCCAATCACCAGAATGAGATCTGTGAGAATTGTTCAACTCCGGATCGATACAACCTGGAAAGTGTGTGTCGAAGAGACAATTAAGAACATCTTTTTCGTCCGTCACATAAACACCATCTCTGGTTTTTAAGGAGTTCATCTGAAAATCATTCGATTTGGAGAGAATTTTATTTAACCTGCTAGCCTCGCTCAAACTAGAAACATTAGTGCATAGCTTTTACCAGCCAGCCCGTTCTGCAGATCTAAGACATTTCTTATATGCACTACGAGCTGACCTGAAAGCCCTGGAGTCATCACGCTGAAACCGGTTCCAAGCTCTTCTCATAACTTTCTTCAGTCTTTCAAGCTCAGCCCTCCACCAAGGGGTTCCCCTAGTCGATTTAACAGTACGAAGTGGACAAGATTCTTCGTAAGATGCTAATATGAATGAGTTTGTCGTATCCACAACGTCATCTAAGTCGTCTAGTTGACTAATTGTTGGAAAATATCCATGAAATTTAGTCGCCAAGTTTTCCAAAAAGAGGTCCCAGTTTGTAGATTTAGGATTACGATATTGAAGGTGACATCAATATAATCGAAAAATATATATTTATGATCGGATAGAGACGGTTCAGTTTCATTTGGAACCTGTCAATTTCCCAGCTCGTGCGAAATTCTATCAGAGCAAAGCGTTATGCCTAACACCTCCTCCCTCTCAGGCATCGCAAAAGTTGGTAGGTTTCCCACACTCAGAATATGGAGATTTGTACTGTTTATGTACTCCATCAGTTCAGAGCCTCTCAAATTGATGTCTGAGCTGCCCCAAATGATGTGATGAGCATTCGCATCACTGCTGATAATGAGCGGAAGCCCATTTCTGCTACAATATGATACAACGCTTTTGAAATCATCAGAAGGAGATGTACGGTAGATATGCTGAACAATATATATTTTTTGTCTTCGTTTCCGACAGTCAGTGTAACTGTGACAACACAGATATCGCGAGTTGTGAGCTCCGATATGAGACACGCGTCAATAGCCTTATTTGCAGGAATGCAATCACGAGGCATTTCATGTGCGTTAGTCATGCCTGTCTTGTTGTAAGCAATGAAGGCTGTGTTAAGTAGCTTTCCAAAATAGAAGTTTCCTTTATGGAAATACGGTTCTTGAACCAATGCTATGGAAGCTTTACCTTCCTGCATGAGTCGAGTTAAATTCATAGTTGCTGCACGTTTATGTTTGTGCTATTCTAACCATTGTTGATTAGAGATTTCATCATAAATTGCACAACAACTAGAGGACACCAAGCGAGTTGCGATGTTAACGCATATAGCGAGCCATATCAGGTTTAAATGGGACACGATTATTTGATTCCCACGATTTCCGAAGAAAATAATGGTCCACTGTGTCAGAGATTCGCATAACACAGTAAGGGCAAAACCCAAAATGCTCCGTGCGCGACTGGCATATTTTAGACCCACCAGTCATTAAGTCCTCGGCACGGAACTACGCCTTGACTTAGGGTCTCCTACTTTCAGTCGCCTCCTACGACATGGGAGCAGAGCCCCAGTGGCTCAATTCTTGGCCGGATACCACACGGCCTTGGGCAGGTTCATCTATACACACCGAAATTTGATAATCAACAAAACTTCACCGAACTACCATCAGCCGAGAGTCTCAGCAAACCCCCAGCCAACAAAAATTTGGTAAAATTAAGCGGATCATCGGTGAAAAAAACTTCGATGCGTAGAGTGAACGTTCCGCTGCGTAATGCAGCATAGTGGGGAGTTCGCCCAACTCTTCCCAGGCTCCGTTCGCCATTGAGAATATTTTTAAACCCCCCCAACAATTTTACCCATAGCACGGGTCGCATGACACCATGGAATTGGGGTTCCCTGTTTGGTGGATTTTTACCACTGGAACAGGTAGTGTAATTCTTAGCCGGTTGAAACAACCACTACCGACACTATACGGCTTATCTAGGCTGTTCGGTGAAAGAAGCTGACATTGAAGGACAACTTTCAGTCCAACAGTCTGAAAATGAAAGAAAACATCCTGCGCGAATTGTCGTCACTAATAATTTGCCGATTGTTCGTGACATGGCTAATATTAAAAATATATAAATTCAGAAGCACATGTGTACGGCATATATTGATTGCGAATATCTTCTCACAATCCGAAAAATTCTCATGACAATATTCACAATGATTCATCACAAAAACGATGAAACCGCCACAGTGCAGACAGCGGAGTAACCAAAATTCCGAAGTCCGCAGCTCTTACCCAGTGCACCCATGTGTAAAAACGGTACTGGCTCTGCGCACTATACAATACGAACATAATGAGGAGGAGATTGATTATCGATTTTCTAGTCCAGTTCCTGTGGTCGTCCAAATCTGTTGACAGATTCCGGAATTATTCTGAATTCCATGTGGCTATTTTTCATTGATCTGAAACAATTTACATGGATTGAATCAATATTGGACTCCGGAAAACTGTTCCGGGAGAACCTGAGAATAGGATATTCTATGCTTTGCGCCTGTGAACATGAACAAACGCTGATACTCCCTGTTGCTCCTTACCGGTATAATGCGCGGACGTTGAGGGAGACAGTAGATGATGATGACGACCTTGAATATCCGGTATTTTCAGATATCTTGTGTGCATTTTCAAGTTGCTACGAGTACGTGCACTGAAGTTCAAATTACCGTACTTTTTAGAATAAGAATTAGCTTCTAGTGACAAGATAGCCATCACGGATCACACCATTCTTCGGAATCATATTGTCTTTATCTGACAAACGCTACTAAGTTTAAGTGCATTGACAAGCACTGCAATTTGGGGTTTTTTTTTAAATGGTTGGATCTCATCGTTTTATGCCCCAGCGGATTGCACAGTTTGACTGTAGTTCGTTTAATTGTGTCTTTACCACGGGTGAGTTCCTATTATATAATCATCACCATCTCGCAGAACATCCCCGAGAATGCCACAACGGCCACATAAGCCACTGTCACGTACCTCATAAATTGAGTCAACAGACGTTGACTGTGGCATTAAATTTGCGCAAAATCTTTTCCCTTGTCTACGATTCTGAAATACTAGTTTGTGGCGCGCATACCGCGCGAAACGAATTTTTTCTCAATGTACATATTTTTCAAAAGGCCACAAAACGGCGGGTGATGCTTTACTCACTTGTCACTCGTCATCCTCATTGCCTCCCCCCCCCCCCCCTTCGTTTCATCCCTACATCAGAAGCACAATTTGTAGCTAAATGTACCGACGACAACGGATGATACGTGTGAATGACGGACTACGAAACGCTTCTAATCGTTACATAAGGATTCGCGTAGACTTCCTGTATTTTTAGGTTTCCCTCGAGCGGGTGCTCCCAAGCTTCGATAATAAACGGTTCGTGTCATTTGATACTAGTTGACGAAAATGATTCTATAATTTCCCATTGTCATGAAAATTATATTTTTTCAAGGAAGTCCAATTTAATAACACACGAACTATTATTTTCAAACGGGACACTTCGATAGAATAATACTTTTCCTGGTAGTTACTCCGGCGAGAACCCATCGCGGGAAATCGCAAACGGGTTGCCATGAAAATTTATTTTAACAAACCTCTTAGAGGTGACTTTTCTGTTGTTGTTGTTGCTGTTGTTTCTTCACTGCTAAACACGAAACGACAACCGCGGGGCAACCAACGAGCATAATCTCTCGACAGTTTTTCAATTTAGCACTTGCCGCTGAGCCGGAAAATGCAAGCCAGTGATGATGTCCCGCGAGAGGCACTTTGAAAGATTGGTTGGTTGGTAGCACGTTGCGCATGGATTCTCTCTCTCTCTCACGCCGCCCGCCGCCTGCTTTGCACAGTGCGGTTGACGTAATCCGGTCAAATGTTATAGTGTTGGGGTAATTTAATCCAAAGTCGGGATTAGTTGGGTGGATGAGTCAGCAGTTAGTATTGCGGTGAATGTCACTTTCTTTTTTGTGACTCACACGTATTTTGGTCTCGAAGGAACGTAGTCCTAAATCTTTCCGTCATCGTCATGGGTGAGTGTTTCATTTATGAACCCACGTGAATACCCCCGGTTTGAGAAAGGTGCAATTTGACGGAATTTGTTTTGGAGGTCCACTTTTTCGCTCTGTTTTGCAGCAGGTGTTTCTTGTAGACGCTTGTACTACATTGCGATAGAATTTGGCGCATGTTTCGCGGACTTTTGCTTTCTTTTCTTTTGTTTCGCGGTCTAATAATATATAGAAATGATTCGTTTTGCCGATCCAAATATGTCTGCCTGCTTTTATTTACATCAAGCATTTGTAAATGGAACAAGGTGCAATTTTGGATACGATTTATCATAATTGATTTATGGCTTTTTGCAGGGGAGCATCATAAAATTTACAGCGCGTGTTCAAAAAAAAAATGAGGTAAATCACGCTACTGCGCGTGTTTCGAGGGACTGGGCAGATTTTTCGACAGTATATATTAAATGTTCTCTGCAATGTGGTAATAAATTTTCATACAAAACAACTCAGTCCATACGACACGAATTTAATCAAAATAAACTTCCCCCTAAAGGACACAATATACCTTACGGACATCACTATCGTTCAGTGGTTAAAATTATCACTCACACGTAAAATACAGCTAGGTTATTTCCCCATGGTAACGACCAAGTATCTTATCATGGTGTCTACTCACTGGAAAAACCGGGAAAAACATGGAAAACCGAGAATTCTCAGGGAAATTAATTTTACCTGGAAAAACCTGGAATCCTCAGGGAATTTTGAAAGTTGACTATGATGATATCAAAATTGTATCAATTGTCACGAGCAACGCCATACGCAAAATACTTTTGTTCCTTCAATACCATCGAACTTTTTCTGAATTTCGATAGAATAAAATATTTATTTCGAAAAGCGAGAAAATGTAGATTTATAAATTCAAACATTTCTTTATCCACTATTATTTCACTTTACTTGTATCGACTGCTACGAATAACAAATATTTGGGTTTACTAGCCAATAAAACAATCATTCAATTGAATAGTAATATTAGTTTTTTCTTACATTTTAATACTGTCAGTGGGAGAGATGAATGTCATAACAATCCAACCGACCGTATCAAATAATAAACAAGTGGAAGGAGATTGCAATAATCAAATGCAAATGCAATTTCCGTTTACACTTTTTGTTGAAATACTTGTTAGTTTTCCAGTTTATTCTGAATCTTTTGACATCAGTTAGAGTATCTACTGATTTCAAAAAAATATAGACCTCCTACACTAATGAAAATTGATATTTACAAATTTCCTTTGGTGTTGGGCTATATAAAAAATCACTTATTCGTCTGATAGCTCTGGAATGCTGTCCATGGTACCATCCATTAACGAGGTTTCCATCATCGTGGATTCCTAAATTTACGCGGTTTTCATTTACGCGGATTTTGAAATTTATGCCGTTTTTCATTTACGCGGCCTGTATTCCCCGCGTAAAAAACCTGGGTGTATTAAATTAACATTGCATTCAAATTTCTGTTGCGATTCCAGTTTCTCGCAAAAAGTTCTATCTTCGTTTTGCTTCCTGATTCGTTGCTCAGTTTACCTCTCTGACTAGTTGTTCTGATACCACGTTTGTTGTCTTTCGTTGACGTATTTCCTGCAATATTGGACCAAGTGCCGTACATGATACTCCACCGCATACACAGTTCAGTGGTGGTTCTTTTTTCAACAGAAAGGTGTTTTTCATTTGTATCGCTAATCTTTACCCGTGTCAGTGCATATTGGTCGACAATTCTGTGTTTTATTTCTCCCGGAAACAAAACCACTGCTTATCCTACTGTCATCGTTACGCATATACAACTTCTCTTTAAACATCTTCTGCTGGGTTCGGCATATCAATGATCATCAGTGTTCTGGTTTCCTTCGCAAATCGATCTGCCCCTTTGTTACCGGTTATGCCGTCCTGGAATCCAAACGGAATCTCGTAGTGGTTTTTTTGCACCTCTTTCTTTTGCTCACGAGTTTTCCGCAGCTATCTCGGAGCCACACTTGATATATGAAATAACCTTTGAGCCATTCAGCTCTGAATTCTTCTCTTGCTGTTCGTCTTCATCTATTACATTGCCATTTAATTCTTTAATTCTCTCAGTGATTGGTTTAGCTGCTGATTTCCTGAACCATGTAGCTCCTATTTCCGCGAGTCATTCATCTTCCAGCCTTATCACTATTTACACGGATAGTCCCCGGCAATGAACTCACCCTACTCCGATTGAGAATTCCCTGACACAAGAATTTCTTCCGACATCGATACCCGCATTCTGGAGCCATTTAGCTCCCAGCTTTATCGAGACCTACTCGGATATCATCCGGCGGTGAAACTACCCTACTCCGACTGAGAGCTCCCCGGCGGCGGCGTTTCTGTCGGTATCGATGTCTGTTTCGTAGGCCAATTAGCTTCCAGACAATTAGAATTTACCGAACTGTAAATTCATCGGCGATGGATTTATTCCGATACCGATGCTTGTTTTCGTGACCCATTTAGCTCCCCGCTTCGTACCGATCTGCTTGATCTAGTCCCCGGCGCTGAAACTAGCCTACTCAACGGACCAACCAGTAGGTGCCGAGGTCTGTTCAGCGATTCCGGTTGGAGCATAGCATCCGGTGCATTGGCGCCCCAACGACTCGCTGCTTGCTGTTCGATGCGAAAGTGTGTCGAGGTAGGTCCGGTCTAGTCTACTCCGACGGAGGGTTCCTTTCTCCGCGTTGTCTCACTCTTGCTGCCCCATTAGCCAAAGAGTTCGCTCTAACTCTCCTGGCATTTCGTGTATTACTCGGCTGATAGAATTCCATGCACTCAGCGAGATCTCTGTACGCACCCACGACACGAATAGCAATTAGGCGAAACGTGTTAGTTAACTTCATCCAGCTGCGCTTTGAGTTCAGCGCCGCAGCTCAGGCTGTTACGCCATACCTCAGTATGTAATATGAGACACCCACCAAGAGACGAATCGTTCTGCATCTTGCAGTTCCGATGTTCGGCAGGATCCTTACCAATGCGTTAGTTGTCTTCGCAGTCTTCCCACATACATAGCCGACGTCGCTGTTAATGCCGTATGTTAAATTCCAAGTGATCATAGCCGACCCAACTTGAAGCATTGTCGTACGTTTACAACGCTGTAGTTTGGCACCTATCATTTTTAGAAATCGTTGTCTGGACTCATAGGATGTCTTCATCATCTTGCAATGCGCCTCTCAGCTCAATGTCTGGTCTAACCTTACACAATCGGTTTATTTTTGGAACAGCTACACGATCGATGGTAACGTTACACACAGGATCTTGATTTGCATTAGGATTACAATAGAATATCTTCGATGGTGGTATTCCATGCTACCAGGCTGTGTCGTATGCCTTGGAGATGTGTAACGCAGCAATGTTCATCGGTGATCGGGAACGATCTCTAGTTCTGTAAAGTACGTATTATTGCCGCGTCCAGAACGAAAAGCGTTTTGCCGTTCATCGAGTCGTCTATTTACGATGCGCTTGAACAGACTTGCCATACAGCTAGTGAGCGAAATCGGTCGGAAAGCAGTAAGTCCAAAGTCGTTGTAATTGGGTTATGGAATTGAAATAACTATAGCAATCCACCAGCCGAACAGCGTTGAAAATCTCAAAGAGTGTTATCTTTACAGATAGCGGGAGTCGTTGGAGAAGACGCTAGCCGATCACGTCAGTCCCTGCTAAGACACTTCGCCCTTTGGCGATTTCACAAAAGCTCAAAATGTTGTAAAATCGATGTTGTATACATCATCGGTATCGGGTGAGTGATGCATAAATTGCAGTTCCATTCGTACTTTCTCTTGAAAGTATGGAAGGTAGTCCGATCTCGCCGATCTTTCGCAGTAGAGTATTGCGGAGCGGTATGTGGTTTATTTTCCACGGTGATAAAATTCGTGACACTGCACTATTTGATGCTCATTCTGAATCATTGCTGTCTATTGCAGCGATGGCACAACTGTCGTAATTGTGATTCTCGGCTATTTCAACTTCTATTCAATAAAGTGGCGATCTGCTCTTCTACATTCTGAACCCGAAGAACCTATGTTTCATCCAGGCAGCATGACTCTTTTGGATAGCTACGGCCACCCTCCTACAGATTAGCAGCATGCTGAACGAAAATGGTCGGATTTTGGATCTATGCTTAGTTTAAAGTAAAGTATGTTCGTCACCATCCGACCTTGCATCTTTCATTCGAAGACCAAGACCACAAGCTGATCGACTACAGCAGAATTTTGAAGATTTTCCAAAGCAATAACTGGGATTCTGTGATAAGCATAAAGATGAGAATTCCGCTACTGAAAACTTCTGCCATAGCTGAGCTACCTCATTGATCGTCATATCCCTAAGGTAAACCATCGACGAACTAACTACTTTCCCTGGTAGAAAGCAGAGCTGCGTCGATTAAAAACGGCGAAAAGATTAGCATTACGAACGTCTAGCAAACGCCGTACCTTGTCGATGAGAACTCTTTTCAGACTCAATCACGATTTCAATAAATTGAATAGTTGTTGTTTTGCAAAATGCAACATAGGGTTGATTCCCAAATCGTTTTGGAGACGTCTAGGCATCGAAGATGCTTTCTACATTGGTGAACGACCTGTTTCATGTATCTTATGCTGTTTTTGTGTGACCTCGATACTCAATCAGGTTGCAATCCCAACCACTGTCTATTCATATAGCAGTTTGAGCTAGAACCTGACTCATTCTCGCTCCAAGCAAAAACGACATTAATTATTAACGCTTCATACCTTGCAATCCCTTGCCTATTGAATGTCGTTACAACACATAAAAAGAACAATGTGACGCACTCATTGTTAGTAAACAGGAAAAAATAATGTTTTGGATGAAATTTTCTTTCTTTTTGAACCTGGAATTGTTTAGAAAACCCTGGAAAAACCTAGAATACTCAGGGAATTTTTTTCTTCAGATTGAGTAGACACCATGCTTATCCTCCCGTCCAAAACAAGCGATAAATATTTTTGCCATCCATGCGAGAGTTGATTTTATCAGCAGCCCATTTTCTTGGAGAACAGTTTATCCTCTCTCCCGGAAGATTGGAAAATATGAATTAATGGGTACCCGTGTAGTTACGCGCATTGGTTTTGTACTTCATGTGCATTTTTGAGCAGAAGTAAAAAACACTACAGTTTCCATACTCCGGTGCACAGCCATCGAAAATGACATTATAATATGCAAAGATAAGCAAAGGCTTGGTACCATCAGATGAGCTAAAAAAAATTCCATTCGTTATTTTCATCTCTTACGGAAGGAGGATAAGATCAAAATCCATAAGGAAGCGATAAACGAAAGAAGAAAAAAATAGAATCGTTCCTCCAACAATATAGGAAAAAATACACGCATGCTATGTTAACGATAGACACTGAATAGGAATAAGGCATTCTCTCCTCACGGTGTATTTATTAGAACAACTTTATGCAAAAAATTCAGCATCTCTAAAACTTCGGAATATGAAAGAATGGGCTTTCCCATTTCATTTGAAACTAGGATCAAAATAATCCGTCGAGGGGTCCAGAGCAACTTTTTTTTAAGTTTTTTTTTTCGTAACAATATAGGTTTTACTACTGTAGCTAGTTCATGTTTCTGTCCCTAAATGGTGCTTTAGACATTCGAACAACACTAAAAGTAAGAATTTGATAAAAAGTTTAATTGTCTACAAGTTTGTTGACAACTAAAAATTGATCTGAAATCACCCGGAAAAGGTATTTAGGGCTGTTCGCGCACATTCCAGCGTCTGTAAAGCTGTCGGATAATTATGACGAGGGAAATTGTTCGATTCGCGGTGTAGTAAGAACTCGCGGTCACATTAACTAATTTCAGTGGGTTTATTCCATACTTATCATAAGCACAAACTGTCCAGTATAAAACAAGAGCGTATCCGATATAATTCAACTGTAATTTATTGTACAGTGCAGTACTGTAAAGAGGTTTTCGTGTGATGATAACTGTTCAGTACTGACTGACTGTGGATAATTATTGATACTAGCTCTTAATATCAACTTTGAATGATGACTGTTTAACTGTTAATTGTTTGAACTATATATAGGTTGCTACCACTATTAGATGAACACAACTGTTCATACAGGAAATGAGAATATTCTAGAACCTTATCTATGTATGCGTGAAACGCAACTCATTGCTTCAAGCTGTTCCGTAACGTACAGCTACTCGAATTTTAGGCTAGTCATAAACTGTTTTGAACTACAGTGGGTTCATGCTAAAATGATTCAACAATGCTAAGACTGGCGTAAACAAGGGCTTTAACGAAGTTATATTTAAGATAGTTTAACACGAGGCCTAGTGGTTTGGAAATATATTTTCTCGCACTTATTTCATTTCCAAAAAAATAATTGTGTTTAGTGGCATGAAAATATTTCACGGGATTCATTGCGTTGACAATTCTAATGGACCTTCTGAAAATTAGGATGTTTGACAGAGATAGAAAACTATTTGTGCTTTTGGTTTGTAGTCTTTCCCGATAGGTTTGAAGGAACTCCCATTCATCGGAAGGTATTGCTTGGTTGCAAGGGATTGCTTACATTTATGTTTTAGAAAGGACCATACGTCGCATAATTTAGGTTATGATCGTTTAAGGCAGCGTTTCTAATTGAACGCAAACCACAGCAGTAACTGTCCAAATTAGGCCATTACAAATATTTTTTAAAAATTATGTCACCCCCCCCCCCTTCAAAATCGCTGAAAAAATCAGGGGGCAAATAATTTTTTTAAATTAACCAGAAGTCAAAAAATTGTCACGTTTTATAGAACAACAATAGCTTCCATAGAGTTTTGCTTTTCGTAACTGAAAACTATTGTGGTAGTTTTAGAAATTACCATCCCATGATAATTTTTATTTTGACCATTCTCGGGTAAATATGAAGTTTAAAAGAGATCATCGATCCAGTCCAACACCAAATGAAACGTTTGCTGGTCGCGGAAGGAAGGACCCATCTGTGTATTATCAAACAAACATCCCGAGCAGAGTCTGATAACAAATTGAGAACTAAACTTGATGTTGTGATGTAGTAGGGAATGATTGCTCAGGTTGTTATCATTTTGGTCGTTTTAACGGTTAAAAGATCAAAATCGAAAGCAGAAAAATTGCACTATGACATCAAAAAGAAAACTATTCATGCTATCAGTGAAAGCAAATTGAAAACTCATTGAGATGGTGAAATATTTCATTGATAACAAAATAAGTAATCAATTTGATGAAATAGAAACAAACATTTTTTTCTAAAAATGTAAGCACATCAAAATGAGATCAAAATATGATGTTATATCTGAAAAAGTTTAAACTGATATCAAAATAAGATTTCAATTTGATGCTTGATATCAAAATATGTTGTCTATTTGCTGTAATTTTGATGTTGGACTTTGCTCGGGATCTCATGGAAAGGCTAATACAGACCGACTTCTGAATCGATTCCATTTTAAACACAACAGTCGATAGAGACATAATCGATCGTTGCATTCGAAAATAATTTCGATAAGGAAACAATCTGAATTCAAATCAAACTCCTGGAGATTTATATGTGGTTCAATATTCAATATACATAAGCTTTACCGAAAGGTTTTTGACATTTAAAAATTTCATATGGGATCGTAGTATTCATAACGTATATCCGCAGCAATATGTGCGATTCTTATGAACTTGATCAGATCAAAATCTGCTACTAAACCTTCCATTTAAGGCTAAGCTTGTGAAAATCGAATAAGCCGTTTTCCAAGAACTCGAAGAGACATTAATTCTGAAATATTCCATGAACCAGAAATATGCGAAATTTTCGAGATAGACGCTGGAATCAAAAGAACTTTGTCTGGCCATCAGCGATCAAGAATGCTCTAGCAAAACTAAATATAGATCTTACAAATAATGGTATCATCGGCACTTACCGCAGGAAGAACCGGGAATCCATTATCGATGTCAATTTTTGTATCCTTGGAGTAACCGTAAAGATGGACTGAAAAGCGTGCGAGGATATATCCACAGCGACCACCAAGCGATTTGGCACAGCATTGATAACAGGACTATGAACTACACATGAATATGAATATATAAACGAGTGAAGATGGAAGAGGAGATATATAAACGAGTGAAGATGGAAAACAGCGATTTTTCACAGGAACGTGTCCGTCGAAGAACTTGAATTTAAGGGTATCCTCTTCAACCTAAATGCGAACGAGTTCACGGCACTACTAACAAAGGCGTGTAATGCGACCATACCAAGGGATGGGAAACTGAGAAACGGTCGCCGGGTGCAATACGACGATTATCGATCTACGTATAAGTTGCCTCCGAGCTTGGAGAAGAAGTCGGAGATCACTTCGGTTTCTCATCTCGCTCAGTTCAGAAGCTAGAAATCGCTCCGCTGCAATAGCAGGGCAAATAATCAAATTTATCCGCGCGACGCTTGGCAAAAATTGATTCCTTCTGCCTAGTGTGTGATACGTGAACAAACAATGAGTGACAATGCCAAGCAAAAGTATATCACGATGCGGGCAAACTGTGTTGCTGTTGACTACACGAAATATCCGGTAATACCATCAATTCATGAAGGGGAGCAAATGTTGAAGGTGAACTTGAAGTTCAACGTAGCTTGCGGTACTTTATGCGGTGCAATTCCACCATTTACGTCATGCGGTACTGAATATGTTAAAAAATATTAGTCAATCAGAATCATTCGCTTCCCAGAACAACATGAAACACGTCATCGAATGTAATAACATTTTATACAGTATCCCAACGTATATAGATGTTGACAGCATTGAAATAAAGATACTCGACCTGGCACCACGTACTAGTTCCTTCGCTATCAAATAAATCCTGTCAAAATACGGAGAGGTGAATAGTGTTAAGGAAGATAGTTGGAGGAACTACTTCCCAAGACTCCGCAACGGAGTTCGTGTGGTGAGAATGCGTCCGACAAAACCTATTCCCTCTTACTTGACTTTCATATGCAAATCACCTCATGGTGTTGAATATTCTCAACGAACACTAGTCACGCACCCAGGACAGATTCCTACCTGTCAATATTGTGATCATCCGCTACACCACGGGAAACCTTGCGCAGAGACTGCTAAAGAAATTCCACCTGATACGACCAAAGCCGGTATACAATCATCGTATGTTAAACCACAACCAGTTGGTAAACCAAAGACTGCAGACCGGAAATTCACAAACACCCAACAACGATCGGCCCAGTACCACTAAACCAACTGCCATTACCAACATCGAAGTAACAACGATTACAGCAAATGTTTCCAAACCAACAACCAACACCACCAATAAGGAATCTAATACCGATGAAGAAGGATTTACAATAGCGACCGGTAAGTACAAACAACAAATAAGAACATCCGACGATGAGCAAGATGAATGCAGTACCGATGATGACATGGACGTAAACGAAAACGCGAGAGAAGACGGACCAAATGACCCCCAAGGAGCGCTCCACGGCTAAGTTGTGCTCACGCATTGTGCCGTGTCAAATATATTTAAAATTAAAAAAGAAGTCAGAAAGCTCGAGGGAAGCGAGCTGCAAGAACCGCTCTCAACAAAGCAGTCAAGCTGTACAAGAAAGCCTTGCCACAAAGCCAACGCGAATTTCCTTAGGAGAGACCTACAAAGTTGGCATAACAAAGATAAAAGGCTCAGTTGCACCACCTGAAAGGTGCCCGGAAAAGATGGAGGTCACCATCGAAAGGTTTTCCCCCACAACATGAATCTATTTACGCTGTACAGTGAGGAGGATGATCACAAAGATGAAGATCGATTTACCAACAAACAGCTTATCGAGATGGCGAAAGCCATAAAAGTGAAGCGATACATAAGAGCCCGGATATGTTCAAAACGATCCGATAATTGGAAGCGACAAAAGCTGATGTTGCTTCCGATGCCGGGACAACATGGAAATCTTTCAGCGTAGTCAATATATCCCTTGGTAATGTTAGAGAGAAGGAGTAATCCTGAACAAGCTAACGAAGTACGCGGACCGTGAGAACGGCATCTCATGTAATTCGGCTTCCTTATAGACAGGTCTACAGTGAAATCCATCCAAACGGTTGTGGGAGCTGTGGAGACAGCAGAGATAAGGATATCTTTTTTGCGTGGTGGTTCCCTTAGGTATGAAGAATGCTTCAATAGTACTAGCTGGGAAGCAATCGCCCATTCGCTGTACAGCATGAGTAACTCTGCAGGATATTATAGAGCTACTTTCAGTACCGAACACTGATCTACGAGACAGATAAGGGGGAATCACAACTACAACTGACGTTCCTCGACTCGACGCTGTGGAACGCAGTGTACGATGGAGTATTGAAGCTGAACCTTCCCAGAGATATAACGATTTTCGGCTTCACGGATGATGTGGTGTTCCAAGTAATCGGACAATCGCTAGAAGAGGAGACACTCGACACGGAGACGATTGCCCATCATAAAACAGAGTTGGTGATGACTAGCAGCCGAAAGACAGCGCGGTCGGAAAATATATCATCGACTTGAACTTTTAAAGTCACGACGATTATGTTAAGGGGAAGGCTGTGAGAGCAACCACAGCTTTGCTTGAGGCGCCAGTGTACTGGGCACCACGAACCAGCGGAAATCGTTGGACCGAAGCATGTGAGCAGACTAGTTTCACCGTCAGGGACAAGATCGAGTAGGTCGAGTGAAGCACCAGCGGTGGGTCGTCGAGTTTTCAACGAACCGGAAGCAGCGAACCAGAAGCTACGCTCCATCCGGTATCGCCGAACCGTCCTCGCCAAGTACTGGTTTGAGTAGGATTTATGGACTATGCGAGTAGATTGCGACAAAACTGGGAGCTAAATGACTCGCGCAACAGGCATCGGTATCGGGAGAACTTCCGACGAGGAATTGAGATGGCTCGCGAAAACAGGAAGTAAATGGTTCACAGAAACGGGTGCCAAATGGCTAACGGAAGTTCACCACTGCGATTAGCCGGATATGTGTTCGGAGCTAAACCGCTCTAATGTATCATTTTGTCTTAAGACTAAATCAGCCTCCCCACGATATAACGCTTCGATGCAGTCTCGTGGAACAAAAGGAAGGAAGAAAAGTGAGGACTGTTAGTAGTGGTTAGGCACAAAAGTGAGTCCCACCTAGGGCCAATGCAGTTTTGAAGCTATTTAACCATACTATAAAACATACAGACATTTTCAGATATCGACGAACTGAATCTAGTGGTATATGACACTCGACACTCCGGGTGTAGCTTAAAAAGTCGAGTTTCAGAGTGATTGCACAGTCTTTCTTATATGAAAAACCTTTGACCGATTTTCATGCCTTGTGTGTACAGTCGGTCCTTGTGCCGCCACAACGGAACGAAAACTATTCAAGCTACCAAAAGTTAATACCTTAATGTACTCTTAAATGTTTACATTAAGTTCATAGAGAACTTTCAAGCTTTTATTGGGAATTTAGAAATTGCACTGTTTTGAAAATTATTTAAAACGAAAACTTTAGCATCCCTTTCCTATGTGAACTTTTGATTGATTCAGTAATGTTTGCTTGAATTTTTCTAGTAAAACAAATAGCTCAACCCCGCTATACGAAATCACCCTGCGGAAACGTCCACGAGAACAATCGAAAGAAAATGTAAAAAAAAAAATTTGTGTTTATTAAAATAAATATTTATTTTTTGTTTGCCCCCCCCCCTTCAGAAAAAAATTTGTACTTGGACATAATTTTTAAAAAAGATTTGTAATGGCCTTAGTGGTTAGCGTGAATCGATTTATTCAAATTTTCTCCGCAAAGTATATTGTGGCAGCTGGATTTTACGACCATTTCCTATCAATTATGCGAGAAATCGTTACTAAATTCATCCTAGATTATGCGAAATGTATTACTTTTGAAAACAAAATATGATTTGAGTACAAGAAAAACCTTATATACATATAAGTCCTCGAATGTATCCCAAAACAAATTATTTTGATCCAAAACCTAAAAGTTTTTTGTTCACTGTTTGTCACATTGAGTTAATTTTGAAAACGGATAATCCGCGTTTTTAACCAAGCGTTGCAATGAAATCCGCGAAATATTGCAATGGTGTTAAAAGTTTCATTGAGTTTGTTCAAATATAAAGGTTGAAGTTCAGGACAAGTGAATTTTATACGAAGATGCTAACAGAGTAGGAGGTTCATGCAAGAATAGTTATCAATCATCCCCGAGAACAATCGAAAAAAAAATGAAACGGAAGGCATACTTCATTGGAAAAGCTGTTTCCGCGGGAGGATCTACCACTCACCATCTTGGAAAAAGTATATTAATATCATACTAGTTTGGTCAACACTTATCTAAGACATCCCAAAAATATTAATGGTGCCCTATATTAGGTGGAATTTGGAATTATAATTTTCAGCTAAAACATGAGACTTTCCAAGCTCCCAAATTTCGCCAAATTCACTATTCAACTAAACACACCTATTTGGCAAATAAAAAAGTGCGTGTGAATTGACTTACAAACCACTAGGTCTTCTGTGAAACTAACTTACACTTAGATTTCGTTAAAATATTAAACAACTTTTCCGGATAATTTCAAATCGGTTTTTAGTTGTTAACAAAGTTGTAGACAATTAAATTATCTATCAGATTCTCACTTTTAGTGTTGTTTGAATGTCTAAAGCACCATCTAGGGGCTGAAATATGAACTAGTTCCATTGTAAAATCAATGTTTTAACGAAAAAAGTTTCAAAAAAAAAGTTGCTCTAGACCCCCCGACGGATTATTTTGATGTTGGCTTCAAATGAAAGGGGAAAGCCCATTCTTTCATATCCTGAAGATTCAGAGATGCTGAATTTTTTTCATAAAGTTGTTGACACCGTGCTCCTTGCTTCAAATCGACAAGTTATCATCAATGGTGGAAATCGTTGTTTATCCTCTTCGCGAGAGGATAAATGTGATGCCTGCTATCGTTAATGAAACAAGGAACAGGGTACTCCATCGATTACTTTGAGGTCGTAGCATAGTAGACACCATGAACTAGTGCACTAGGTTGGCAGTTATATTTGCGATTTTGTGTTTATAGCCGGTCATAAAACCAATCAAGGTATAGAGATAGAAATATTTCTAGGATATATATGGAAAATTATACATATCCATTTGTAAACTAGTTAGTAGCATGGCAATTTAACATGTAACGGATTACTTGTGCACACAACAGTCGACAACTTAAGCGCCACTTCCGTTAGGAAGGCTGCCGACGCATGACGATAGTCCGGCCAGAGACTCTATCCACAAGGCGGGTATGTTAAAGTGGCTCAAACACCGTTCTTACTCAGCTAATCCACCGACGAGACCCCAAAACAATAGCCAAACCGAATAAGTTCCTTGAGAAAATCTTTCGCGTAAAAATCTAACAATAAAAAAGTAAAACGAACGAACCGCGCACTTTAATCGAGATGGTCATAAACCCTCAGGGAGATAGAGAGACACTATAGAGCGGTATAACATTTCTATTTTCCTATGGATGCGTTTTCTAGTCCCGGGACGCTTAGATATAGGTACAATCTTGGTCTGTCTCTCTTAGCTTCTAAACCTGACCTGATAAGATCCAGTTCGATGACGATCGTTTCCTTCCCACGCTGACGATGCAATTTCGGTCGTACTTGCTGCTCGCTTAGTGACTCCACGCACGACCATGCGCGTGCAACATATCGCCCAGTTCTGCCTAGCGGTTGACGATTTACCTGGACGACGAGGGTGCCCGGGGGATGGCAATGAGCACGAGAATTTGTCGGACTGTTCTCCGTCGTATACGCCCGACGGAATGCTACCGGGCGAGGTACCGTCTTAACGTCACAGGATGGTGAATTTGGATCGTTGGATCGGCGCGTAAATTGCTGCTAGGCGGTGATTGGTTGGTTGGCGGGTTTTTCCGATCTGCCCAGGCGGGAGTTGGTTGGGTGGGGCTCCCAGAGAAAAACCCACGTTGAGCGGGTTGCCTACCTGTTCAACGGTTAACGTTAACTGAAGTCCAATTTCGTGACTATTACAAGGTTACCTGATTTGTATCACTAGGGTGGCACAGTGATCAATAGATAGGGTTTTTAAACAAATTATTACCGCCTTTTTGATCAAGAGAGCCTAGAAAGATCATTGGTTTATACCAACAGCACGTGGTAACCAAAAGCGTCTACTTACGCACTACGTACAGCATCTGCGCACTAAATATGCTGTTTTATCAGTTTTCTAATTAGCGGATGCTATTTCAATTTTTAATTAAACATTTGCTTCAAATCTTCTCGTGTGAACTTTCTTCAACTGCCAGTCTAATACTTTTTGGTCACGCTTCGCACTTATCCCCAACTGATGGCTTCAGCAATCTCTTTAAAAGTGAGAACAAATACCCTTTTTTGGTATAGTGGCGTGATTCCCGAAACACAAAAGAGTTGCCCATCTCACTCACTCTGTCCGGCAAGTCTACCTAACGTGATCGTTTACGATCCTCGTTGGAGTTATCCTTCTGGGGTTCATCGGGTGGAAAAGGCAAAGGAGGGTGTGGTGGAGCCCGTGTAAAGTTAAACTTTTCCGTGAGCCGCAGCCTTCCTGTTGAAGGAGAGATGGCGCAGTAAGCAATGCTGTCAGTGTGATACCGACTGGTATATTCTATCTCGTTACAAACAAAAAACTAGTAGATAATCCGACTGTAAAGTCTTGAGAAATTTAAACTAAATCGTACTATAAAACTAAAAGCGGGTTCCATTTAAATGCAATGTTTCGCTTGTACAGTATCTTAAAAGAATAACTAAAATTTACTCCTGGAATATTATCACAAGTTGAAATTGAGCTAAATAAATATCAAACCAATTATTTAGAAAGAAAGTTTTAAGTTAGTTGGTTTACGTTCAAATGATAAAATCCCATGCATTTGAATTTCTTCAGTTTTTAGGTCAATCAATTCCACAAATTGAAAAACAAAAATAAACTTCACGTATTTCCAATATATGTACATATTTTTAAGAGAATAACTTTACTTTTGCATCAATGTCCAGATTTTTTTTTTGCAAGATGGATAAGGGCAGAATAACAGTTTGGTTTAGCTCTTATCATCTGAACAACTTAAAATAAATCAGGTATTTCTCAAGTTCAATTTCTAAAAAAAAGTTATATACATTCCTTAATGTACCATATATGTCCTACAAAATGTAAAAGTATTTATGCTGGGTGTATATTTTGATGTATTTTAGATATATTGAATTAAAATTTCGATAATCAACATCCCGGCAAACGCATCTATGGTTCCTTAAACGAGCAGCTCTCCTGGTGCTCAAAGACAATTTCGCTAGAATGTTTCAACTGGCTAAGAATTACACCGTAAACCGCCAGCTCCGGTGCTAAAAACCCACCAAACAGAGAACCCCAAACTCCCCACTATGCTGCATTACGCAGCGGAACGTTCACTCTACGCACCGAAGTTTTTTCACCGATGATCCGCTTAATTTTACCGAATTTTTGTTGGCTGGGGGTTTGCTGAGACTCTCGGCTGATGGTAGTTCGGTGAAGTTTTGTTGATTATCAAATTTCGGTGTGTATAGATGAACCTGCCCAAGGCCGTGTGGTATCCGGCCAAGAATTGATCCACTGGGGTTCTGCTCCTATGTCGTAGGAGGCGACTGAAAGTAGGAGACCCTAAGTTAAGGTGTAGTTCCGTGCCGAGGACTTGATGACTGGAGGGTCTAAAATATGCCAGTCGCGCACGGAGCATTTTGGGTTTTGCCCTTACTGTGTTATGCGAATCTCTGACACAGTGGACCATTATTTTATTCGGAAATCGTGGGAATCAAATGTCCCATTTAAACCTCGCTATATGCGTTAACATCCCAACTCGCTTGGTGTCCTCTAGTTGTTGTGCAATTTATGATGAAATCTCTAATCAACAATGGTTAGAATAGCACAAACATAAACGTGCAGCAACTATGAATTTAACTCGACTCATGCAGGAAGGTAAAGCTTCCATAGCATTGGTTCAAGAACCGTATTTCCATAAAGGAAACTTCTATTTTGGAAAGCTACTTAACACAGCCTTCATTGCTTACAACAAGACAGGCATGACTAACGCACATGAAATGCCTCGTGATTGCATTCCTGCAAATAAGGCTATTGACGCGTGTCTCATATCGGAGCTCACAACTCTCGATATCTGTGTTGTCACAGTTACACTGACTGTCGGAAACGAAGACAAAAAATATATATTGTTCAGCATATCTACCGTATAACTCATCTCCTTCTGATGATTTCAAAAGCGTTGTATCATATTGTAGCAGAAATGGGCTTCCGCTCATTATCAGCAGTGATGCGAATGCTCATCACATCATTTGGGGCAGCTCAGACATCAATCTGAGAAGCTCTTAACTGATGGAGTACATAAACAGTACAAATCTCCATATTCTGAGTGTGGGAAACCTACCAACTTTTGCGAGGCCTGAGAGGGAGGAGGTGTTAGGCATAACGCTTTACTCTGATAGAATTTCGCACGAGCTGGGAAATTGACAGGTTCCAAATGAAACTGAAACGTCTCTATCCGATCATAAATATATATTTTTCGATTATATTGATGTCACCTTCAATATCGTAATCCTAAATCTACAAACTGGGACCTCTTTTTGGAAAACTTAGCGAGTAAATTTCATGGATATTTTCCAATAATTAGTCAACTAGACGACTTAGATGACGTCGTGGATACGACAAATTCATTCAGAGCAGCATCCTACAAAGAAGCTTGTCCACTTCGTACTGTTAAATCGACTAGGAGAACCCCTTGGTGGAGGGCTGAGCTTGAAAGAATGAAGAAAGTTATGAGAAGAGCTTGGAACCGGCGTCAGCGTGATGACTCCAGAGCTTTCAGGCCAGCTCGTAGTGCATATAAGAAATGTCTTAGATCTACAGATCGGGCTGGCTGGCAAAACCTATGCACTAATGTCTCTAGTCTGAACGAGGCTAGCAGTTTAAATAAAATTCTCTCCAAATCGAATGATTTTCAGATGAACTCCTTAAATACCTGAGATGGTGTTTATGTGATGGACGAAAAAGATGTTCTTAATTGTCTCTTCGACACACACTTTCCAGGTTGTATCGATCCGGAGTTGAACAATATTCACAGATCTCTTTCTGGTGATTCGGACTCGTGGGCGTTAGCACGCACATTGGTCTCCACTGAATCGGTCAAGTGGGCATTTGATAACTTTGCTCCATACCACTCACCCGGAAAAGATGGAATATTTCCTGTGCTGCTGCTACATGGATTTGATATTCTTCAACATGTCTTGAAAAAGATTGTGCTTTCCAGTCTTGCTACCGGGTATATCCCGAAAGCATGGCGCGAAATAACTGTTAGATTTATTCCCAAAGGGAGGCGCTCAAGCTATGAAGAAGCCAAGAGATTTAGGGCTATCAGCTTATGTTTTATTCTTCTGAAAGCTTTGGAACGGATAATCGATCATCACATCATGAACGTTAGTTTAGTTGAATATCCACTGCACAAAATGCAACATGCATATCAGTGTGAGAAATCCACGATCACACTGCTTCACGGTGTTGTTTACAACATTGAGAAAGCCTTCTCGCTCAAGCAATCTAGCTTGGGTGTATTCTTAGATATTGAGGGTGCTTTTGACAATGTGTCATTCCAATCTATTCTGGAAGCGACGCCCGGTCATGGGATACCTGCATGTATCTCGGGTTGGATAAACGCAATGCTTAGTAACCGCATTCTTTGCTCGTCACTGCGACAGGCTGAGATACGGAAGTTGAGTATTTGCGGTTGTCCTCAGGGCGGTGTTCTGTCACCTTTGTTATGGAACTTGGTAGCTGACGGCTTGTTGAAGAAACTCAATGAGCTTGGATTTCCAACCTACGGGTTTGCTAACGATTACCAAATACTAATTACTGGATTTTGCATCGGAACAATCTTTGACTTAATGCAACAGGCATTAAGAGCTGTCGAACAGTGGTGTCGATAAGTTAAATTATCAGTTAACCCAAGCAAAACTTCAATGGTTCTTTTCACGAAGAAGCGAATAACAACCGGAGTTCGTCCCTTGCAGTTCTTTGATTCTGAGCTACTGTGTGCAGATCAAGTCAAATACGTTGGAGTCATATTGGATTCCAAACTGAATTGGTCTGCTCACATTGAGTTCAGAGTCAAGAAAGCGTGCATGGCCTTCGGGCAGCACAGACAAACTTTTGGAAAGACCTGGGGTCTCAAACCTAAATACATCTATTGGATTTACACGACAATTGTACGTCCAATAATGTCATACGGATGCCTTGTGTGGTGGCAGAGGCTGGGAGAGGTGGTGACAGTCCAGTCAAAGCTAAACCATCTGCAAAGAATGACGCTCATGACGTGGACTGGTGCTTTCACCACGACTCCGACTGCTGCTCTTGAGGCACTTCTAAATATCAAACCATTACACATACACCTCAAACAAGAAGCACTATCATGTGCATACAGACTGCAGGTTACTGGGCTTTGGAACAGTAGCCATGTTGATCTTGCTACCAATCATCCGCGATTGTGGTCACAAATGGTTCCATGGGGTGTAGTCTTGCTCCCAGCGATATTACACTCACTTGTAGTTTTCCTTACAGGACATTCCATGTGAAGATTCCTTCTCAAGAGGAGTGGTTGTCTGGCTTTATGGAAAGACAACAACAAACGCAAGTGGTTTGTTAAACTGACGGTTCTCTGATGGAGGGACGTGCTGGTGTCTACTGTCGTGAAATGAGATTGGAACCATCTCACTCGCTAGGTAGATACTATACTGTATTCCAAGCAGAAATCTTTGCGATTATGTGCGGGGTACAATCGGCCCGTCAGAGTTATAAACTTCTGCTCCGATAGTCAGGCTGCAATCAAGGCCCTTAGCTCAGACAAATCCCGGTCCAAGCTAGTGATCGCGTGCCGAACCCAAAGCGAAGAACTAAGCATTGTCAACACTATCTACCTAGTCTGGGTGCCCGGACATTGCGGTATTACTGGAAATGAATGGGCTGACGAATTGGCCAGGGCAGATTCAGCGATTGACTGAATTGATTGGTCCTGAGTCCGCGCTGCCAATTTCAATAAGTTGGATAAGGGAAAAATACGGTCGTGGGCTTTGTCCGAGCACCGCAATTATTGGAGAAATCTACAAATGTGTCGCCAAACAAAGGCATTTCTAGAACAACCGTGCCCAGTGATTTCGAAAAATTTGTTGCAAAATGTCTTTCAAACGATATATTGAAATTAGTATTCAAATAATATAAACGAATTTTATAGCCATAAAAGAAAACCTGTACCACAACAGGGATATTCCTCTACATTATTTCTTCGCAGACACTGCACCATTTCTTTTCTACCAAAACATTCTGAACGGTAAGCCTCATTTAATTTTATTGGCGAACATAAATGCGCCATCAATATATCCTTTAGGACCATTTTATATCAATATTAAAATTAATGTTAATTTTTCATCTAATTAATTTATTTTAGATTTTTTCTGTTATAAGTTATGTAGTTTTGCTATCTCTTAGTCACCATTTGCCGAGATTGGCCATTTAAATCAATACATGGTAGTCATCTGTCCGTCTCCAATCCGTCAAGAGTAGGATAGTAATCAAAATATGCGATTAACTGAAGCAGTTCCACATGTAATCAATAAAAATTCTACAAATTCCAAAGCCAATCAGAATATTAAACCAATACTTCAGAGAGCACTTTCCGACGACTTACGATAATGTTAACATTAATCTCATACTACTCTAAACAAAACAATATTGTAATAGAATTACTATACTTTCAAAAACCGTTATGTCCGTTATGTTTTGATGTATGCTAACTAATATTTGTGCTGTTTGCTACTACGCCCATACAGTTCTGATTCAGAGTTTTATCGCTTTTAATAGATCGTGCTTCTCTAATAACAATTGATGTTTCCTGGCACTCTTAGGGCCGATTTCTTCACCCTCGCTTAACTTTTAAACCAGGTTCACTAGTACGTTTAAACCTGGCTTAAGCGCTAAGCGAGGGTGAAGAAAACGGCCCTTAGAGTCAAAATTTTAGAAGCTTCTAAAGTGTATAATTGAAACTTGATTTGTTCCGAGAATTTTGATCGCGACAGTTTTGAAGTGTATCCTAACACAAAAAGTGCTCGGTAAGTATGTGTTTGTGTGAGTGTTATAATTTGTAGTGCATGAAATCTCAACACGCACCATCGACCGCCGCATGTTCAAAAACACGCTTCCAGCTTTTGGGCTCGTCGTAAGAATTTTTGCTCCGTAAAACTCGAAGTATTTATTGAAAATCCATCCGATCTATTCCTCGTCGTCAGATCAATCAGCTCAGGGATACAATCGTTCCACAACTAGCACACCGAGGCACCCGCAGGATCCGGCCATCGCCACCAAGCAACCGTTGTTCGTCGCTGTAAGTGCCTTCCCTACGGGACACCATTCGTATAAATCCAAAACTAACAAAACAATCTCCATTCCAGCCGCTGAAGGACATCGCCGTCGTCAGTGGACAGCCGGCACGTTTCGAGTGCATCGTAGCATGCGATGCTACACCATCGATTCGCTGGGCCAAGAACAATGTGCCGATCGACGAGAGCAGCCAGACGCACTACCCGGAGTACAGGAACGGTGTCTGCCGCCTGTCGCTTCCAGTTGCCTACGAGGGTACGGACTGTATTTCCAGTGTGGACCAAATGAAGATTTAAATTTTCACCCCTTTCATTGCAGGTGATGCCGGTAAATACTGCTGCGTGGCCGAGAACCATCTGGGTCAGACGCAGACCGGCGCCGATTTGACCGTCATCAGCAGCAACTGGAGGGCAGCATCTGCTGCGACGGATTACTAAGGGGATGGGACTTTGTTTTAGCAATGCGCAGGAGAGCCTAGAGTAAGAGGCCAGTACTCTGGCTACAGGAGATGTCAAGAATACTCAAATGTTTTAACCAAAGAAGGAGAGAATGGGATTCAATTAACCAATTCGAACAGATAAATTACTCAAAAAGTAGACTAACACAGATGAAGGGAATTAGAAAAAAAGAAATCGACTCATGCATCAGCAAAGGCCAAATTAACTAATCTGAAAAATGCCAAGCAGGGAGAAACGAAAGAAAAGAATAATATGTTTGTTTTTATTATTTTAGTAGTAAGCTTTTTTCCTTAGGTAACCATGCCGATATAAACAGAGAAAAGTATCGTTTTTCGAAAACTACTTTTTCATTTATGTAAAGTGTTGCTTTTACTCGTTGTCTATTTAGTGGTTCTATTATTATTATTTTGCTTATTTGTTTACGAAATGTAAAAAAATACCTAGAATATTTAATTCGATTTGAACATTTCTTGAAACAATGTCTATGAAAAAACAAAATAAAAAATTGTTTTTAATCGATTTTATTTTACAGCAATGGCATTTCAACGCTATTTGTTATTGAAGCTCTTTCAAGCAATCGTTTGGACAAAATATGAAAAAATAAACAAAAAAAAACTAAATTTGCCAACTCTGCGAAAAATACCACAATAAAAAAATCGAAATGAACATTTAAAACCTCTCAACCGAATAAAAAGTAATGTTTAAATAGTTTTGAAGTGAAAATACGGATAAACATGTGAAAATGCTCCATTTTATATGCTAGTTATAATGAACATACACATACACACACACTCATTTTATTTATTCTCCTATCTGTAATCAGCTTGTCCCTCTTCCCGCCCCACTCATTCGACACCGACATTTGGGAATAAAGTGCAGCAGATATTATTTTGTAAACAGATTGATTGAATAAATCGAAACTATTTAAATAAAGTATAGCCACTGAGCGGAATTGAAAGAAACTGTATGGTGAGGGTTGTGTTTTATTTTATGGGACATGATGAGGATTATGGGAAGTAAGTCTTTTTTAATGTTATCGAACTAAGTAACAGATTCACCAGTCAAAAGAACTATTTTTGAGTATAAAAAAACGCTAGCATAGAAACAACAGTACACTAAGGCAAAATGCATAGCGAAATTCATAAGATTCATCTTATGATGACTAGAAAAGTAATAAAACTATGTTTTCATAAGATGAATATGAAAAACATACGACTTGTATGATTACCTTAACATTTTTCAAGTTATTGCATATACCAGTCGTTCGAGCTTCATACGAGCATCTTATGATTCTCATAAACATAAAAGAAATCTATAACATTGTCTTATGATAATTGAAATATGCCTTATGGAACATGAAATCATAGCAAACCGATTTGACCAAATAAATTCCGTTTCATAAGATAATCTTATCATTTACATACGTGCTACTTGTGGCTAAAAATTATACGATATTCCTATGAAATTCGCTGTATTTTTTGCCTGAGTGTATATACAAAGAACAGCAACAATAGAAGAACAACAGAACAGTAGAATATTACAAAAGATGAACTCTAACTATTGCGTCAACATGGGCCACGAGCTCGCATTCCATTTGTTTGGCATTTAACTTGATAATTCAAAAACTTTTTCCGGAATTGATGACTATTCTCATGCTGTCTCAGAAAAGCCCAAACATTTTCCAAAATATTCCTTTAGATAAATATCCCGAAATGTGATTACAGAAATGCACATTTTAGTTTGGTGCTACAATTTATTTATTTTTCAGTTATTTATTTGAAAGGCTTTAACCTAATAGGTAATTCGCCTGGTATGTTGTTCCTGGATAAGCATTCCTCTCGGGTGGAGTCGTTGGTGAAGATCTCTCTGATAAAAAGCGGTAATTTATAATGTTGCCGGAGGTCGTCGAACTCCGAACAATTTACTAGCATATGTTCCACCGGCGTTAGGGTTCCGCATATAGCACAGGTTAGTGGAGAGACCCGGGACAGTCCTGGTTGTTCTCTTCTATAAGTCCGATCTGTCCGTCGGTCGATTGTGCATTTGACCCGCTGCAGATGTACGGTACTTTTCCGCCAATGACACGAAAGCTTCGGTTATCTTTGACTTCAGCTGGTCCAGAATATCAGCGGCCGGGACGAGTCGGATGATACGACGGCGCACAGTGGCTGGAGGCTGGCCAAAACCTCAAAAGTTTATTTTTGAAATATTGATATTTTATATTTTTCCTAAATTTCTCATGTATTGAATGATATATATTCAAAATTTTATGATCATTGGATAAGAACACGATTTTTAACATGAGTTTAAACGTAGCAAAGTCCTGACTTTTTAATGCTTTTCATTTCCGAAACCACCATTGCTCTGTTGACTTCAAATGCATGTTGCTCTTTTGATTTTGGTCCGATTTTAGCAAAACTAGTTTCATTGTGTAGAGGAACGAAAGAACTTGGTTAGTGAATAGAATACATTCGGTAAATTTGCTTGGAACTATGACTTTTTTGTATAAATATGTATGAGGTGGTCAGATCAAAAATACTTTTTTCACCAATGTATTCTGTACAAATTTCGGAATCATTTCGGAACGGTCACATAGTATACATTCTATGGGAAATAACCTCTACTTTTCGAATATCATGGTCTCGTTCTGCGCCTAGGTGCGCAAAAAGGTTTAAGGAGATTTTGAAGCTTTGTTGCTGATATGGAGGCGCATGGTGTTTTGTGTAAAATAGTTAGACAATCTACAGTAAACCAACACGTTATACAATGGATTTAACGTAGTGTTCTTCATTTTTTATGGTATTGATGATATTGGTGAACAGTAACGGAAAATCTATCATGAAAACGGGATCATAGTTATAAGAAAGGTTCAATGACACTGTATGGAAAAATGCATTTAATATTTTACGACTTTTGACGTCAAAAATGAGATCAGCACCTCAAAATTAGCTTAAATTGTGATTTTCAGCCAAATTAGGTAACAATTGAGGTTTTGTCCGACTTTTGTTTGAAGACCCGCCACTGTGCGGCGGGCGTGTCTCCCCTTGTTCGCTAGGTGATCAACCCTTTCATTGTCGTCCATCCTACAGCGACCGGGAAACCAGCAAATTGTCGTGAGTGGGTCATATTCGGTCTCGATAGCCTAGATGAAAGGGTGGGTCTACCGGTCTTTGAGCCATAGCTAGCACAATAGCCGACTCCTCAGCAGAGAACATCGAGCATGGCGCCGGAAGGCGGAGAAAGAGCTCTTCCGATCTTGGAGCCGTCAGTGGATTCCTTTATCTGGTGGCCATCAGTCGGTTGTATTTGGCCGTAGCTTCCATACCGGCGGCGCTGGATCTTTGCTGCAAACTTGTGTTCAGGTTGGGTCCACGATCGTGCAAGACTCAATCGCGAACTCGGTATGAACGGGCGATCGATGGCGGATCCACGTCTGTGTATTCTCGGTAGATCTCGTTGGCAGGAAACAGTCCTTTCCGGATATACGCTCCAAGAATCCTAATGTCCCTCTGGCGATGAGTGCAACCGCCCAAAGAAGGGTGAGAATCCCGGCTTCCACGCAGGTCGCCTCAGCAGAGTGCTGGGAAGCAGGCCAGCAGCATCCCGTGGAATAGAAGGCCTAAATGTTGTTGAAACCTCCCTTATTGCAGGACGTCAGCTCTATCTCGTGCAACGTCCTGAGGTGGACTAGTACTTGGTTATTGTTCAGTGGAGTGAAACGATTACAGGGCCAGCTGAGACTTTGATCCGTCGAAAATGTGGCACAGAAGTGAAGCGACAATTCCACGGTTATCCCCATGCTTTTCGGTTCCTTACGATAGGGAACTACCGTTCGGTCCAGCAGGATTGGCCTCCCTGTTGCAATATGGTTTGTGCTGCAGCAGTGCGTAATTACGCTTTTAGCGGGTGACATGCCGGCGACTGATACCGCCCATCGGCTCACTGCACTTACAGCGGCATGAAGTTTACGACGGATTCGTCCGATGGTCCTTCGAATCGTATTGGTAAACAAAGAGTTCATGGCCATCAGGAATAGTGTGACGACGAGGACCGATCCCTGGGGAACCCCGCTATCCTCCGGAAAGGCGTCGGGTTAGGAGTCTTCGATTGCTACGCGGAAGATACGGTTGATTTGTGAAGTGTTTGGATTAGTATCTAATTGGAAACAATTTGGCATTAGTTTGGATATATAGTCTAACGGACAGCAATGTGGTGTCAGTTACTGACGAGTGGAACACGAAACATTCAAATCCAACTTTCCTAAATTAGGTGCTGTGCCCTCACGCGCCAATTGGTTCATCCAATTTCAATTTTTATCTTCGGCAAAATAAACATAAGTTACATAAGAGTTCTATGTTTCCAATGATCCCCCAGTTGGACATCTGTTATCAGGAGTTTCCAGCATTTCCAGGAACACAAAGAAAACTCATGTGATATTTCTACCAGACAACTTACTGCAGGACTGGTTAGACCAAGGCTGGGAACTGGCAACTTTGTGATATTACGGAACACTTCCCGGTATCGAAGAAACTTCAATTCTCACAGTACGGCATCTTCTCGATGATAGTGTTGATCTAATTTACTCCACAATCATTGCTACAGCTTTAGGAAGGTAGATTGCTTAACTTCTCAGGACCATTTATCTGTCTCACTTGTGTTTCTATGAAACTAAGAAAACGAGTTTGCAATAATTTTCGCTATTTTTTAATATGAAGTCACTGCAGTCGAAATTTTCGTTTCATGCAATGCAACCATGCTTGTCATCCTAGGTTCGAAGAAGTTTGAAGGGGTATGCCCGGCGTGACAATGGACAATATCGTCGTAGAGATGTACCACGTTAAGCATATCTGGAATGCGAACTCTTCGAGCTGCAGAGAAAGAGGCGAAGGGATCACTTAAGTAGCACCGTTGGCTAGTAAGCCGCCGTGAAACCACAAATCAGATTCCAGGAGAAATTCCGCCGCCGGGGAACTCTCAGTCGGAGTTGGGTAGTTTCACCACTGGATATTATCCGAAAAATATCCCGATAAAGCTGGGAGTGATTTAAGAAAGTGGGTATCGGTGTCGGGAGAAATTCCTCTGTCGGAGAATTCTCAGTCGGGGTAGGGTGAATTAACCGCCGGGGCTGAATGACTCGCGAAAACAGTAGGTGGCTTTTTATGTTCAAACAAAAACACACGATAAATTACCTTAGTTCTTGAATAGGACCAATTCTGATAGAAAAATTTTCATAGGAAGGAACACGTTCAGATATAACATTTTGTGCCACATTGTGCAATCTGAATTAATCCCTGCATACTGATCAATATCGACACTGGCCACGTCCGAATGCAGTTCTTCAGGGGGAAAGAAGAAATGTTAGACCAAAAAAGCCTCTGCATCATCATATGTATCCCGGGAAGAAGAAATTTGTTTGCACGCTGACGAAGTCGACATAAATTTGACTTTTACTGTGAGCCGTGTTTACAAACAGTGCTTCACAGTTTAATGGCAGTGTTGGTAAACACGGCTTACAGTAAAAGTCGTTATTTATGTCGACTTCGTCAGAGTGCACAGGCTAATTCTTGTATTATTAACTTAACTTTGCGTTAATTAGAGTAGGTATT
Organism: Topomyia yanbarensis; assembly: GCF_030247195.1. Lineage (NCBI taxonomy): Eukaryota > Metazoa > Arthropoda > Insecta > Diptera > Culicidae > Topomyia > Topomyia yanbarensis. The sequence goes on along the minus strand of NC_080672.1, from coordinate 415,498,457 downwards.
GTGATACGTGAGTATGAAGAAACTACAAACTTAGTCAGGGCCGTCTTAAGACCACTCGGGGCCCCTGGACACTACTGAATTCCTCGTGCTTCATGATTCGTTTAAGGTTATTTTCGTAAACAATGCGTTCGGCTATGTGTAACTGCATGAATATTGCAACATCTAATATACAGGGTGTTTGGTTCATGGTTAAGAATCTCTCGGGGGGTGACAGACTGCCATATTTGGAGAAAAAAGTTGTTCTACACATGCCATCAAATCTCAACCGTTACAGAGTTATTAAACTTTTTGTGTAAAAAACTTATTTGTCTTAAAATACCTCTAACTTTAAAAGTACACTTTGTATTTTGAATGTTTCAGTTCCATTCGAAAGGTGAGAAAATTTCCTATTGAATGGTGCTCTCATATCTTTTAAGTAATTAGTTTTAATTACCTTTTAGCTGTAAAGTAGTTAAAAGTTAGTGCTTTTGAGGAGGTTTTTGCTAATTTTCTCGAAATAATGAAGTATGATTATAGCAATATCCATTATTCAAAAGTTGGGTTTTAGGACGATTCATAATTTGTTCTTGGACGTCCTATTTCTATCTCTTCTCATTTCTTTGTAATTTCATTACTATACTTTTCCTGTAACCGACTTGCAAGTGCTTAAAAACTCTAATCTAAAAAATATGCTTTATATCGTTATTTACAAGATTTCATTGGAAAGTTGAGAAAATGTCCTATGAGTGTATGTACAAATATCTTTTAGTTAAGTGTACTAAATGATTTTTTACTAACGAAATAACTCAAAATTTGTGTTTTTTTGGAGAGTTTTTTAATTATTCTAATTATTAATCAATAAATTTATATCGTTACTATTGTTCATTTGATGCCCCTTAATGTTCTCTATAACTTTTTATTAGACACTTTGTCTATATCTTTTCATTTTGCTGCTATTTGATAGTTAACACAGTATGACCTCGCCACAAATGTAGTGGGTTCGACATCGTTATTTTTGCATATGAAACGATGTGATAAAAACGATTTTGGGTCGAAACCAAAAGAGATAATTGAATGGAGTCAAAGAAAGAACTGTAGAACTTGCTGAGATGCATTATTTCCATGATAATAATGGTGATGTTTAATATTTACTATTTTAAGAAAATTAACGAAAATGCTAATAATAGCACTAACTTTAAAATAATTTACTTTTAAAAGAATACTAAATTCACTTAACTGAAAGGTATTAATACATTTTTCACTATAAAATTTTCCTGGCTTTCGAATTAAAAGAAAAAAAAGTACAATAGGTGCCATAATTTTTCAATTAGAGCTGGTACTAGTGAAAATGAGATAAAAATATCCAAGTTGAATAACCCAAAATCATAAAAATAAGAAAAGGTAAGTGTATTATGTCAAAAAACGAATTTAGCAGCTCATCAAGACTAACAATCTGAATTATTAAAATGATGAGATTAACTATTAGGATTTTCAAGAAATGAACGAAACGTTTATTCAAATTGTTTAATTTTCAATAAATTACTTTGAAAAGGCTACTTAAACTCATTAGCTGAAACATGTGAGGGCATCACTCAATGCGAAATTTTCTCACCTTTCGAATGGAACTAAAACATTTAAAATACAAGATATACTTTTAAAGTTAGAGGTATTTTAAGACAAATAAGTTTTTTACACTAAAAGTTCAATAACTCTGTAACGGTTGAGATTTGATGGTATGTGTAGAACAATTTTTTTCTCCAAATATGGCAGTCTATCACCCCCCGAGAGATTCTTAACCATGAACCAAACACCCTGTATATGTCAAAAGATGGGCGAACTATACTAGTTTAGAAAGCTACCGCTGAAGTAAAAAACTTTTTGATACATTAAATACGGACAAAATACGGAAACAATTCATAATTATCTACTTTGATTTTTTTGGTTCATACTATCATCAGATTTATTGGTGACGGCGCTGGTGGTTGAGTGGTAAGCGTGACCGCCACTCATTCCAGTTGGCCTGGGTTCAATTCCAGCCGAAGTCGTTGAGATTTTTCTGAGGTGAAAAAATCTGTGGTCACGTCTTCCTTCGGAAGGGAAGTAAAGCCGTTGGTCCCCGGTCCATGAAATTGGTGGATCGATATCTAGTCCAGGTAGTGGAATCACCTCTCTGACGTCGGTAAAGAAGAAGTATATACAACTTCTATACTCTACTAACAAAAAAATATCCTCCTCCCGTGATACTCGTGGAGTGCGCAGTAGTATATACGGCCTCTAGCAAAAGCAAGTATCGGACTAACAATTCCTTCCCTTTCCTTCCGCGATCTACGTTCGGGCCTGGCCGGCGCCGGTATTGATCAGAAACACTTTAGGATTACCAGGAGTTGCACATTGAAAGATGTTTCGCTAATCCCAAGCATAATTATCTACTGATTCCCTGTGCAACTTCAGCTAGTCCCGATCGATAACGGAGTAGCAGCCAGGGGTGGTCACACAAGCTCAAGCTCAATCTCATACTATCATCAGATTTATTGGACTTTCCTCTCTTAACCGTTATGTGTCCGACGCGGTACCCGGGTACCTTTTTAGGTTTCAATTCATGAAATTCTTATATTTTATCCGTAGCTGTAAATTGAAACTTTGTGACATCTTAGAACTTCACTAAGTCCAGCTTTTGGGTTAATAATATTGTTGATATAGTAAGGGAGAGTTAGGAGGGGCTCCTGATTTTTTTTACTACGTAACAGGCCGACGTGGGTACCCGGGTACCCACAAAACTGAAATGCCAATAACTAAGGTAATTTCCAACCGATTTTGATACTTTTGGGTGTTTTGGATTCAGGAACTCATCCGCTTTTGGACTTGGTAAAAATGAATTAGGTTACTTCATTCGGTTCCCAGGAATCCGGATTTCCGGAAGCAGGTTCCAGTACTGGGATACTATTTGTGAACTTCAATGGAATACTAGCAATATGGGTATCAAAATTCTTGGAATTGCATCAGTAGGCTGTATCTCGTGCTTTTGGAACCATTTGGTGATTTGACGCGGGAACGGAATTCCGGAGCAGATTCCCGTGGGGCCGTGAGTGGCCATTCCATTCCAATTCCATTTTAAATTTGCCATAGGGTCCCGCAACAATAAATAACTGACTTCGGAAACAATTTGAAGAGTTTTGATACTCATATTGCTAGGACATTATTAAAATTTACAAATCATATCCTAGTACTGGAACATTACCTCGTAAAATCCGGATTACCAAGCACCAGATCCATTCATCGGTTTCAATTCTATAAATCAAAACAGTGTATGATATCCACGAAAGTATTGCATCATAAGTCTTTCTCAGAACGAGGCAGACTAACCACAGTTAGTTAACCCTTTCATGCCCAACTTTTTTCTAATGTATGTAAGGTTTCAAAACTATTTTTCGTTGACAATGGTGGGGTCAAGAAACACGAAAAGCCTTTTTTCTTAAAGATAGGTGCTTCCCTCACAGTGCTAGAAGCTGCTCATTTTTTTCCTTCCAATGCTCAATACAATTTTCCTAGAATATTTACAATAGTCCACTTGCGTGGAAAACGTTGCCAAAGACAGTCTAAATTGATAAGTTTTATCAGTTTTCAATAATATTGCAACAAACGAAGATATATGAAAACTTCATTTTCCGTTGTCAAGGTAAACTGTCCCTGGCAGTTCTACAGCTTATCCTTACAAGTGTTAATACTCAAATGAAAGGTAATAGTCATATTTATTAGCCTTACTTGTTTTTGTGAGCTAATCTTACCTCAATCAAAAGTTATAGGGTAATTTCGGGAGAGATGCCGCGTCAGGAGAGATGCCGCACTCTCTATATCTCGTATATGGGGTCACTTTTATACGGTAATGTGATATTGTGAGTTTGTCTTTCGAAGAATTATAACTCTAGAGATGTAAAGTAATCCTTTTTTAATTACTCACGAAAATTTTATTAACGATTTTGTGCGTTCAGTTACATCACGGAATGCCGAAAAATTTTCAGCACCACATTAAAATTTCGTTTTTTTAAATTGTTCGATTTTTTTTTTGGTAAATCATGTATCGGTTGAATAGCTGGGACCTTTTAGAAGGCATTCTGGTCATGAGCACTCAATGGAAGAGGATGCATAGCTAAAATGTATTTTTTTCACATCGGAATGTCATTAAATGATCATTTGCATCAGGTATAGGTTCTTAATAAGGTATATCCACAAACTTACTGACCTAACAGTGACATACAGGATTATGAGTCTATTTATCTATATATTTAAATGGGTGACATGTATCTAAGTATTAGTTACTTCGGTTTATTCTTTAAATTTTCAGGCACTAATTTTCGTAAACGCATTGATTTGTAGTGATGTCAATATTGAGATAAAAGCGAAATTTTGAACGAATTAATGCTTTTTCAAAATGAATCTTTCAAGAAGAAGTTGTATAAATTCATTGGGTGAAACAGCCAAACAGTGTTTTTAAGGAACTGCTACTAACACATAGATATGTATATCGTACAAGCATATTTGATAAATAGTGCCCTGAATTAAGTTACTCCAACTTAACCGTTACACAAGGTTGAGAAAGAAAAACATTTTTAAAATATTGAATAAAAAATGTTTCTGGAAATGGTAATACCCCCTTAAGAAAAGTGAAGGTGTTAGCTGATTTATAGGTGCAATCAAACTTCATGAAACTTAGATGAAGACACTGAATCACAAAAACATCAATGAGAGCCAAAAATACTTTTGTTCACCATTTTTCAGTTTGTGACCAAGGTGCGGCGTCTCACCCGCACTTGCGGCATCTCTCCTGCAATGACCTTTTTTGTAAAATGTTCATGCAAATTTGGTGAATTTTTTTTCAATACAAAAACCATTTCACAGTATTTTCGAAACTTGTCGCAAATGGTAAAAATGATTTCATCAATTATTGAATGGTTTATTTTGATGCAGGATCGATTTTTAAAAATGTGCGGCATCTCTCCCCAAATTACCCTAGCTGTTTAAAACGTTGTTGTCCACAAACAACATGGACATGAATGGGTTAAAATAGAGTTTAACGTGTAATGTTCGTATTCTGCAAATTTGGTGAAATATTTTTGTAGAGTTTAACAAATATGGTGAGTTTTCTTTCCATGAGTTAACTCAACCAGAAAAGTTAGCTCGAACATCGCATGAATTCTAAATGATCCCTTCGCAAACTTAGAATCGACTCGGGGCAGCGAATGCCACAGTTTCGAGAGTGACTGATATTTATCGCCACAGATAGATGTATTATCGTTGAAAAATTCTATCAAACAATAATTTGAAATAGGTCAGGATTTTTTGGTCGGGCAAGCAATCTGTAGTTGCGGCAAATTTTGTGGACAATCTTCGGTTGAAAAGCTAAAAAATATGCAATATACTAGAAGTACACATGATATAAACTAGATCTATATCACTCAGTTTAATGCGTTTTACTTTCGTTTGACCATGCATTATAATAGAGCTGATATAACACTATAGAAATCTACGAAAACCAACAAACAATATGCCAATAAAATTCGATGTCTTTAAACGAATCCATAGATTTTTATTGATCTCTATCTATGAACTAAGGAGCTTACAAAAGTGTTCTTAACATATTGAACGTGGGCAGTACCACGTTTCTGATGTGATGAAACTGAATATAGTGTGGCTTCAGAAAACCATACTTTGTTTTTCAATAAACAATAACCCTTCGCGAACAGAACGCTTTGAAATCAATCAATACTGTGTTAGCGTATCTCTTTGAGATGATTTAGAATCAGAATGATTCTTTTTCGAGCGTCGCATATCTTGCTACCGGATAAGGAATAACGATACTTCGAGTATATCTCGTCGTGACTCATAGTTTATCTTTGCGTTTAATATTAATCTCGTTACCAGAAATTCAACTCAAGAATATTCTACTTTTGATCGGTATATTAATCCAAGAATGCTCATCGAAATATTTTTTAGAAGCAATTAAAAATTGGGTCGCTCTTTTCATTTGAAGTTTTCATGGCGCCGGTAGTGCACACAGTCAGTATTATGTTATGCGCCTATCCTCATCGCGGGGGCCCTAGAATCTCGGAGCCCCTAGCCCGGGCCCGTTGGGCCCATGTGTAAAGACGGTACTGAACTTAGTTCAGTTTCACACAAAAAAAACTCCTTGGCTAGATAGCCGATTGTCGAGCTGGATGTGCATCCAACCGAGTTGGATCTGACCAAAATTACGAGTTCGCTTTATTATTCGATTTTGGATTATATACCCATTTGCGAGTTCTAGTGCTACTTTACAATTACACTCAGGTTTTTTTTACGCGGGGGATACGAGTCGCGTAAATGAAAACCGCGTAAATGAAAACCGCGTAAATTTCAAAATCCGCGTAAATGAAAACCGCGTAAATTTCAAAATCCGCGTAAATGAAAACCGCGTAAATTTCAAAATCCGCGTAAATGAAAACCGCGTAAATTTCAAAATCCGCCTAAATGAAGACCACTTAAATTTAAGAATCCGCGATAAAGGGAACCTCATTGATGGGTACCGCGTAAATTCCAAAATCCGCGTAAATGAAAACCGTGTAAATTTCAAAATCCGCGTAAAAAAACCGCATAAAAAAATACCGCGCAAAAAAAACTGCGTAAAAAAAACTTGAGTGTATTCCATATGTGTTCCTCTTATCCTGCGCGTCGCTTGAACCAAACCAAGTGTCGGGAAGCAGCAAGGCGGCAAAAAATTTACTAACGTCTGTAAAGTGTAAGTGCATAATGGTGAGTACAGGCATGTGGTGTCTTATGCCTACGTTTGTGTTTCGCTCCGGGTGTTGACTTGTTTCGGTAGGTTAGTTAGTTTTGTTTTATATTGATCGCTTTGCTAGCTATGTAAGGCAGTGTATGCTGCAGTAAATTAATTTGTTTATTCAAATTTTAGTTTCTCTGGTAACTGTGTAGAAAAGTGTACACTACATAATAATTGCTCTGGGTAACCGCTTGCCGAGAATATAGTAGATGTCATTTCAGATATTAATATGATTTGCAAAATAAGCAACTTGAACTCCGAATAGCTAAGAGAGTATTGCTTACAGTTTTTTTAATCGAATATCGTTCAAATCTCTATCTCACGACGTATTTCGGTTATTTTATCCAATAAAGCCTATTACTAAGCCACATCTATTTGTGTGTGATTCTGTCTTTGGTAAATCAGGAACCATGTTATGGTGCAACTTCGAACTTCGATGCCTCTATAGTTTGTGCATCCTCCAGTAAAAAAAAATTACTTTGCAAGCTTCAAAAAATGAGTGAATTTCAAAGAAGTTCTAAAAGTTCAAAAGAATTCCTACTAAATTTACAGAAGTTTGGTGTAGCTTAGTTTAGCTTAGTTTAGTTTAGCTAACTTTATCAACTATTCCTTCAAATCTATCAAGTATCAAGTTTTATGGGCGCTCTGCGAGTTTCAAGAAAATTCTACCAATTTGAAAAGCTACTTAACACATCAGACAATTTGTACGAAACTATGATTACAGGGTAGTTCAACAAATTTCAGATTTTTTTGTTTATTCTACCTATTCTACCTTTTCCTCTCGCACAAAGCTACAAATCGTTCCGCAATAGCTATACTAGTGAAACATACAAAAAATTTGCCTATTGCTTTGTTCTCTATTCAGTGCCAAACAGTATTGTATTATTGTCTTTGGATGCACTGTACAACGACCCATCCGCAAGAAAAACAAAAATACCCGCATTACAGGAATCTCAATTTTAATGGACGTCTTAGATCAACAATACATAAGTCTAAACAATTATTGAAGGGGAAAATGAAGCTCAATCTTGAAGACCTACATACAGCTACACCACGTTAGAAACTTTGTATGAATAACGTTTAGAAGTTTGGTGCAGGCAGAAAACTTCATTGCAAAGAACAACATGCAATACGGCGTAGAGTATGACAACATTAAAATCAGGAACCCTGTGAACATGGATGGCAATAATATTGAAGTACGCCTACACGACTTAACACCACGCACTAGACCAGAACACATTAAAAGACTTTTGTCGATACGCGGAGCGGTGGAATCCGTCACAAAAGATACTGGTAGAAGCTTTTTTACTGGCATTCCCACACCAATCGTGTAGTAAAAATGCGGTTGACCAAACCTACTCCTTCCTATCTGACTTTGGAAGTCAAAAGAAAGGGAAGACATTAAGCAAATAACGCTGTGCACCTATTCCTACAAGAAGATGCATTTTAAGATATTTCTAAGAAGAAAAGATAGAAAAGTGATCTTATTCGCAATGAACAGGTGACATGATTCGCGCCAAACCACCTAAATTCGCGGTTGCGGCATGGGGCGATTGAGAACATAAGTTAGTGCAACATTTGCCAATAAAAAAGTGACGTCATGACAGTAAAAACATTTAACAGCGGGTTTACTCCACATGGTTGATAACTCCCCACGGTCCCCTACTCTGTACAAAACATATTTTAACAGTTATAGTATTGCGATATATTTTAACTTTACTAAAACGATCGTTTAAATTCCGTTTTAATCCAATCAAATAAAGCTATAACTTATGACAAAATCGACGCTATTGAAAACCTATATCCAGGGATTTTTTTTCCCGATTCAGCTAAAGCATCTTAAACAAAATGTTCCAATTCATATTACCTTCTTTCGAGAGAGAGAGAGCTTGGTAAAGATAGTATACTGCATTTCGCACAGATGTCGCTGAATTAAAGCACCAATTTTTCCCCTCTATTGCGCATGTGCAAGATGCTCTGTTTTGATATATCTGTGATTCATTTTTGAGTATGAAATAGTTTCGCTCACGCCAGAAATTAATTTTATAACATGTTCGTTTCTTTGTCTGAGTCAGAGTAGATTTGTGATAACATACACAAATTCAAAGTGCGAAATTGCATTGTTTCAAACAAGCTAAACCACCTGCTCGGATTCTTCATCACATTGACCGAATGAATTTCGCTCATAAAAATCATTAAGATAGTAACTCGTTCAAATCATTGGCAATATAAAAGAATTTTATATTGTTGATTACAATATTGACGTCGGGTAGCATTTAACATAAAATAGATACACTTTGAAATGAACCGAGGAGTCATTGGAATTTCATTTCCCAAAAATACAGGCAACAATTCATCTCGACGACTTCACGTACAACAAACATAATATCACTTTTACCAATCTACTCAGCTCGCCGAATGAAGCCTTTTTCTCTTTGATAGAAAACTTCTCCATTGCGACCACTACTGTGTGAGCCTTTGATTACTATACATAGTACTAATTACCCAAATAATTTGTAGTCAGAAACGATAGTTGTTTGTTTCTTCATGTGCGTCGTTCCTGTCAGGTACTGAATTATTAATGTAGTTGACTATCTGTTTGGAGCAGGTACCCCACAAGTAACAATTTAAGGTTTTATAGCGGGCTACAAATGACATTCATTGCTAGGTACCACAAGATACCTTCAGAAGTATCGCTGGCTTTGGAGAAATAATGCGGCATAAAATGTCCCGAACTCTTGTGCTTGTAGTCACAATGTCGCTAAACATCTTAAATTATTCCATTTTTTGCCGGTGATACTTAGCACGACAATATTCTGTTAGTAGTTCTATGATAATAAGTAAGTTCCATTGTTTTATACGAAAAGAGCCTACTGCGTAACGCGGATGATTGAGCGGTTGGCCATCCACATTGACAGTTCTAGTTTGATGATACAGATAAATGGTATGTCTTGAAATGGTTTCGGTCCAACTGATGTTTAGTTATTAAGTATTCTTTTCTGACTAGGTTCCAGGAATATTCCTGCCCAAACAAGTTTACACTTACATTTCGGTGACCCGATTTAATGCTGTTTGACTGTCTGAAAAGATTGCGATTTTTGTTTGTCTGCAATTTCATTTCTCGCTTGTTTTTTGAGTATTTGAATATTTCATGCTTCTGCTTGTAAAATTGTGGGCCAGTTTCTTATTTATATAACTATTTTAATTATTGGTCTGGAACCAGACATTTTGAATTAATAGTAGAGAATAATATTGTACCTGATAGTATAGGACCAGTATCCACTATTTGAACATCGAATGTCGAAGTTGGATTTTGCCAAATTCTCATGAGATCAAAGACTACACAGATCATTGAAAAGGCCATAAAAATGGTCCTTGTCAAATTTGACAACCATCACATAACCAAAAATACACCAAATATGGTTTTTGTATGGGATCTACCAGACCATGGTGATGGAATTTTCATGGGTTGATCTCATTTCAAACACCCATGCCAAATATCATGAACATGAAGGTAGTATGGGTTTTTTACCGGGATACTGAACTGCAACAAATTCTGGGACGGAAACGGAAGAAGGATCATTAAGCTTGTATGACGCGAATATACTGTTGTTGAAGCTACCGCAGCCAGTGATCCGTCAGTGAAAAACATTTTCTCGCAGTCAACGTCTTCCTCCGTACCTAAACATCAATTCCAATTCAATCGGATTTCCTTGGTAGATTTACACTTGCGAAAAATACCTCCCAACCGATAAACATCGTCTATTTCCACCAAATCACCGGCAACCATAAATAAATTAATTTAATATTTTATCAACATCACCTAACGCCCGCCTGCCAGTCTGTCGGGCCGTCATCCGTGCACATAATTCGCACCCCCTCAAATCCAACTAATGCGAAGGTGCGAAAATCCCCCGCCCACCGACAGGTGCTATTAATTTTCAACACACATTTTTTGCCGCCACCGAACGACCCACATGTGCATGGCTCTGTTGGAAAAGTGGCAGTTATTTTCCTACTCTATCTCGAATATAAATCCGACTTTTAGTTATCGCCTACTGTGATTGCCACTCCTAACTATGAATGACGCTAGTGGGCTAGATTCGGTTGTGGGCTGTTGAAGTTATAGCCGAGTAATGTAGAGTTTTTTTTCGGAGGAAAGCTCATTATGAACTGAAAACAAGTGTAAGTCTAGCCTTACCACATAAAAGTACAAGTTGTAAGTAATATGTTTTTGCAGCGTGAACAAAAGTAAAAATAAAACATGAATTAATGCATCTTACTCAGGTTTTCCCTTTCCTGATGCTAGCGTAAGCAATGTAAACAATATGTTTCTGTCTTGAATCAAATCTATTTTTAAGCGGTGTGAAGGTGAAAATGCTTTCATCAGCACGAGTCAACATTTTATTACGGATACAAATGGCGGCATCATAAAATTGACTCACCAGCAAGCGTAAAAATATTCCCAAACAACCTTTTGTGAATGACAAACGATGAAATCGTCGGGATAACGTTGGAAAGCATTTTCATCCGAACCTGTGACTTAGGCGGTGACTCAGTTTGACAGCTTTGAGTGAAAGATCTAGCACATTGTTCCCAAAATGACCTGTCTAGGCTGGTTGCTTAATTTTTTTTTTGTTCTTTTCTCAAACTCACAGCCGACTACGATTTCCCGCACGTTAAGGTTTATGGAAACCAACTGTTCGAGTTTCGCACTTGCATCTAAATAAACAAATGCTGGAATCCAGCCATTGGTGTTTGATCGAAATTTAGATCTGCGCGCTATTTTTAAACTGTTTCGAAATTTTCATTAGGATTAGTCATCCGTTTCGGGCAACGTTGCCCGGTAGCTGCATGGAACGAGATGCGCTTCATTGGATACATCGTTTCGTGGTGCTATTTTTGGGAATCCAAACCAACACGCAACAGTTCTGGTCCATTTCTTTTTCGCAAACCGTTTTTCCCCTCAATTAACAGCGAATTTCCGCGCTTCCACTTACGACAAGGATCGCCACTTTTGGTTTTAACGACGTCATTTGGCATTGTTTGGCGGGTAATTAAAGTTCCATTTCGACCCGCATTGAAACGGTATGTGGGTTTCTGGATGCAACACGAATTGTTGATTAATTTTTATTCGATTCCCGCATGCATTTTTGTGTTAAATGTTTCATTCATCGTTCGCTAGTCGAATGAGGAGCATGTGGATGCACGGTCAAATGGTGCAACAAGAAGAATGCGATCAGAATTTTTTACATTGTTGCGCACATTATTTTTGTTCCTTATTCTGCATTATGACGGATCGCTTTTTACAAAATCAAGCGGGTGTCAGATTCGATCTAAATTACATTCGTAATGCAACAATTATTATAACTTTCTAAATATTTTAGGTTGTAATATTTCAAGTATGAAGACCAGGAATAATTATTCTAAAAGCAGGAATATTTAATGTGGCCTTTACAAGAAAGTTTAGTGGAGGAAATGTTCCTCCTATTTATATAACTTCTAGGCACTCCAGTAGATGTGGGTCATCAGCATCGCCCTCGTTAGGAGACAAAAGATATCATCCAAGGTGGTGGCTTTCTTAATTTCAATGAAAAAAACGCTTGGAACGGCCGACAAGGAAACGTTTGTGTTTTCCTGCGTAATTTGTACGCAAGGCATGTTGATATATCATGCAGATTCATTACACAAAAGGAACCTTTCACTTTCCGCAGCGGGACTTTGTGCTATACTGGGTGGTTGTGTGCTTCAATCGTTTGCAATTAGTGCAATTCATAATCCGCTGTACAAACAAACGGACATGCAGACGAACCTTATGCGAGAGGATGTAGTTAGGTAAAGCAGTATTAGCGAAGGTTACCCAACGAGAATTGATTTTGGGGTTTGTTTTCTTTCCATCCCGCGTGACTAATACTGAATGTAACCACTTGCAATAAAAATCTCTTAAAGAGCCAACCCCGTACTTCACCAGCTCCTCGCATCTCAAACTCTCATCGTTGAGAACACCTTCAATCCCTACCCTTAGAGCAGGTATGTACACATTATAATTCCGCTTAAAGTGCTCACAGCAAGCAGTATGCATAAGCCTCCTTCGAATTGGCTTTCGAAACGCAGTCTTTGTCCGAGCGGATCTTTGAAATTTGTTTGTGAGGTATTTAGTGTTGAAAAAGAATATTTCGCTGTGATATACGAACGAAAGATTCTTTGTATTTAAACAATTTGTCATTCACAGAACGGCACTTGACAGTTAGAACTGTCACACGGAACGTGCTATAAAAAGCTCTAAGACGTCATCTGACAGATGACTATAGGCAGAGAGTATAACAGGGTACGCCAGTCAATAAGGGACTATGATAAAAAGTGCATGAAATATCAATCGATATCGATCTATGTTAGCATTATATAACTTGACGAACAAGAACCAAATAAAGTTAGCTCACTACCTACAGAATTCCTTCGTATTTACTAACGGTATTATCAACATTTAGAAATCTATAAAAGATTTAGCGATTAAATCTTAGGCCAAAAGACCTTAGAGAGTTCTGTAAATGTAGTAAATGAAGTAGAAAGATTAAAAAAATCCCCCATCTCCAATTATGGGATTCTATCGAGAAAACTGATACCAAGTGTCTATTATCGCACGACGCACATAGAATAAAACACATCCGAACAGTCCAAAAGCTACAGTACGAATGTCAGCGACGAGTTAGTACGTGTGAGGAAAAAATCATTCGTTTTACTTCACATGCCTTTGCCGTTCGGAAAATAAACAATGAAGTTGATTGTACAGTAGGGTGGGCCGAAAAACACGCAAATCGAAAAATACAAACTGCTTAAGCAGTTTTGGACGTGGATCTATAAAATAACAGCCAAAATTTGGTGGTTAAGGTCTCACCCCCTCTGTTTAAAAAACTTACTACATTTAAAGCCTCAAAAAATAAATATTTTATATTCATTTAATGGTCTTTATAGAGACTAATGAAGCGCTGTGTGTACTGGAGCAAATTTTAAAAATGGACATTATATATTCATACAATTAGAATAGCAGAAGGTCGTTTGGGTTGGGACCATTTTTAGCTTTTGTCCAGTATCTGTGTTTGTATTCGAA